>NW_005370223.1:1066231-1076565 GCF_000412655.1 Myotis brandtii
CCGGGCCCAGGCCCCTGGGGCCCGGGGTTGTGGATTCAAGTCCTTTGTTTTTGTTGTTGTTGCTGCGAGAGGAAAATGAAGGGCATAGAGCGTGTTGGAGCCTGAAGACCCCAGAAGGCCCATCCAGGCCCCTGGAGCCCGAAACCGGAGCTGCGGCCCCAGCTGGTGTGGCTCAGTGGGTAGGGCGCGGCCCGCCGACTGCAGGGTCCCGGGTTCGATTCCCGGTCAGGGCACATTCCCCGGGTGGTGGGCTCAGGCCCCAGGAGGCAGCCGATCAATGATGCGCTCTCAGCATTGATGTTCCTCTCTCTCTCTTTCCCTCTCCCTTCCTCTCTGAAATCTATAAAAATATGTTTTTTAAAAACAAACCTGGAGATGTGGCAGGTCCGGCAGGCCCACTCCTTGGGAGGAAAGTCTGGCTCCAGAGACTGAGGGTGCGGGCCACCCTTTGAAGGTAGGGACCGGGCCCCACCTGGCTGAGGTCATTGGTACCGGCTGCTGACAACTTGCCAGCAGGCTCAGCAGTCAGCCTGGGGGAGGGCGAGGCAGAGGAGGCCTCAGACCAGGCCCTGGAGGCGGAGACAGGAACCCCCGGAAACCCTGGAGGAAGGAGGGTTAGGAGACCTGATCTCCCCCCCACCAGGCTCTGCGTCTAAGCTCTCCAGTGACCAGGGAGGTGACACCTCCATTCCACCATTAGACCTGCGAACTGTGGGCGGTCCGGCGTGGCCTGCCTGCTCCCCTGGTGATTCAGAGTGAGAAGAAAAGGAGTCACTGGGCTTGGAAATGCTTTCCAAACCAAAGCTCCGGACGTGCACGTGTCTGGCAAAGGCAAGGGAGCCATGTGCACGCACACCTGTTCTCCTGTGGATCCTGTGTGGACTGAGGTGCAATTCTCTGACCCAGGGTGGGACTCGTAGCAGCAACTTCAACAGGTATAGTGTACGCTGCAGTCTATGAAAGACGCGCACAGGAATCCCATGTTCAGTGCACTTCCAGCAATACTGGTTTTAAAGGATGCAAAGCAAAGTGCAGGGGATTATCTGACACCCAGAAATAATAACCAAAATGGGGTGGCCATTTGACTTTTTCTCGGGAGGTAGACCAAGCCTGTGGCTTGTGGACTGGACAGTCTCAGGGCATTGAGCATGCTTTGGGTTTTAGGTTTTGGCAAATCAGGCTCATCCTACTATTTTCTCTCTCTGTTTAGAGTCCTAGTGTCTCTTGTTCCATAGGAATCTATGAAAAGACCCTCTTTCCATTCAGAACTGAGGCATGATCATTATAAGGGTCTAATTTTTAAAAAAATATATTTTATTGATTTTTTGCAGAGAGGAAGGGAGAGGGATAGAGAGTTAGAAGCATCGATGAGAGAGAAACATCGATCAGCTGCCTCCTGCACACCTGCTACTGGGGATGTGCCTGCAACCAAGGTACGTGCCCTTGACCGGAATCGAACCTGGGACCCTTCAGTCCGCAGGCCGACGCTCTATCCATTGAGCCAAACCGGTTAGGGCAGGGTCTAATTTTTAAAAGTCAAACTAGACTTATCTTTTCCAACTTGGTAAGTTTTATCACCAGTAAGGCAAAATGGAAAAGCACACAATATCTCGTTATGACTGAGAAAACAACGTGAGGCAGACAATGTTTTCAAAGATGGTCACACAATATCTCCATCAGGAAGCGGAGTCTACTGTTCCTCCCCTTGAATCTGCGTTGGCTCTGTGACTGATTTAACCAATAGGATGTGGCAGAAAACATGCCCTAGGACTTCCGAGACCAGGCATTAAGAAAGCCCGACAACTGCTTTGCATTCTGGGAGAAGCCAGCTGACACATAAGAAGAGACCACCATGCTGTGAGGAAGCCCACGCTCTGTGGAAAGGCCAGTGGAAAAAGCAAGCTGTGTGGCCAGCCCCTGGAGAGTTAGCCCATTCCAGCTGAGACCCTGGGCATAGGAGTGAAAAAGCCCCCCAGGAAGTGCCAGCCCTCGCATGGAAGACATGAGGCATCCTCCCCGAGAACTGCCAACATCGCAGGATTGTCAGCAAATAAATGATTGTTGCTGTCAGGCACTCAATACTGGGGTGGCTTTAAAAGTAGCAATAGGTAACCGAAACACAAAGCCAGACAACAGAAAGACTCCTAGCACAAAGGGGAGTTTCAGGGATAAAAACAATTTTTATCTTATCTTAGGCATCATTTGCTTTCTGTGTACTCTCTGACTGACTTAGAATTTTCTCACCTGGTGCTTGTCTATCCCAGTGGTGTACGAAGGGGGGGGGAGGGGGTCTGAGAGAAGTCTGCCCCTGTGAGGGATGAGTATTTTATCACTGATATTTTTTGGGAACAGTTTGAGCATGAATATAATAAAAAACAAACTGACTTTTAGTCCATTTTAAAGTTTTACACACACACACACACACAGAAATTCACTGCTTATTGCCGTACCTGGGGTCGGTCGTTGCCACTGCATCCCTTTTGGTCTGCCACTGGTTTACAGACACACATGCAGCAAAAGCGAAACCCAGGAGTGATGCCATCTCCACAGGTATAATAAAAAACAAACTGACTTTCAGTCCATTTTAAAGTTCTCTCCACACACACACACACAGAGAGAGAGAAATTCACTGCTTATTGCGGTACCTGGGGTCGGTCGTTGCCACTGCATCCCTTTTGGTCTGCCACTGGTTTACAGACACACATGCAGCAAAAGCGAAACCCAGGAGTGATGCCATCTCCACAGGAGAGATCTGTCTGAACACAACCCAACTGTCACACTGCACAGCTGCAAGCCAGCCTCTCATCCGTTGGTTGACAAAGACCCAGCCAGGTTCCCTGCCCGGGCAGACCCAGTGAATCCAACCATCCTTTCATGCAAAGGCTCATGCTCAGTGGGTTGCTATAGTACCCACTTCCAGCCCACCCCCTGCTGCGGGGAGTGACCCTTCCCCATCTGTCGGAGTTCTCCCGTCTGTTTTCCATGGGGCTCAATGCACTCCCTCATCTAACTCAACAAAAGGGATTCAACCTCAAGTGTTTTTGTTCTGAAGGACCACAGGGCAGGACCACATTTATGCCAACACCCAGAAACAATACAGCAAATGCCCCCGCCTCTGCTAAGAAAGGCAGGCTGTGGCCATTGCCCTGCCAGTTGCATGAAGGCTGCTAAAGCACGTTGTTTCCTACCAAGCTGCAGGTGGGGACCCCATAGGGTGGCTACTCAGCACAACCCTGGGGCAACGAACAAGTCATCCAGTCTGTTTTGAATCGATCAATAACTACGGCCTTCTGAGCTGCTATCATCTAGTCAGCAGGTCAAGTGTCTGGAAAGGATAGAATAGTTTTTTATTAGAATTGCATTTTGGGAGAACAATCCTTGGTATTCCAGCAAAACCTATTGTCCTAAGAAAGGGGAAAAGGTCCGTCTTGGTCTCCAGAGAGCCTGGAGCAGAAGGAAGCAAGAGGTTTGTGAACTCCACTTTCTGAAATAAAACAGAAATCTAAGTGGGCTGCCTGTTACCATCTCTGGAAGAAGGGTGTACGTATGACAGCTTTCGAAGATCCTGGGACCTCTCTAGGCCCACATTTTAGTTTCTTTAGCCCTATGCCACATGGCGATGAGAAATACAACCTGAAAATGAGAAGGCTCCGTGTGCCGGCTGGGGCACCAGGAAGGAGAAGGGGGAGGGACCCCCTCACGCGGCAGCCAGGGTGTAGAGACAGGAGGCCTCAGAGCTGCGGTAGCGGATGCTGCGTTATGAGTGACCCTCGAGGTCCGCAGACTGAGTGCTTTCTCCAGTTTCTGTAACATCCTGACTTTAAAGGCCGTTCAGTTTCTAGGTGAATGCACAATAAGTATCCAATTATTTAAAATTGTATTAAAACCTATCCTTACAGCAGAGCAGAAAGCAAGTCACCCTGAATGGATGTGGCCCAGATACCGGGCATACGATGTGCCTCCATGTGCCACCCCCAGCCCCAGGGAGCCTTGAAGCTTGCAGAGAGAGACCCGCCGTGTGGGGCAGGCCAGCCGGTCCTATGGCAGTTGCAGCGTTATCACAGGTGTGTGAGCAAAGGTCCTTTATAGCTCCTGCTGCCAAAGCTACCTCTTCACTCACTGGGCCACTCTGGGTCAGTGCCCACAGTCTCAGGAGCCAGAAGCAGCCCCAGGTGGGGTCCGTAACCATAAATTGCTCTATGATGGGGACAGGCGGAGTAGAACGTGTCTTTCTGGCGTTCTCAAAAGGATGACGCTGGCAATATGATTGCTACTCACGTAAGCGCCACAGTGCTGACATAGTCTGCCCGTGTAAGGAAAACTTGTTTATTGTTCTGTCTGGAATTAACCACCTCAAATATCCATTACATCTTGCAAGATTAATTTGTGTTCTTAAATGTCCAGGTTTTTCATGGCTTTGGCAAAGCCAGACCTAAGCCTGTTGATAATCTGAGGTCGGAGGTTTTTGATTTCTGTTCTTTCAGGGCCTCTCCTGCTGTACTCCTCTTTGGTAGGAGTACTCATTTCTTTCCCTTTATAATCAGACAGAGGGAGGGTACCAATAGCATAGCCCCATAAAGGTTGAACATCAACCACTTATTCCTTCAGGCCTTCTGTGTTCACAGCATCCATCCATTCATTCAATAATGACTTAATGAGCACCTACTCTAATCCAGGCAGGAGATATAATAAGCAAATATATATATATAATATGCAAATTAGGCCAGGACGCCGGAATGGGTCACTACCGGACAGGAGGAAGTTGCGCGAGCAGGTGAGGCCCAGAGCGGAGACAGAGCCGGGGGGGCCTGCCTGAGCCAGCGTGGTGGCTCAGGCGGCCCTGGAGCGGACGGCCCTGGAGCAGACACAGGCAGGGGGGCCAGGGGACGCTGCGAGTCAGGCGCGGGTCCCAGCCCCCCGTGGGGTGCCTCCTCGGCCTCTAGTAAATATATAAAGTAATAAGTGTTGTGCAGAGAAACAAAGCTGGATAAAGGGTTAGAGAGAGGCTGGTGAGGAGGTAGGGTGGTCAGGAGGACTTCGCTGAGGAGGTGGTGCTTGCGCAGCAAGCATGGAAGGGCTTGAGGGAGGGAAGAAGCAGCCGGAAGAGCCGGTGCCAAGGCCAGAGGCAGAGGAGCCCTTGTGCTCAAGCGTTAGCACTGTTCTCGTGCTAAGCAGTGTCACCGAGCATTCGGTGTGATGTGGTAGCTGCTGGTTACTTGAGCAGAACCATAGGACTACAGGTTGAAGAAGACTGGCCACAGAACTGTGAATTCCTGTGCACTCTTTTGGGTTTTTGCAGCACTTCCAGAAAGGCATATAGATCCCTGAGAAGTAACTTTTGGTGTTTACCATTATATCATGGAACTGAATTTCAGAGCCCTGAGAAGAGGGCCCACAGTTTGGGTCTCAGGTAACCAATTGTGCTGCATGGTGGGAAGGCAAACCCGCTTTGGAGTCTCTGCTGTCTGGTAAGGAAGAAACAGGCTATTACAGAGGTCCTGCTCTAGAACAGGGACAGACACTTCGCTCCTGAGTGCCTCAGCTTCCTCAGCTGTAAAGGAGGGAAAGTAATACCAACTCGGAGAGACAGGAAAAGCAGAAAAGTCCCTGGGACACGTAGATGTTTGATAAGACTTTGTTCTTCCCAGAACATAGAACTTGTTAAAGGGTTTTATATGTGGGAATAGGATTTTTTTTTAAATGGAAAACACACTAAAGCTTAAAAGATTTAATAGCTTCTGTGAACTTGAGCCACAAAACACACAACAAGGTTAAGATCTCCCATCATTAAAAAGTCTAAATAAGCAAGAACCACAGAGGTGGTATAGATCCAAGTTTAAAATCTGTCCTTAGCTCATTTGCATTTTTATTTTTTGTTAATCCTCACCCAAGGATATTTCCTCCACTGCTTTTTCAGAGAAAGGGGGGAGAGAGAGAGAGAAACATCGACGTGAGAATGTGACATACATCAACTGGTTGCCTCCTGCACATGCCCCAATCGCGCTCTGACCGGGAACAGGGAGAGAACCTGCAACCCAGATACTTGGCCTTGACTGGGAATTGAACCGGAGCCCCTCTGGTGAGCAGGCCAATGCTCTAATCACTGAATAACACCGGCCAGGGCTTATCTGCATTTTGTATTATCTAAATGTTTAAAGTCAAGAGTTTGGAAAATAAGCCCTGAAAAGTAAACTCCTAGAAGCCATCCTATATAACAAAAGGATAATATGCAAATTGTCCCCTTCACAGGGAGTTCCACCCGGGAGTTTGACCAGGGGGCAGGGTGGCTGGCCAACCGCCCGTGGCCCCTTTCCCCGGCCGGCCCCACCCCCGATCGGCCCCCCTACCCCAATCGGGGGCGGGACCAGCCCAACCCCACCTGTGCACAAATTCATGCACTGGGCCTCTAGTATTGTTCATAATCAAGAATAGCATTTAAGCCCTAGCTGGTGTGTTCAGTGGTTAGAACACCAGCCTGCACACTGAAGGGTCCCGGGTTCAATTCTCGGTCAAGGGCATGTACTTGGATTGGCTAGATGTCCAAGATCAAGGTGTCAGCAGGGTTGGTTTCTCCTCAGGCCTCTCCTTGGCTTGCAGATGGCTGCCTTCTCTCTGTGCCTCCCCTGGTCTGTGCTGTCTGTGTTCTAATTTTTTCTTCTGGGAAGAATTAGGGCCCACTCAAACTGCCTCAGTTTTAATTAATCACTCCCTTAAGGGCCCTGTCTTCAAATATAGTCACATTCTCTGAGGTACTATGGATTAGGGCTTCAATATATGAATTGGGGCGGGGGGGGACAATTCAGCCCATAACACTAAGCAATTCTTTGTTGGGGGGATTAGGGCTTCAATATATGAATTGGGTGGCGGGGGGCGGGGAACAATTCAGCCCATAACACTAAGCAATTCTTTGTTGGGAACTTTGCTGTGAGGGGAACAAAGGATTGTGGTGGAACTAGAGGTGAATGGGGAGACAGGCAGGTTTTGTCTTTAGTCTGAATATTTACTGGGCAAGAAACTTCAGCTGCTGATATTACTGGTGAGAACGGCATGTAGAGAAGCTGAAGCTGTGGCTGCAGGAGAGAGAGAGGGGTCCTAACAGTAGCCAAGTCCTCAAACACATGAGAGAGGCTGGGACCAAGAGGGCTTAAATGACTTACAGGGGTCACACTGGTGAGTGGTGGGGCTTGCATTTGACCCCGAAATTCTCACTCTGAGCCTCTATCCCACCAACTACATCTCAATACCTGTCCTTGGGAGCAGAAATAACCGTAACAACTCCTCGGGAAGGGAGCAGAGGACACGTGTTCACGTGGAATTACAGCTGTCCTGGAGGCCTACCCCCACGGCACTCAGGGCTCCTCGGGAAAGGTGAGGGACGGAGGTCGTGGGTTCATGGAAGAGGAAGGAAGAGACATGGATGAGGCTCTGTGTGACTGAGGGATGGACAGACACACCTCCAAGAAGCCCAGTCCGAAAGGGGTTCACGTTCTGAATCTGAAACCCAGCATTGGCCTGTTTATTTGAACGGCGCTTGGCTTCCGGTCACCGCCAGGTTCAGACTTTTCCTATGTGGATTGCTAACCTCTTTCCCCAGCGCCAAGGCACACGTGGCTTTATGGCTTCACAATTTTGCTTCTACAAACTCTCTTATCACAGCACTTGCGTGTTGGAGCCCAGATGTTAAACAAATCAATCAATAAACCTTGGCTTCACATTTTGTACAGACGAATTTAACGGACAGACACGATCTCCTAGCTGCCCCACAGCCTCTGAGTCATGGGGTCTTTGCCTGTAAACCCTGCCTTCTTCTCCTTCCTTTTTTTTTTTTTTTTGGTAACAGCTTTATTGAGATATAATTCACATGCCATACAATCCCATTTAAAGTGTACCATTCATTGGATTTTAGTGTATTCATAGAGTTTTAAACACTTCCTCAACACTGGTTTTCACTTGAGTAGACAGGTCAATTTCCTAGTCAGAATGGCTCTATTTCAGTCATGGCCATTTCCAAACCTGACAAGGTTATCTGAAGGCCCGTGCAGACCTGACTGTGACTTTCCTGGTGCCTAGTGAGCAGCGGATGAACTGCCCAAGTTCACCGGTGAAAACCTCTCAGTGCCTGTTACGTGGGTGACTCTTATGGAATGAATGAACACAGAATTGAGAGCAGGTTTTACTACAGTGAGGGATGGACACTCTACTTGGTACTCAGACAATGGTGTCTCAGTATTTTTTTAAGTATTGTTTTAAATACATATATATATATACACACACACACACACACACACATACATACATACATTGATTTCAGAGAGAGGGAGGGAGAGGGAGAGATAGAAACATCGATGATCATCAATCGGTTGCCTCCTGCATGCCCCCTACTGACGATGGAGCCCGCAACCCAGGCAGGTGCCCTGACTGGGAATCGAACCGTGACCTCCTGGTTCATGGGCTGACACTCAACCCCTGAACCACACCAGCCGGGCGGTGTCTCAGTATTTTTAATCCAAATGGCAGAACACCAAATCCCTTCCATTTGTTGTTTCACATCTTCTTACCAACCCTCCCCCTAAATGCTCCATTTCATTATCTTCTGAAGTGTTTGTTTTGAAACCACGTATGTCCTCCTTCCTCTCATGGAAACCACCTGTAGCAGGCACCACTAGTGCTGCTACAAACATTTGTTTTTGATAACAGTGTATTTTGAAAGTCTGTGGTTTTTCATTTCTATTTTTGTCCCGTACTGTCGTAACATTTTGATCTCTTTATATCTTTCACGGGTACTTTTGCTTTTCCCAGACATTTTGCACTCTGCTGAATGCGTCAGAACATACTGTGACAAGACTACTGCAAGTTTCCTTTATCATTATGATGTCCAGAAAATGTCTTATGAAAGACATCAAGATGCTAAGAGGCCAACACGTACAGCACATTTTCAGTCTTGTATTGATTATGTACAATCATCCCCAAACACTGGAACCTATGCCAAGAGGATATATTTTCTGAAATGCTGGCCTACAATACAGAGGAGCACAGTAAAATAAAGCATTCAGTCCCAGTGAGAAAATTTCCTCTCTGTATTAGTCAGGGTCCTCCATCAACACATGAAATTAACCATCACACTCCTCTTAAGTTTTATTTTGTCTCTGAACTCCAGGGGTCACCTCATACAGAACTTTTCCTTCCTTAGCACCAGCCACCTTTTCATTTATTCAATGGGAACTTTTACAATTTTAAAATCAGTGCAATTGTCCAATGACTTACATTATTAAAATGTTTTTTATTTGACGTTAGAGAGAGAGGAAGGGAGAGGAAGAGAAAGAGAGAGAGAGAGAGAGAGAGAGAGAGAGAAACACCTATGGGTTGTCTCCTATATGCACCCCGAGGCAGGGACCAAACCTGCAACCTGGGCATGTGCCCTGACTGGGAACTGAACCAGCAACGGGACGACCTCAACTGAGCCACACTGGCCAGGACCAATGACTTACATTTTCTATCTACATTATTTAAATTGGTCCTCACAGCAATTCACTGAATAAAGTCGGGGCAACCATTAATATTCCATTTTAGAAATCAGAAAACTAAGTTCTTCTGGCTAGCAAGTAATAAAACTAGTATTGAAAAAATACACGATTTGGCCCTGGCTGGTGTCACTCAGTTGGTTAGCCTTCGTCCCATGCAACGAAAAGCTGCTGGTTCGATTCCTAGTCAGGGCACATGCCTGGGTTGTAGGCTCCGATCCCTGGGGGGGGAGGGGGGCGGGAGCGCGTGCACAAGGCAGCCGACCAATGTGTCACATCGATGTTTCTCTTTCTCTCTCCCTCTCCCTTCCTCTCTCCCTAAAAGATCACTAAAAAGTATTTTTTTAAAAATACATGATTTGAATTCTAGTCTAGGATTTTTCCCTATCATAATACTGGCCATTACACTGAGTGGCCAGATTATTATGACCACCTGACGTTTGTAGGCAAATTAGCTATAATTTCGCGCTGAAGTTGCTAGAGGGCCAGACCATTATAAATAGGGAAGCAGGTTGTTCACCACAACAGTAGAAGTGATTTTTTTCTGAAGATATGGGTAAACAACGCGATTTAACAGCCTTTGAACGTGGGATATATAATAATCTGAGCGGCCAGATTATTATGACCATCCCATCAGTACTTCGTTGGGCCACCTTTTGCCTTCAATACTGTGGCGATTCTTCTTGGCATTGACTCCACGAGATGTTGAAAGGTGATGTGAGGAATCTGACACCATGCCTGATGAATAGCACTGTCCAGTTCTGTGAGATTTGATGGTTGTGGAACCAGCTGCCTGATGGCTCTTTTAACTTC
>NW_005370223.1:1076698-1088314 GCF_000412655.1 Myotis brandtii
TTGTTCCACATGAATTAAAGGGCCCAAATCATGCCAGGAAAACATGCCCCAAACCATAACACTGCCCCCACCAGCTTGAAGGGTTGTACTCATGCATGTGGGGTGCATGCTTTCATGCTGTTTCCACCAAATTCTCACTCTGCCATCTGCATGATGCAACTGGAAACGTGATTCATCGGATCACATGACTTTTTTCCAATGTTCAACTGTCCAATCCTTGTGTCCCTGTGCGAATTAGAGACGTTTTATCTTGGTAACTGCAGACAGCAAAGGTGTTCAAACAGGCCTTTGGCTTCCATATCCCATACGATGCAGTGTACGGCTAATTTGCCTACAAACGTCAGGTGGCTATAATAATCTGGCCACTCAGTGTATAGGCATATATGCATAGGCCATGGACACAGACAATGGTATGTGATGGCCTGGGGTGGGACAGGACCCAGGTGGAGAGGGGTAATGGGAAATGGGGGACATCTGTAATACTCCCAACAATAAAGATAAATTTTTTTTAAAAAAAGCTTTAATACACCAATGAGCTGGTAGATGTTCACACACTACATTGGCACTTTTTTTTTTTCCAGCAGTACATGGAAGAATAAAACTTCATGACACCTTAAATCTGGGAATGCAAAGAAGGAAACTCAACCAAAAGGCCAGCAGACTTTGTATCTGAACTGATGTCCTGGAAACTAATTCCCCATGTGCGACATTTGAATGTCCACTATACTTTCTCCTAAATACATAGCCATGGGCTTCAAAGGTTCTTAAACATGGAGAAACCATTTACTTTTAATTTTATTTATGGAAATTGTCAACATGCACAAAAGCAGTGTAATGAATTCCTATGTATCTATCACCCAGATTCAGCAATTATTAACATTTTACTAATTTTAAGAAGCAGTTTAAAAATCCATGGAGACCAGTGCTTAGAAGTTAAAGAATTTGAAAGGGTTAAAACAGTCATCCAAATAATTTGGGAGAGGAAAATAGATGCTTTTAGGTAAACTTCCTAAATGATTTGGGCAAGACAAAAAAAAAATCTTCTAAAAATGAAAGCACAGTGTGGAACAGTAAAAGGACAGTATTAACCTTTGAAGTAGCTCTTTAGTGTACTCCCCTCAAATCCCTCCAAATACTATACTACAGGAAGGGAAACCTGCTTTCTATTACACTTTATTCTGCAGCCCAAAGGCAAAATAGTTCAGTTTAATTCCCCACACTTGTTGAGCCTTTGAGACAGACCCTGGGCTTAACTGGGCGGGGGAGTTTCCTCGTGCTATGGGAGACCAGAGGGAGGAGCTGCAAAGTTGGGCCGGTTTTTTGGAAGGCTTTGTTGAGACAGTGGTGTTTGTGTGGCATCTTTGAGAGTGAACGCCATGGCTGAAAGCAGATGTGGGAGGGGGCCGAACCCCAGGCTGAGGGAACTGCAGGTAAAAGACGGGAGGCAGGAAGGTATGGGGTGAGTTTGGGGTGTGGTGACATGATATTGTTCGTGAAGGAAAGGCAATGTAAGAGCGGGGAGAATCTTAAAGGTGACATCATGGAGCAGAGGTTAAAGGCATAGGGTCTGTCTGGACAGACCTGTCTGGTGGCCTGCTGCCTGGGCTGGTGAGCTGGTTGCCAGGCCCAGAGCCATTCCCCGTGTGCGTCCCTGGCTGGAAGAGCAGCCTTTCTCTACAAAGGCTGGGAATGTCAGAGAGCCACTCACCAGCCTCTCTTGCATCCAACACATGGCGGTGCGAGCCCAGGCTGGCCAAAGGGAGTCCACAGGCTGCTTCTGGAAAGAGTTTTCTCCCTAAAATAAAATTTAAAAAAACACTCGAAAGCCAGAACTTCTTTTCGCCTTTGAGCACAGTTGTGTGACAGCCGGAGCTTTGGGG
Organism: Myotis brandtii; assembly: GCF_000412655.1. NCBI lineage: Eukaryota > Metazoa > Chordata > Mammalia > Chiroptera > Vespertilionidae > Myotis > Myotis brandtii. Next base: position 1,078,579 of record NW_005370223.1, read on the forward strand.
CTGTGACAGCCATGCGGTGACCGCGAGGACACAAGCTGAGGGTGGCAGAGGAGGAAGAGGAAGGCCAGCCAGTCCTTGAAGGCGTCATTATGCGACGCCACAAATGCCACCCGTGACTGGAGCTTTCTGTTACGTGAAATACATTTTCCTTACCGTGTAAGTCATTGTGATCTGCTAAATTTCTGGATTAGCATCAGCCCAGAAAGCAGCAAAGAAAATAAGATTGTTTCTCCTTTGTAGCCTTTTCTTAATTTTTTAAATTAAATATTTAGGGGAAAAAACCACAAGTATACATAGAGAGTAAATGTAAAATGAAATCTAGCGGTAGCTTTCTTAAACGTAAGAAGTGTCTTCATTACGTCTCATTTGCACTCTCCACTTCCACAGGTCGCTTAATGTAGTCAGTGTACAGGCTCTTGAAGCCACTCAGTCAGCCGCTCTATCCACTGAAGAAAGGTACTTCTGTGGGGTTTCCAGCTCTTCCCTTAGGGTTCACAAATATGGTCTATTTTATGTTACCACATTAAAAAACTAAGTGGGCACATGAAACAAACTATGTGGATTATATCTACCAATGTTTACTTTATTGGTCATTCATTAAAACTGATAAACTAGCCCTAACTGGTTTGGCTCAGTGGATAGAGTGTCGGCCTGCGGACTGAAGGGTCCCAGGTTTGATCCTGGTCAAGGGCATGTACCTTGGTTGCGGGCACATCCCCATTGGGGAGTGTGTAGGGAGGCAGCCAATCAATTTTCTCTCTCATCGATGTTTCTAACTCTCTATCCCTCTCCCCTCCTCTCTGTAAAAAATCAATAAAATATATATTAAAAAAACACACTGATAAACTAAAAAAGGAAACATTGTTGGAAACAACTGGCGTTTCTCAGTGGTTGAGCGTCGACCTATGAACCAGGAGGTCACGGTTTGATTCCCCATCAGGGCACATGCCCAGGTTTCGGGCTCAATCTCCAGTGGGGGGGCGTGCAGGAGACAGTTGATCAATGATTCTTATTGATGTGTCTGTCTCTCCCTCTCCCTTCCTCTCTGAAACCAATAAAAAATACATTTAAAGAAAATGCTTTAGAAAGCACTGCTGTGAGCAGACAGTGCGACACTCATTTCCCATCACTCTGCTTTGGAAAGAAAACTAGCATGGTTGAATTCCCTTGTGTCTCTCCCTGAATGCACTGCTTCTCGGTCACCCAGAATTAGCAACAATCTAGGACTTAATGTTTACCATTCCCATAACTTTCTTTATGGTTTGTCTAAATATGAATATATCCCTGGAGACCTATAGCTTTAAAATGTTAAGCCCACGCAATCATACTTTCTGTAGTATTCTGCAACTTTTATCGGTTATTTTTGGTTCATTCACCCTTATAGGTAACCTGGGTCACCCAGCCCCTCCCATATCTGGGGTGCAGTTCTCTCCAGTTCTTTATTAACATGCCTCGATGTGTTGCTTCTAGTTGCTTTCAGAAATGATGGTGGGACACTGTGAGGTAACAGAAAATACATCTTAGTCTCTGCCCCTGGTTCCTGACACAGACCTCTGATAATCTTTGTAATTTCCTGGGTGACTGGCCCATTCTAATCACCTATGGCTGGTACACAGACAACAGCAGAGAAGAGAGACATCGAATCAGAGAAAGGGGCAGGGACAATGGTGAGTTATGTTCTACAAAGAGCCAGTTTTTATTGACTTGTTTCACCCTCAAAATTCCTTTTTCCCTAAAAAGTGAGAAAAAACCATAAATAACAATAGGAAATAACGAGGAGACAGTCTTAGAAGCTATGTTGCATTTCTTAGCTTCATTCCCTATTGCAGACTTTCTTAGGTATGTGTTTTGAAAGTAGAAATGAACTTGTCGTTTTAAGTTATGGGACCTAAGGGATTTAATGGGATGAGCACTTGGCTTTGAATGGTCTCGAACCAGCCATTTATTTGCTTTACTTTCTTCCCATGTAAATTGGAATATACCATCGACTAATAAATGGGTAATTAAGATCTGAAATACCACATAATAGAATATTATTCAACCATAAAAAGGAATGAAGTACTGACACATGCTACAACATGGATAAGCCATAAAAACGTTATGCTAAATGAAAGAAGCCCAACACAAAAGGTCATATATGTTATGAATTCATGTATGTGAAATATACAGATTAGCTAAATCTGTAAGGACTGAAAGTAGATTGATAGATTAGCTAATGGGTATGGCTGGGGTTTCTCTCTGGGGTGATGATAATGTTCTGAAATTGATTGTGGTATGGCTATACTCACAACTCTGTGAATATACTAAACACCACTGACTTGTACACTTTAAATGGTAAGTTGTAGGGTGATTGAATTATATCTCAATAAAGCTGTTATCAAAAACAATAAACTAGTTTCTTCCCAGCTCAGATATGATGTGACTTTCAATTAAGTTGTTTTTCAAATAAGAGATGCATTTCAAACCATACTATGATAATTATTTTTAGATTCCATTACTTGCCTACATTGGAAGCTGATGTACTAAGAGTTCTCCAGTGATAACTGGCATTTATAGAGACCAGGGAAGCAACGCTGCTTACAGCTGTGTGCATGAAGGTCAGATAGGAGGGAGCGTCTAAAAGGCCATGAGAATGATGAGGGGAGGGAACACAGCTGGACTGTCAACAGCTCCTTGAGGCCAGGGATTGATTCTGTCTTGTTCTCTTGTAATCCCAGTGCTTCCTACAATGCCTGCCCTCAGTAAGTGTGAATGGAGAATGAATGGGTAGGTGGTGACACTAATGAACTGCGGGCCAACCAAGGAAAATGATGAGACCCCTTCACTCAGCCAATAAACCATTTTACCAGCCAACACAGCCAAGTCTTGCTTTGATGCTAACAGTGACTGGGGATCTGGGCATTTTACTTGCTTATTCTATTACCCAGGGAGCGCTAATTCTTTTTGAAGTGTTGCAGATCACAATGGTTCTTATTTCTCCGTCAGAGCGCAAAGAGGAAAAGTTTAACTCTCTATTGACTTTCTCAGTGTCGTGGCTAACATTCGCTTCGTTTTCTGTAAGTTGTGATGAGCCGAGGAGAGGGTTGGTCTCCAGAACAAAAGCATCATGAAGTCTGGCCTGGTCATGCTGGGAGCACCGAGGGCCTGTGGGACCAGCTGGGAGGTCAGCTTTGCTGCGAGACAAAGGCAGAGCATTCATAAGGCGCTTGGAAATGAGGGCAACAATTTTGTGTGGTCCTGGCATTGTAAGTTACTGTGATGGGGACAGGAGTCACCAGCCTCGGGAAGAAGCAACCACTCTCTAGTTTTCCATTTGGAAAAAGTCCTGGGAAAGGACTTGTGACTTTGGCCCACGTTGGCATCATGGCAAACTACTGCCACTGCAGCTGCAATGAAAGGGGAGAGCCATCTAAAGAGAGAACTCTCTACTTTCTACTCTGAGCTATCCACATGATAGAATATGATGACACTCCCTTTCATTAAACTTAAAAAAAAAAAATCCACCCTAGCTGGTTTGGTTCAGTGGATAGAGCATCGGCCTGCAGACTGAAGGGTATCGGGTTCAATTCCGGTCAAGGGCACATCCTCCGGTTGCAGGCTCGATCCCCAGTGTGGGGCGTGCGGGAGGCGGCCGATCAACGATTCTTTCTCATCATCGGTGTTTCTATCTCCTCTCTCCCTCTCCCTTCCTCTCTGAAGTCAATAACAATATATTAAAATAAATAAATAAATAACATGTAAAAAAAAAAATCCTTGCCATCCATAGACCTCTCATTAGAACCCCTCTGAAGGACACAGAAGTGACAACCACGTGACTGATGGATGTGAGGATCTGGACTGCTCAGAGCAAGAGCTACTTCTTCATCCCAGGCCTGGATATTTCCACTTAGAAAATAAATCCGGCTTAAGAGAGATTTCCTCATGACAGGGAAAAACACAATTAGTTCAGAAAAGATCTAGAACACACAGTGTAACTGAACCGGCTGCCAGCGCCTTCTCGCAGTGGATGGACTCCAGATTCTTCTGTTCCTGCTCAGACAGCAAGTCCTCCCGCCCGGCCGGCCGGGAGACTTGGCAGCAGGGACAGCAGAAGCCTCTCCAGCAAGGGACTCCCCTTCACCTTTCATTTCCCTTCCTCTCTCTCTAGTCACTTTCTTGGACAACATGGCTGGGAGCTCAACAGCATAAACTCTAAACTTCCAAAGCCTCCATAAAATAATTACTTGCCTAAGAGAACGGTATGTACCTCATAAAGTGGATCATCTTTCCCCTCCTCCACTCATTTCTTCCAAAACAGACATCTAAAAAGCCAGCAAGTCAACAAAGGAACAAATAAGCACGAACAGCCAGTAAAGCCAGCCCATTTGACTAAAAAATATCTCCCAGTCTCTCGCCCCTTGTATTTGTATAAACACCTTAAATATATTTGACTATGACTTTTGATGATTCTGCCTTGGATGCCATTTGTTTCAGACCATAAATCTGAAGCCCAGGGCCCCGTATTTACCCAGGGGACAGTTCGAATGATGCTACAGGGTAGACTTTGGAGTTAGGCAGAGCGAGGCTGGACTCTGGCTCCATATTTACCGGCTGTGTAAACTGGTAAACGGGGCAGTCGATGACTTCATCTTTCTGATCTTCATCTGTAAAATGGGGGAAAGAACACTGGCCTCACATTTGCTATGGGATCTAATGACGCTGTATATATGAATAAATAAAAACCTGGACTAATCCCACCCTCTCTACACTCTGCTCTCCAGATAACCAATTTTGTTTCTTAACCCTCCAGTTTCTTTATACAAATATAAGCAAATTAAATATATATATACACACACACAATATATATATTATACTTATATATATCAGTGGGGTTTTTTTGCCTCCTTGTTTACGTAGACGGAGCATACAACTGCTCTGTACTTTGTTTGTTTCACTTAATCTACCTTGGAAATCTTTCCATATCAAGCACAAGGAGAGCTTCCTCATTTTTTTTTTTTAACAGCAGCACAAGATTCCATTGTGTGTCTGTAGCACAGTTTATTTAACCACCCCAAATTATGAGACACTTGGATTACTTCCAGATTTTTTTTCTATAACAAATGAAGCTGCAGCAAATATCCTTGTATATAGTGCCATTTTGCATGTGTGTAAATATATCAAAAGGGTTAATGCACTGGTCATATTTTTAAAACAACATTATTGTTTTAAATTTACTGCGTTTGTAATTTTGAAAGGTTTTTTTGCCAAATTGCCTCGAATGGGGTTGTGCCATTTTGTATTCCCCGGCAATATATGAGGATGCGCACTACGCTCCTAGAAGTGGTACTTCCCAAGGATAGGCCCAGAGAGGACTTCGACTGTATTGCTTTAAAAATCACTATATGTTAACAAAAAAAAATTTTTTTAATTTTTATTTCTTGATTTGAGAGACAGAGAGAAACATCTATTTGTTGTTCCACTTATTGATACATTCATTGGTTGATCTCTGTATGTGCCCTGACAGGGGATCGAACCCATAACCTTGGCATATCAGGATGATGCTCTAACAACTGAGCTACCCAGCCAGGGCATGTTAACCACATTTTTACATGTGGATATATCTTCCAGTAAAATATTTCAAAGCAGCAGAAATATATGGTAAGAATGTAAAGGTCTCCTTGATCTATGCTGTTTCTTTCCCTGCAACCAATCCCAGCCCCTCCCTGGTGGGTGTGTCAATCACCGTTGTCAAAACCACTCTCAGTCCCCATCCTCCTTGAGATCTGAGATCTCCAAAGACCTCTTTGCCAAGTTTCTCTCTTCCTTTGGCTTCCATCGAGACAAGCTAACAAGCCGGGACAAGTAGAATAGGGAAACTGAGACAGACAGTTCAGTGGCCAAACAGTTTACAGCCATCTAGTGAATCGCAAAATCCTGTCTTCCCTAACCCAGGACAGTTAAGAGTAAGTGGATTACCCACCGAGAGGGTAAATAGCTTAAATCACCCTACTCAGGGAGAGAGGTAACAATAATCCAATTAGCGTCATCTGTGCCAATCACAGCCAAGAGTGGGTGAAGTCAGGGGAATACATCTCATTTTGGTGCATCAGCACAAAGCTGATGACTATTCTATTGAGATCCTCCCCTAAGACCTCCCTTAAACCCCCAGCCTTTAAAACCCTCAGGAAGGACCCCGCGCACATTCTCCCTCCTGCTCCCTCTGGGGAGCATGCCTGTGCCTTTCCCATCCCCTCTTCTTCCCCTGGTACCTCACTGGTGGCCCTTCCCCTTCCCGTCCAAGGGCCCTCCTCTGCTTCTGTCACCGTGTCCTGAGCCTACGAAGCCCCGCTGGCTCACCTGAACTACCTCTGTAACTTTCTAAATAAACTTCCTCTTATCATTTGAGTTCTTGGCTCTGAAGTCTTCCTTTGCCAAACTCAAGAACTGAGGTCCAGTTTCACAGCCAACACCGTGGGTAACACCATGACATAAACATTCATCTGGTTCTCCCATAGTTCTCTGATCCTTCACCATCTTCTCTGGCTTCTCTTTCTTTTGCCTTGAAAAACAAGTCTAAAAACAGGCAATATTTATTTATTTATTTATTTAAAACTACCTTAAAAAATTTTTTTAATCCTCACCCGAAGATATGTTTTTTTAAATAAATCTTTAGAGAGAGGAAGGGAGAGAGAGAGAAGCATCGATTGATTGTCTCCTGTATGCGTCTGACCAGGGATCAAACCCACAACCTTGGTGTGGAGAGTGGCTACAGTTTTGGACAGGTTCAAGCCTCGGACTAATGAGAGGGCACAGTCCTCTCATGGCAAAACCACGTGCAAGTCCCAGCTTGGAGGGCAAAGCCCTTCCGGCACAATGATAGCCAAAGGCTGTAGTTGTGAGCTTGACCTTCTGGTCCGAACCTGTGGGCCCACGTGGCTGAGTGATGTGGGCTTGATAGAGTTCAGGTGCACGTAACTGAGTAGATTAGAACATTGTTAACATCTTGACCACGTCCTTACTTTAACTCTTGGAATCTGGCTGACAGGCTGGGTCGCTGTCTCTCCAGCAGCGAAGCGGCGTCCCACCGAGCCTCAGCTTTATCTTCCTGTCTGTCTTTTCTAAATCCTTCACCACCTCCCCTCAGGCTCACCCTTGGCCGTGCCAGCGCAGCACACCTTGGTAGGTGCCCTGACCAGGAATGGAGCCCACAACCTTTTACTGCACTGGAAGACGTGCCAATCCACTGAGCCACCGGGCCAGGACGGGCAATATTTATTGAATGCTGAAGGTGCACAAGAACAACAGAACCCCAAACCACCAGGGACTTAAGGTCTTGGGTGTGGCAGGTTGTGGAAAAAGGTAGCTGCAATAATTTCTCTAAGTGTATTAGACTGCTCTGGCAGCCATAACAAAATACCACAGACCGAGTGGCTTAACCAACAGAAATCTTCTTATAGTTCTGGAGGCTATTAAGTCCTAGTTCGATGTTGGTGAGACTGGTTTCTTCTCAGGCCCTTCCCCGCTCCTTGGCTTGTAGATAGGCCGTCTTCGTGGTCACGTGGTGTGGTCCCTCTGTGTGTGTCTGAATCCTAACCCCCTCTTCCGATAAAGGCACCAGTCATGTTGGGTGGTGCTCACCTTGCTGGGAAGGACAACAAAGACCTATTGTACAGGAGCCTGCTTCCTGTTCGGAGCTAAATCGTCCCCACCCTTCCAATTCGTTGTTGAAGTCCTAACCCCTCGTACTTCAGAAGGCAGCTATATACAGAGATAGGGTCTTTAAAGAGGCAGTGAAGTTAAAATGGGTTCATTGGAGTGGGTCCTAATCCAACATGACTTGTGCCTTTATTTTTTTAAAATATATTTTATTGGTTTTTTTACAGAGAGGAAGGGAGCGGGATAGAGAGTTAGAAACATTGATGAGAGAGAGAATCATCGGTCAGCTGCCTCCTGCACACCTCCTTATGGGGATGTGCCCACAACCAAGGTACATGCCCTTCACCGGAATCGAACCTGGGACCTTTCGGTCTGTAGGCTGACGCTCTATCCACTGAGCCAAACCAGATAGGGCGACTTGTGTCTTTATAAGAGGAGGAGATTAGGACACTGACGTACACAGAGGGAAGGGAATGTGAAGACACAAGTTCACATAATGAGATTATCAGAGAGAACCTTTTTAAAAATAATCCTCACCCGAGGATATTTTTCCATTGATTTTTAGAGAGAGTGGAAGGGAGGGAGGAGGGGGAGAGAAAGCATTGATGTGAGACACATGATTGGTTGCCTCTCACACACGCCGTGACCCCAGCTGAGGATCTCGGGGATCACGCCTGCAACCGAGGTACGTGCCCTTGACCAGGAGTTAAACCTGAGGCCCTTTGGTCTGAGGCCCAATGCTCTAATTACCGAGCCAAACCGGCCAGGGTGAGATAACCTTTTAGGCCTATCTATAGGGCAGGGCAAACTACTAATTACTGAACTTGTGCGCTCCGGGCAATGACCTTCTGAAGCCTCAGGATGCATTACCCCAGTTCCTAGCTCAGAATGTCTTATTTACCTGTTGTAGGTGTCGGGAATGGCACCAGGTACTAGAGCCACGGGGGTCAGATGGGACCTGGGTTCAGCAACCTCTGTACCTGCTCATCTGGAACAGGAGGAGGAAGAAGAGGAAGGGAAAGGCACAGCGTGTTCTGGGAGGGAGAGCGCACTGGGTCCTCCGTCCTAAGGGTTTTAAGGGCAGAGATTTCCGGGAGGCACCAGGGGAAGATCTCGATAGAATATTCAGCAGGTTTCCAGGTGTGTCCTGTCAGGGTCGTGCTCCCCGATGATTGATCGGCCAGCACCGGGGCAGGGGCCATTCTTCAATGCAGCTGGTCCTGAGGTCAGCTGGGGCTGTTTTTGTTGATTTTCTGGGCCTGGGGCTGAAATATAACCGACCCTAGATGTGATCTCTAGGGAGGAAAGGTCAGGGGGTCCAAACCGCAGGACCAGCGATCTGCCAGGGGCGGAAAGGCCACCCGGGGGGTGAGGTCCCACCTTACAATTGTCCTTTGCTGGGCACCTGGGGCTCTCCACCCTGTTGACCTTCTCTACCTGGTCCATCCTCCTTGCTCTGCTCACGTCCTTCTAACTGCCCACCACACACCCATTTTCCCTTTGTCTCCGAACCTCCCCTGCACGTGGGGGTCTTTGACTCTCCCCTGTATGCAGGGTTTCCATAATATGCATGCCGAGTAATTTGGTTATTCTCTCTTACTAATCTGTCTCATGTCTATTTGATTATTAGACCGGCAGAAAGAACCTTGAGGGTGGAGGGAAGTTAATTCCTCCCCGACCATGGCCATCAACAAGCCAAAGAGAGAGGCTTCGGAAGAAACCAACCATGCCAGCAACTTGGTCTTGGACTTCCAGCCTCCGGAACTGTGAGTAAATAAACTGCTGTTGTTTAAGCCACCCGGTGTGTGGTACTTGGTTATGGCGGTTCTAGCGAACTACTACAAAGGATTACGCCATTTGCTTTACAGTAAGTCAAGAAAAGAACTTATTTCGGAAAATAACTTTCGTTTGAAAACATGAATCAGAAAGGACCCATCTCAGGGCCCCCTGTCTGGAGTCCATCCTCTGTTCTGAGGAGAGGAACCGGGCAGACGCAGCAGAAGGAGGCGAGTTCCCTGCTTCCACAGGAGCCACAGGGCAGGTCCTGGCTGGGGCCAAGGTCACCCCTGCCAGGATTTCAGTAGGCACTTAAGAAAGAGAT
>NW_005370223.1:1088366-1113731 GCF_000412655.1 Myotis brandtii
TGAACATATAACATAAAAGAGAAAGTATTTTCTTTTACTAACAGATGTGATTAGAGCATCCCCATGATATTCCTAAAGTCACCAGGAATATATATATATATTTTTTACCCAGAATCATTTCAGCAACTTTAACAGGAGACATTTTGCTGGGTTTTTAGAAGTTTGCAGGTTTCCTCAGCCATTCTTGTTACAACACGTGGAGTGGCTGACTCTCAACGGGTTGTTTTATTAAAGGATTCACAGGGCTACCTATTATTAATGTGCATTATTTTTCTCAATGCTTCAGACACTTGGGCATTTATTTTACTGTTGCCATAGAAACCCAGGTCTGTAATAAGCAGCTCTTTTAATTCCTACAATTAGGCTTATATAAAAGAATATTTTAATGACGTGAAGTATTTGGAGAGCCCAGCCAGAGGACTGTTGGAAGAAGAACCTTGTTCTCCAGACAGTTACAAAATTAGCTTATCCTTTGTTACAACCGCCTTCTTTGACAACTGCCAAGGGTCCATTAGTCAGGCCTTCCTAATGATCTGTGGTTTTCCATAAAGACTGGAAGTTTGCTTATTTCTTAGAAACTGCAATTCCACCCCCACCCCCACCTCCACCCCCTTTCTTACTCCCAGGCTGCTCTCCTGGTTAGAGGGAGAGGCCACCTCCCCTTTTTGCTGTAAATCAGAAAAGGTCTATGTTTACCTTTAAATTTCACAGACAATAAAGGCCTTTTCTAAAAAATCAGTGAATAGGCTGTGGCCAGGTAGTTCAGCTGGTTAGACTGTTTTCCCCATACACCAAGGTTGTGGGTTCGATCCCCAGTCAGGGCACGTATAAGAATTGACCAATGAATGCATAAAGAAGTAGAAAACAAATTAATCTCTCTCTCTTCTCAATAAATTTTAAAAAGTCAGTTAATAGAAAACAACTATCTATGTCTTTCTTCATTATGGGATATTTGGAAGCCATAAATCTTGTCTTTCTTATATTCATTGCCTATAGAAATATTTTGGAGAAATATTTACTAGTTAATTTTAGTGATAGGTTACCCCTGCACATAGCACAAAAATATTAGTCTCTCTTCTGGGCATGCCCAGGGTGGCAGCCATTGTTAAGTTTCCTTTGTATTCTTCCAAAGCTATTCCCCACGATCAAATGCACGGCGCACACACAGATACGATGGCAGCGTGTTATGTCTACTGAACTGCACCTTGCTATTTTCACTTATTGCTGAAAATTTTGGATGCTATTCTACTTCATTAATAAAGAGATGCTTTCTTTTTGTTTTAATATTTTTTTTAAATATATTTTATTGACTTTTTTACAGAGAGGAAGGGAGAGAGATAGAGAGTTAGAAACATCAATGAGAGAGAAACATCGATCAGCTGCCTCCTGCACACCCCCTACTGGGGATGTGCCTGCAACCAAGGTACATGCCCTTGACTAGAATCGAACCTGGGACCCTTCAGTCCGCAGGCCGACGCTCTATCCACTGAGCCAAACCGATCAGGGCTGTTTTAATTTTTTTTTTTTTTATTGATTTCAGAGAGGAAGGGAGGGGGCGATAGAAACATCAATGATGAGAGAGAATCATTGATTGGCTGCCAACCTGGGACCCTTTACTGGGGATCCAGCCCGCAACCCGGGCGTGCGCCCTTGACTGGAATCGAACCTGGGACCCTTCAGTCTGCAGGCCGACGAAGAGCTGCTTTCTTCATCATAAGCCTGTTCCCTGTCATTATTGAGTGCTACAGGCATCATGTGGGGTCTGGCAACACTGAGGTGAGGACCACGGGGTCCTTGCTCTCAGGAGCCACACTCGTAGGAGAGACAGCCACCTGTGGAAGTGACCGCCGTCCAGGGCACAGCACTGCAGTGAATCAGGTAGAAGGGGAGATGGAAGCACACGGGAGGGAGTCTGGCTTTGCTCAGAGGTAACAGAGGGTTCAAGCAGGTACTTGAGCAGCATCTAGAAGAGTCAGCCAGCCCCCTGCCCCTCCCGCAGACAGCTGGGCAAGTACATTTCAGGTAAAGGGAACAGGAAGTGCCAAGTCCTCTACAGTAGAAAATGGCATGGTGTTCTGGGGAACTGAAAGTGGTTTGTTATCTGGCTGGAGAGCTGGGATGTGTGTGTGTGTGTTGTGTGTGTTGTGTGTGTGTGTGTGTGTTGTGTGTGTGTGGCGCACACGTGCATTAGACAAGATCAGTGGCTCTCAAAGTTTTTTTTGTTTTTTTTTTTTACCACAACCCAGAGTTAAGAAATACATTTTGCATCACCGCAGAGTTTATGCAAAACGGAAACAAAATTTCATGAAACAATACCCTTATTAAATGTACTCTGGTTTCTTCCCTACTGAATTCTATTTTTTAAAAGGCCAGTCATGACTCACTACATTGATTTCACAAACCACTAATAGGCACTATTTACAAGTTGGAAAATTATGGCCTATATACTGTCTATGACTCTGATAGTCTATGAACTAATTGGCCTTTCCCTGATTATCATGAAGGTGACTACTTTTTAGTTTAGAATAGATTGACAAGTGGAGCTTATGTGGATATTTATTCAGCACCTACAATGGCTTACATGCTAGAGGCACAGTGGCAGAGCAAAACAAAACCTGATCTTTACCTTCATAGAACCAAAAATTGGACTCACAGATGAACTATTTGATGCAATAATTTAAAATGCACATTTTAAAAGTAAAATATACCTGTAACAAAATTCAAGCTACATGAGTATAACTAATCCCTTCTTTTAAAAAAAAAAATATTCTTTGCCGTAACCGGTTTGGCTCAGTGGATAGAGCGTCAGCCTGCGGACTGAAGGGTCCCAGGTTCGATTCTGGTCAAGGGCATGTACCTTGGTTGTGGGCACATCCCCAGTGGGGGGGGTGTGTAGGAGGCAGCTGATCGATGTTTCTAACTCTCTATCCCTCTTCCTTCCTCTCTGTAAAAAAATCAATAAAATATATTTATGACCAGAGAGACTCACTAATCAGCTGCCTCCTGCACACCCCCCACTGGGGATCGAGCCTGCAACCCCGTTATGTGCCCTGACCAGGAATCGAACCGTGACCTCCTAGTTCACAGGTCAGTGCTCAACCACTGAGACATGCCGGCTGGGCAGTAAGGAGGTATCTTTCTGTGTGCTTACCAGAAGAGGGGATTAAGCCCAGCTGGTGTGGCTCGGTAGTTGAGCATTGACCCATGACCAGGAGGTCACAGTTTGATTCCTGGTCAGGGCACATGCCCGGGTTGTGGGCTCCATCCCTAGCGGCTGAGGGTGTGGGGCGGGGGGGGGGAGGAAGGGTGCAGGAGCAGCTGATCAGTGAGTCTCTCTCATCATTGGTGTTTCTATCTCTCTCTCTCTCCCTCTCTGAAAGCAATAAAAATATACTTTAAAAAATATCTTCTTACCTTTCTCTGCATAAAGTTTCTGTATTTATTTCACTAGGATAGAAGGACTGAATTTCAGGTTGGTTGAGTCTCTGACCCTTGGGCAGTGTTTTTAAGGGGAGTCAATTCAGTTTCCCAGAGTCTGATTGCGCCTACTGTGATGGTTCATTTATGTATCAACTTGATTGGATAAGGGATGCCTAGCTACTTGGTTTAAAACACACATAATTTCTGGGTGTGTCTGTGAGGGTGTCTCTGGAAGAGATCAACATTGGAACTAGTAGACTGAGTAAAGAAGAAGGCCCTCCCCCATGAGGTGGGCGTCTCCAATCAGTTGAGGGCCTGACTAGAATATAGAGGCGGAGGAAGAGTGAATTTGCTCTCTCAACTGTAGCTGAATCCATTCACCTTTTCATACCCTCGGATATTGAGGATTCTGACTCAGATGGGGACGTATGTCATCGCTATCCACCCCCATTCTCAGGCCTCTGGACGTAGGCAGGTTTACACCAACAGCTTTCCTGGCTCTCCAGCTTTTAGGTTGTGGGACTTCTTGGCCTCCACAGCCACATTAGCCAATTCCTATAGTGAACCTCCTCTTACCTATCTCTCTCTCTCTATATATATATGTATATATCCTACTAGAGGCTCGGTGCACGAAATCTGTGCACGATCCCACAGGGATGGGGCCTAAACAGGCAGTTGGACTCCCTCTCACAATCCAGGACTGTTTGCTCCTAACCACTCGCCTGCCTGCCTGATAGCCCCCTAACCGCTCTCCTGCCAGCCTGATTGATGCCTAACTGCTCCCCTGCCGGCATGATCATCCCCAACTGCTCTCCCCTGCGGGGCTGAGAGGACTGGGGTACTGGGTGAGGCAGGGCTGCGGGGACTGGGCGCCGCCATCTTGTGAGGGTGTGATAGTCAATTAGCATGTTCCCACTTTTTTGGCCGTGGGAACCGCCATTTGTGAGGGCATGATGGTCAATTAGCATATTCCCTCTTTATTAGATAGGATTGGTTCTGTTTCTCTGGAAAACCTTGACTAAATACACCTATCTTAGGAGAGTAGGTCTCATCAAGTTTCTGATCTGGGAAAGTTGAAGTTCTGAGCCTTTGATGCCTCCCCTTGGGAATGCTGCTTGGGGATGACATCGTCCTGAGCAGCCAGCCAGCTGGTCTCTTCATATCTTAACTGCAACCTCCAGGGGACCGAGGACACTGAACAGTGCTATTCCTGCTGAGATGGCATAACCACTGTGGTCACATTTCCCCAGATGCTTTTTGCCTGATTCCCCTATGGCTGCTGAAGATTACACTAAGCTTCCTGGATTCTTGCATAAATGGTTGCTTCAATTCGGCTGCCCAGGACTGGACTCTTAAACTTAGGAAGGGGGCTGAGGAGGAAACAATGTGACAGAGTTGGATATAATCACACCCTCAGGGAGATTTGGTTTGAGTCCTTCACCATTCACTCAACAGCTATTCAGAGAATTTCTGCCCATTGCAAATTCCTGTGTGGGTGGCAATGGGGGCCTCAGAGTGGAACACGGTAGAGTGGGAACAGCTTCAGGCATGTTCTCTGGAGAAACAGGGCGTTTTACAGCCATCGTGTTTACCCAGGGGTTAGGCACATGCAGAAGATCAAATTAACTTACCCTATTTAGTTGGAAAGAAATGTGGAGACAATGAAAAGAGGATTTAGTGACTCCTACTGTTGCTAAATTGTGCTCAGGCAAATGTGTCTGATGTTACTTATGAGGGGGTTTTATATTTCCAGTATATGGGTTCCTGATCTATTTATAAAATGTTTCTGAGCTTGTTCCGCATTCTTCTGGAACTTCCTGATAAAAATATCCTTTGCTCTCCGTTGTTTCTCCAAAGGGGATGGAAGTTACTTTCTTCCTCCTTTATTCATTTTCTATTCAGGCCAAGGCAAAGTACTAGTACATGTGCAGCAAATACCTCAAGAGCAAACTCAGCCTCACCTACTTTTTCCCCTCTGCACAACTGGCACATAGGCGTGCGATTTGGAACAGTTAACTTTTATTGAGTACCTACTACACAGACATAAGCCCTGCATCCTATTTACTTATCATCCGGTAGGAAGAGATGGCCAAGGACACAAACAACTAAAATGAGAAGCAGGATCTATGAAGTGCCACAGGAGCCACAGGCAATGTTTAGGGTTCTGTGAACGACCCTAATTTTTATAGAAGGAAATGAAACTGGACCTGGAGTAACTGTTAGGTTTTCAGCGTTTATCTCACAGTACTGAGCACCCGTTATGCTAGATGCTGGGATGCAGTCTCTGCACAGCCAAGGACTGAGAGTTTCGCAGAGGAGACGACGTGTGTGTTCTCTGAGAACTCCTTCAGGGACAAGTAAACAGCACCAGCTTGTGCTGGCTTAAGCAAAAGAGTCATTGAAATGGCTGGTACAGCTGTGAGGTGCAGGAAGGTAGGCGGTATCGGGCATAAGTGGATCTCAGGGGTCAAATACTGTGATCCCCGCTTCGGTCTTCTCCTTCCCCCCATTACCCTGGTGCTTCCTCTGTGTGGTAGGGGTCAGATGTCGTGGTGTGGAAACTGGCCACAGACAACTTCTGGCTCACATCATCTCAGTGAGTAGACCCAAAGCAAGAGAGATCTTCTTACTTCCCACATATGCGATGCTGAGAAGAGATGCCGATTGGCCGGATTTGGGTCACGTGCCCATAATTATAGCATAATTCAGGAGTCACACCAGATCCACAATGAGTGAAGGAGGGGCAATTCTTTAAATTCATGGGAGAAGGGATGTTGGGTAGATGAATAAAACAGATACCCTCTATAAATGTAAACAAAAAAATCACAACCAAACGTGACTAGGGCTGTAACAGAGATGGGCGTTAAGTACCATAAGAACACTGGAAAAGGAGAGATTATGTCATGGAGAGGGCGTTCCTGAGGGAGCGAAATACATAAGCAATGGCATAAAGGTGAGAAAGCAATGGCGATATTCAGGTCCGGTTTGGCTTAGGTTGGTAGACCAAGAGGAAAAGAAGGAGAGAAGACACGAGAGAAGGTTTTGGAGGTATGTCCAAGCAGTGTCTTTGGGACCTACTGGGGAAGGCTTTTAATACAAGCGCAGTCTGTACTTAAATTGATGGGTTCAAAGGGAGGGGTGTGATTGGAATTGTACTTTAAAAAAGCTCTCCAATCAATTTAATACATTTTAAAATTAAAGACTGATGAACAAAATAGAACCAAAGACATGGATACATGGTACAGACTGACAAATGTCAGAGGGGAGGTGGTGGTGGTGGTTGTCGGGGAGGGGGGAGCGGGGACGAGATGAAAGAAAGTGAGGACTAGCCAAGGACCATATATGCACAGCCCATGGACACAGACAACAGTGTGGTGAGGTCCAGAAGGAGGGGAAGGAGGGTTCTGAGTGGAGGAGGGCAAAAGGGGAGGGGGGAACGGGGGACATCTATAATGTCAACAACAAAAATAAAATATAATTTTTTTAAAGCTCCCCTGATAAGTGTGTGTGACACACAGCAATGTTACTTCCCAGCCGCTCACCCTGCCGGCCACTCCTCCCCCACCTGCAGAACCTGGGCCCCCATGAACCTCCCGGGGGCCTCTGCCTCTTCTGCTTTAAACTCTGCTGCACCTCCAACTTTGTACTATCGGGGGGAACTCTAACCCAGGCAAGGCCCTCCTTCTGTGCTCTCTCCTTATCTGACTTGAGTAGCTGAGCAGTGCCTGCCATGGATCACACATTCAGTCCAAGTTTGTTGAGTGAATGAATAGGCAGAGAGCTGGTTTTTCTCCATTTGCCCCCATCTGATCAATCACTCTACTTCTCTGCAAGGAGTGACTGACCCCTGCAGACCTGGCTGGCCCTGAGTTTGAGCCAAGGGCATCACAAGCAGATCAGAGGGCGGGAACAGAGGGGTGTCCTCGCTGCTTCCCTCCACTGCTATAGCTCCTCGGGGGCAGCAGCTCTGGAGCACTTTGACCTTAGGTGCAGTTATGGCTTCCCCCTGTTGCTAGGTTATGGATGTCCCCCCACTGTTTTAAAATTCTTTACCTTGCCCACAACTCTGCAAGTAGTTCTTCTCTGACTCCAGCTAATAACAGATAGAGACCAGTTATAAGACTGTTGTCCAAGCAAGAGGCAGTGAGGACCTGAGTCAGCAGGAGACACAAACCAGAAAGATGTGGATAGATGCACGATAAATGAACCCTACAGAGTTTAGTAACTGGTCCCATGTATGAACTGCATGCTAAGAGCAGGAACTGTATTTCATTCATCCTTTAACCCCAATGCCTAGCTCTTAGTAGGTGCTGAATGAATATTGGTGAAATGATTGATTAGGAGGGTCAAAGATACTCCAAAGTTTAAGCCTGGCTGATTCCTCTCAAAGAAGGGGAAGTCAGGTTAATTTGCAAGCAATAGTTAAAATAACAATAAGAATGACAGAGAGACCTGGCCAGTATTGCTCAGTGATTTGAACATCGGCCCCTGCAACACTGAAGAGTTGCAGGTTTGATTCCCGGTCAAGGGCATGTACCTGGGTTGCAGGTTTGATCCCTGGGTACAGGAGGCAACTGATTGATGTGTCTCTCTCACATCAGTGTTTCGCACTCTCCCCCCTTTCCTCCCTCCCTTCTGCTCTCTCTGAAAAGCAATGGAAAAAAATATCCTCAGGTGAGGATTAATAACAACAAAAAGACAAAGAATGATACTGTAGAAATACCACAATTTTTAGGGTCAGATGGATCTAAAGTCCAACTTCCAACCCAACCTTGGGCGAATGACCTGACATCTCTCTTTGAAGTCAGATGGCTTATCTATAGAATGTGCTGCCATGAGGAACACTTGAGATTATACGTGCCTGAGAGAGCGAGATCCTCATCAAGCGAGGCATCTTGAGACGTGACACAGAGACCAAAAGACATCAGAGACCATTCGCGGGGGTTTCCTTTGAAGTATATTTCTTGTCACCATGAAACAAGCCATCGGTTTCCTGTGTCTATTACTCTCCTTCCTAGAGTCCCACTGCAGGCTTTTAAACCTGCCACTGTGGAATCCTAGGCAGTTACAACTGTGCCATCGTTACTCCATAGATAGTATTGTAGCTTTTAGAACTCTGGGCTCCTTAGGGCGGACGGATGACATGAGCCCTCCTCCTTCACGGTTCTTTTATTTTAAGCACTGAGTTAAGAGCGTTAGGAATACATTAACCCCATAGCAGTGATGGAATTCAGACTCAAACCCTCTTTTCACCTTTGGTGCCCATTGTAGCCTCTTCTCTCCTAGTCTGCTCTAACTGCGCTTAGGCCATCCTATTGGTCTCAAAGGTTATAATTTCCCCACCCCAATTGCACAGCTGGCTTCATATTTCAATCTGTTAAGAGGAACCAAAATAGTTGTCTCCCACATGCTGTATGGGATGTGCTGGGCTAACTATGAATGCTTCCCCAGGAGGCAATGCAGTATGGGAGCTGGGCAAGAGGAAGAAGGTCCCTTTCAAGGTATCAATAATTCAAATAATGACCTCTGTAACCTGCTACCCAGAATTAACCTTCCCTGCTACGCATGCGAGCTGACTTTCCTATTGCTTCGGTTGTCACTCCTTTCTCTTTCAAAACATCTCTGTAAGACTTGTCTTTCAAAGAAGCTTTATATATCAGGCTTTATTTTAGTGCTCCGGGCCGGGCTGTCCAAGAACCCTTGTTCTTCATGCAGTCTACTCTGGCCGAACATTTGCAACTGCACACACATGCCATTTCTATCAGGTTGCCAAGGCATGTGAGTGACTTCAGATTGAGAAAGCATGCTTGAAAGATACAAATATTGCATATTTTAAATATGCATCAACATTTTGGAATAGTAAGACTCCTTGAAGTGCTTAAAACCCAGTATTGGGGGTGGAGGGAGGGGAGGAATGCATAGAGTTTTCATTTGGAAAATACAACTCATTCTTTCCTACAATTTCCCTTTTTTTTGGATTTCTTAGTCTATAGTGCCTTATACAAAAATGCTCCTGTTACCTCAGGGAAATACTTGCATTCTAATCAAGTAATTTCAGAGCTTCTCAAAGGTGGCAAGCGATCCAGGCTGCCTCCATTATTTTTGAGGTTTCCAGGATATATTAAACATTTTTTAACCCTAAAACGAGATTTAAAAAATTGTTGTGTTTCGAAAGTTTTCATTTCAACAAGAAAACTACAACACAAAATAGTTATGCTAGTTAGAAGATAATTAAAGGATTTAATTTTCAAGTCCAGAGTATACTAAAGGTGGTGTTGTTTAGCCATGGAACTTAATTTTAAATTTGGATAGGGATGTTTTCTTTCAATCCTATCGGAATCTCCTTGTGTTGCCTCCTTTGGAGGTAATGTCAAAAGCCTTCATAAATTCAAAGCCCTTCATAAATATGGGGCTGAGGCCAGATGGCCTCTGGCTCTCTCACTTCCCCCTCTCCCTCACCATAGGGCAGGAATATTTAGTTAATAATTGAGAGGGACATTGCAATTTAGTAATACATAATGAACTAAAGATAATCATCATCAGGTCTTAGCCACCCCTGCTGTGTAAAGAAGAACTTTGAATAATCCTTGCTTGAGTTAAGTGCAACAAAGGGCAGATTCTAAGGCCAGTTTCTCCCCCAACTACTAATGCCTAGGTTTCCCTAAGCTATTTCTATAGGTGTCGGCTTGACCTGTCTTTTTCTCAATCACAAGCTCCTTATAAAGGAACTAAATTTATCTTGAGCTATTACTAAAAATGCTAACTAATATTTTTGGGTAACTCCCATTTAAACCGTTTATTTTCCAATTTAAATAGGAAAACAATTTTCTATTTATGTCATGGGATACATATGTATGCATATAGATGCATAGATGTAGAAATGTCCTGCGCTCCATGCTTATGAACACAATGTCACTGTTGGCCACCACATCATACATACATATGCACTCCTACATAAGTAAATGACATTCATTCAAAGGATTGCCTTTGACTTGGAAACACAGTCTCAATTTTAGTAGCACAAAAGATGCTCAGCCATCTGCCTGTAATTTGTAGCTGAAACCACCCTTTTGTGTAGACGAGTTGGCTGTTCCATGGTGTCAATGAAACCAGAGATAGTTGGACTTAGATCATCATTCATCTTGCTTTGGGAACTGCGGGGTCAGTGGGTCATGGGAGGAAGAGGGTGGATAGTGCAGCAGAGACAGAAAAAGATGTAGGGACTGGGGTCTTCCTAGAAGGCTGAGGAACCTCCCTATCACCTCACCCGCCCCAGGCCAGCCTGCGTGGAAAGTGGATCAGTGAAGGAAGGTTGGGCAGCCTGGGTCCGAAGTTGAGCTTCTCCTTTTTATAAAGGAGAGAGAGCCAAGTGGAGATGTAATTTCAGCAGAGATCGAAAAAGAGGGCAGAGAAAGGAGTGTTTAGAGAATAAAAGGAATTGACAACTTTATTCCTTACTAAACACAGAAAAACAATTTTGAATGTCAACCGTCACTTTAATATATTTTAAAACTTATTAAACAAGTAATATTTATTAACATTTCTTTTTAAAGTTATACATTTTAGCCCTAGCTGGTTTGGCTCAGTGAATAGAGTGTCGGCCTGCGGACTGAAGGGTCCCGGGTTCAATTCCGGTCAAGAGCACATGCCCGGGTTGTGGACTCGATCCCCAGTGTGGGGTGTGTAGGAGGCAGCCAATCAATGATTCTCTATCATCACTGTTTTGATCTCTCTCGCTCTCCCTTCTTCTCTGAAATCAATAAAAAATATATTTAAAAAATAAGTTATAAAAAAAGTTATATATTTTAAAGTCATTTTTCTTCTTAACAAAACACAGAATGCCCCTTCCCCTCCAAAAATACTACACTGAATTAATATGCTTGCAAATTCCCCAATATATAGACCGAAATGCCAAGTGGCCTTCTGTGTTGCTTTTCTGGAAAAGAAAACTGAATTGTCCTTTTAAGAACTATAATTGGTTAAGTTTAATAAACAATGAAAACAAAAATATATCCAAATGAAAAAAAAAACATTAGATCTTAAAGATTAAACTTTATCTTCTACCTAATAACTTACATACTAGTTTCTCTAGTGGGGGTACTACAATAATTCTGAATAAGTCAAACACAAGTTATAATTCCTTGAAAATTAACTGTTTTTACTAAGACAGTTGCAGAGTCGTTTTTTGTTTGTCTGCTTTTATAACCGGAGACCTAGAGGACAATTTTCAAGGGCTCTTTGGATAAGAGCTCTGATGCAAAACGAGGGTCTCATATGAAAATAAACCTCAAGATCCTTTCTTATTCTAAAATGAAGATTGCTCATAAAAATGAGGAAGTTTTATAGCAATATTTGCAGCCCCCCCCCCTTATTTCATTTCTCTGTAATGACAAGAAAAGAATATGTTCCTGAGAGAATTTGTGATTGTTCACCCAGACAAAGCCACTCATCAGCTGAAGTTAAGCTGTGACTGTGTGGCAGAGAACAAACTGGCAATTATTTGGCTTTAATTCCTGAACTTGAATTTAAAATGAGAAACAGTTCCTTTCGGGGTCTTTTGAAAGTCCCACTTTATAGAATGTGAAACTTCAGTAGTTGCAAGTGAGGGGTCTTTAGCTGTACCATGGGGCTCTCTGGGGAGCAGGTGCTGAGGCAGGGAAGCAGTGGGAAAGGTTTCTGGGGGAGGAAAAGCTGTGAGGACAAAGGGGAAGGAAGCAGGTTTGGGCACGGGAGCCATCCAACCCGGGCAGACTTGACAAAAGGCGAAGCACAGCTTGGAGGAAATGTCTAGGCCTGCCCACCGCCTGCCTCAGTCAGGGCTGCAGCTGCCTGGGGAAGCCTGGGACTGTGAGCTTGCGGAGGCCCAGCCAACCACGCTGCTCCTGCTGGGCGGCAGATGGTGGGGGAGCATCAGAGAGCCTCCAGGTACTCCATGCCAGCCTCACACTCATCACACTTCTAGGTGAGCCTCCCCCTTCACCCTAGAAACCCTCAAATCTCACGTATTTCCCTAACCTTCAACTTCTCCCTTTCCCCAGGAAAAATCTAGGTTCTTTTCACTCTGTAAAATACCATGTTTTTTTTAAAAACATATATTTTATTGATTTTTTTTTTACAGAGAGGAAAGGAGAGGGATAGAGAGCCAGAAACATCGATGAGAGAGAAACATCGATCAGCTGCCTCCTGCACACTCCCTACTGGGGATGTTCCCGCAACCAAGGTACATGTCCTTGACTGGAATCGAACCTGGGACCCTTCAGTCCGCAGGCCGAAGCTCTATCCACTGAGCCAAACCGGTCAGGGCAAAAATACCATGTTCTTGATTTGTTTAAAACCAAATGGGTACCCATGTCTTTCCTATAGTAATCCTGGAGCCCTATTGAAATGTATCATTTTGAGGGCTGCCCCCCTCCTGTTTTTGTAGGATAGATTCCTAAATATGAGGCTTTTAGGTCAAAAAGTCAGTATATTTTGAATTTGAACATATAGTTCCACATACTATCTCACACCCAAAGTATGAGAGTGTCTGATTATTCCCACTCTCACCAGCTTGGAAGTTACCAATCTTTTCAACCTTTGCCAAGCAGATGAACAAAAATTCAATTCTGTTATTTTTTAATCTGCATTTCCCTGGCTACTGCCAAGATTGATCAACTTTTCATGTGTTTATATGGCATCTGTACTTCCTTTGATCCACTGGGTCCTTTGTCTTATCTATAATTATATATATGGGTAATATGCTAATTAGACCAGACATCCTTCCAGATGAAGCCGGGGCCGAATGGAAGCCAGCCCGGGTCCTGGGTGCCGGCGGGTAGCCGGTGCCGGCAGCCAGGGGAAGGAAGGCCTACTCTTGCACACATTTCGTGCATCGGACCTCTAGTTGATTTATAAAAGCCTTAGCTTAACTTTTTTACGTGTGTATGCTGCAAATATTTTATTTTTTTAAAAAATATTTTTATTGATTTTAGAAAGGAGGGGAGAAGGAGAGAGAGAGAGAGAAACATCAATGATGAGAGAGAATCATTGATTGGCTACCTCCTGCATGCCCCACACTGGGGATCGAGCCCGAAATCCGGGCATGTGCCCTGACTAGGAATCGAACCCGGACCCTTCTGTCTGCAGGCCGATGCTCTATCCACTGAGCCAAACCAGGTAGGGCCAAATATTTTAATTTACTGCTTGTCTTTTGACTGCCTATGGGTGAGCAAAGACACAGCCCCCCTGTCCCTCAGCTCATATTCTAATGGGGGCATCAGATGAAAGACAGATAATGATAATACAACTTGATCAAGTTTACATGGATAATACATCTCAATAAATGCCAGAGGGGTAACTTCTAATATCTGCAGCAGGCAAAATTTGTTTTCACATTAAAAGTACTTTTTAATGGATAATGAAAACAATGTAACTCCATTGAAGCCCACTGGCATGTTTCTATCTCTCTCTCCCTCTCCCGTCCTCTCTGAAATCAAGATCACTTCTTGTAGGTTTTGCCAGAGCTTGACCACTCTTAACCTCACTCAACTTACACCACTTCTCACATGCCCCCTTCTCCACCTACCACTCCCAGATTCCATTCTTCTTCAGAGTGTTTCTATTTTCAAAGGAATGGAGTTACAGAGCGTCTGGATAGATCTCCAGTGAGTCTTGAGACTCTGAATATAGACATCCAAGACATCTGAGAAACCTTAGTTTCTTCAAATAGTTGATTATGCAAAGAGAAGTTTCAGACTTTAGTATTTAAAAATAGGAGAGCCTCGTTTTCTGCTTAGCATTCAACTCATTTAACACACATTTGAACATTATATCCACATGTTCATGGAACTTACATCCTAACTGGGGGAGAGACATTAGGTTGGTAAAAACA
Source organism: Myotis brandtii (assembly GCF_000412655.1). Taxonomy (NCBI): domain Eukaryota; kingdom Metazoa; phylum Chordata; class Mammalia; order Chiroptera; family Vespertilionidae; genus Myotis; species Myotis brandtii. Next base: position 1,102,657 of record NW_005370223.1, read on the forward strand.
TAAGTTTATATGTCAGATGGTGATACACACTGCAAAGAAAAACAGTCAGCGTAAGAGAAGTGTTATGGGTTAAATGTGCGCCCCAAAAGATGTTGGAAGTCCTGTGACTGTCACCTTATTTGAAAATAGGATCTTTGAAGATGATCAAGTCAAGATGAGGTCATTAGGGGTGGGTCCTAATCCAATATGACTGGTGTCTTTATAAAAAAGAGGAAATTTGGACACACACACACACACATACACACACACACAGAACACCATGTGAGGATAAAGGCAGATCTGGGTGATGCCTCGACAAGCCAAGGAACACCAAAAATGGCCAGGAAACTAACCAGAAGCTGTTGAGAGGCATGGAACAGACTCTCCCTCACAGCCTTGAGAGCAAGCCAACTCTGCCAACACCTTGATCTCAGACTTTTCTAGCCTCTAGAACTGTGAGGCAATACATTTCTGTTGTGTAAGCCACCCAGTTTGTGGTACTTTGTTAAGGCAGCCCTAGGAAACAGTACAGAGAGGGAAGGGAAGGTCTTAGACGAGTTAATGAGGGAGTTCACTTATGGGCAGAGAACAGAGTCAGCAGAGGAAACAGCAAGTATGCACGGGAGGTGTAAGGATCACCAAGGTCAGGGTTCCAGATACATAGTCAGCAAATGGGGAAACGTGGGAGGAGAGAAAGCCAGATAACGTAGGGACCTACTGGCCATATGTGGACAGTTAGCTTTTTCTCTGGATAAGAAGAGAAGCCACTGGAGGGTTGTGGGCAGAGAAATGACATCACCATTGTTGTAAGTAGAGTTTTCTGTTAAGCGGAAAACAAGTTCCGAGTTCCTGATTTATGGGTTTGTTCATGCATCCTTATTAGCCAACTCTTGGGGTTGAAGTGACAGAGATCCAATGGAAACTCTCCTAAACAAGGGAGGGAACTTGTTAGCTCACGTAACCCGAATCCTCAAGGTAGTTTAGGCAGAGCAGGGGATCAACCATATCATTAAGAATCTGTCCCTGCCCTGGCTGGTTGCTCAGTGGATAGAGCAAAGGGTCCCAGTTCGATTCCGGTCAAGGGCACATGCCCGGGTTGCAGGCTCCATCCCCAGTAGGGGGCGTACAGAAGGCAGCCTATCAATGATCCTCTCTCATCATTGATGTTTCTATTTCTCCTTCTCCCTTCCTCTCTGAAATCAATAAAAAATAAGTAAATGTTTCCTTAAAAAAAAAAAAAAAGAATCTGTCCCTTTTTCTGCTTCTTTTAGTTTTGCTTTCCTCTATGTTGACTTTATTTGCAGGTAGGCTTTTATTGTTGTGTAGTAAAAGGACCCCTAGTAGCTTTAGGCTTTCATGCTTCTTAGTATTAGAAATCTCAGGAGAGATTCTTTTTCTCCTACCATCCACATAGTTCCTGTAAGTGGTGCTGGTTGGTTTCCTCAGGTCACGTGTCTATACCTACAATAATCAATGGTGATTTCTAGAGATAATTGTCTGATTGACTGGCTTAGATCAGATGTCCACTTCTGTGGCAAGGGAGCAGACCCAAAGCACATGCTGGATTATGGAGGTGGATGAAGAAAATTTACCAAGAACTACGTATGTCAGGGCCAACACGTGTACAGCTCTGGAACTCTAATTCATGTTATAGTCTATGTGAATGGGGCTCCTGGAGTTGTGCACCACACAACCCTTGAGAGGCCGTACATGATAGTCATTGGCTCAGTAGCCCAAGGAAGGCAGAAAAAAGTGTACAGGCAAAAACAGTAGGCATCCCCTAGTATCTCTAATTACAAAGCTAGTTTAGTCATTTATAACTTTTAGAAAGCACTTATTTCTTAAGATTATTTATGGCAAGGTATTGGCTGAGCTTTTGGCTTCCTGGAATAAAATATAACTCATAAAATATAAATCTATAGTAGATATAGAAATACATTTACTTAGGGAACAATATCTAATATCCCTGATTTAGGCATACTCTTAAACTTAAGGCAAGCAAAAGGACTTGTATGCATGCATATTAGCATAACCAATGGACACAGACACTGGGGCAGTGGGGGCTTGCCCTTGGGGGTGGGAATGGCTGGAGGGGGAGGGGGGTAAATTGGAGAAAAAAGGAGACATGTAATAAAATAAAATAAAATTACTGCTGGAAAGTGAATCTGTGCCCAGATACCTGGTGGCTCGAGGTGGCTGTGATCCATAAACACTCTCATTAAGGAGCCATATGTAAAACTTTAGACAAAAAAAAAAATAACTTAAGGCAAGCACATAATTCACCTTTGGTAACAGTAGTATAAGTGAAGTTGCAATTCATAAATGCAATGGTCTTCCTTTCTAAGACCTTTGTGCATTCATTTAGTTCATGACTATGGATTGGGCCCCTCATGTTGGCAGGCACTGTGTTAGGAGTTGCATATTGCAAACAAATTTGGTTACTGCCCTCATGAGTACGATGGACATGGGACAATGAACACACAAATAAATATACACTTTATACTGTGATAATTACGAAGAAGGAAAGTCATGGAGTTCTAGCAGGGAAAATGGAAAGGAGGTGGGGGTTAATTTAGATTGGAATCAGTGACTTATCTAAGGTTGTGACATTAAAGCAGAAGATTAACCAGATGAAGAGTGGAGAGGGAGGAAGAGTATTCCAGGAGAGGGAATGGTATGTGTAAAGAGTTTTGGGTATCACCAGACATCCCTGGCCTGGCTCAGGAACATGATCCCACTTACCATTCCCATTGTTGCTTTCCACAATATTTCAAACTAACTAAATCACACACATTCCATTTCATCATAATATGGTAGATTGACTGTTTAGCTCTTCCCCCTCTAATTAAAATTTTTATATATTAACATATTAATATATGAAGATCACAAAGTAACCACAAGTGGTCAAAATGTGGGCTTTATTAAAGGATGAACGTAATAATTTCATGCTGACAATGTGTTTTCAAGTATTTTGAAGTTGTTTAACATTTCTGTTTCTATAACTTTATGGCAGGAAAGGAGAAAGGGACTTAAAAAAAAGCTGGACACTAGATAAGCATGGTACAGCTTCCCATTTACTTGTATCTTCTTCAGTTCCTTTCTCTCTCTTTTAAAAAAATTCTCAGCCAAGGTTATGTTTATTGATTTTAGAGGGCAAGGAAGGGAGAGAGAAAAGCGGGGAAGGAGGGAGGGAGGGAGAGAGAGAGATGGATGTAAGAGAGAAACACTGATCGGTTGCCTCTCATACATGCCCCAACCAGTGATGGAACCCAACCTGCAACCTAGGCATATGCGCTGACTGGGAACCTTTTGGTGTAAGGGACAACATTCTACCAACTGAGCCACCTGGCCAGGGCCAGTTTCTTTCTTCAATGTCTTATAGTTTTCTGAGTACAGGTCTTTTACCTCCTTCAATGAACTTTCTTAATACCCATGCCCAAGGAGATGAGGAGAAGAGATGGTTATTAGACATAAGATACACACACACACACACACACACACACAGAGAGAGAGAGAGAGAGAGAGAGAGAGAGAGAGAGAGAGAGAGAGAGAGAGAGAGAGAGAGAGAGAGAGAGAGAGAGAGAGAGAGAGAGAGAGAGAGAGAGAGAGAGAGAGAGAGAGAGAGAGAGAGAGAGAGAGAGAGAGAGAGAGAGAGAGAGAGAGAGAGAGAGAGAGAGAGAGAGAGAGAGAGAGAGAGAGAGAGAGAGAGAGAGAGAGAGAGAGAGAGAGAGAGAGAGAGAGAGAGAGAGAGAGAGAGAGAGAGAGAGAGAGAGAGAGAGAGAGAGAGAGAGAGAGAGAGAGAGAGAGAGAGAGAGAGAGAGAGAGAGAGAGAGAGAGAGAGAGAGAGAGAGAGAGAGAGAGAGAGAGAGAGAGAGAGAGAGAGAGAGAGAGAGAGAGAGAGAGAGAGAGAGAGAGAGAGAGAGAGAGAGAGAGAGAGAGAGAGAGAGAGAGAGAGAGAGAGAGAGAGAGAGAGAGAGAGAGAGAGAGAGAGAGAGAGAGAGAGAGAGAGAGAGAGAGAGAGAGAGAGAGAGAGAGAGAGAGAGAGAGAGAGAGAGAGAGAGAGAGAGAGAGAGAGAGAGAGAGAGAGAGAGAGAGAGAGAGAGAGAGAGAGAGAGAGAGAGAGAGAGAGAGAGAGAGAGAGAGAGAGAGAGAGAGAGAGAGAGAGAGAGAGAGAGAGAGAGAGAGAGAGAGAGAGAGAGAGAGAGAGAGAGAGAGAGAGAGAGAGAGAGAGAGAGAGAGAGAGAGAGAGAGAGAGAGAGAGAGAGAGAGAGAGAGAGAGAGAGAGAGAGAGAGAGAGAGAGAGAGAGAGAGAGAGAGAGAGAGAGAGAGAGAGAGAGAGAGAGAGAGAGAGAGAGAGAGAGAGAGAGAGAGAGAGAGAGAGAGAGAGAGAGAGAGAGAGAGAGAGAGAGAGAGAGAGAGAGAGAGAGAGAGAGAGAGAGAGAGAGAGAGAGAGAGAGAGAGAGAGAGAGAGAGAGAGAGAGAGAGAGAGAGAGAGAGAGAGAGAGAGAGAGAGAGAGAGAGAGAGAGAGAGAGAGAGAGAGAGAGAGAGAGAGAGAGAGAGAGAGAGAGAGAGAGAGAGAGAGAGAGAGAGAGAGAGAGAGAGAGAGAGAGAGAGAGAGAGAGAGAGAGAGAGAGAGAGAGAGAGAGAGAGAGAGAGAGAGAGAGAGAGAGAGAGAGAGAGAGAGAGAGAGAGAGAGAGAGAGAGAGAGAGAGAGAGAGAGAGAGAGAGAGAGAGAGAGAGAGAGAGAGAGAGAGAGAGAGAGAGAGAGAGAGAGAGAGAGAGAGAGAGAGAGAGAGAGAGAGAGAGAGAGAGAGAGAAAGAGAAGAAAAAATGACATAAGTCCATGGGCTCCTAACCATTTCCTCCTACATCACACACACAGTGGGTGAAAGGGTGTTGTTCACAGGTATGCTATGCCCTCCCTGGGCACTTGAACTAGGGGCTATGGCTTAGATAAGGTATTTGCAGCTTCTGGAACAATACTACAACTCCACCTCTTTTTCTCCCATGCATTATCATAGGGATAACCTGGAATCATCTCTGATCTATATATATAAAAGCCTAAGCGACTGGCCGACTGGCTGATAGCTATGACACACACTGACCACCAGGGGGCAGACGCTCAACGCAGGAGCTGCCGAGCAACAGCAACTTTGCAGAGTGCCCTCTCACGCCCTGGAACCCCTCAGGGGATGCTGGACTGCCGATTTCGGCCAGATCTCCATAGGCCAGGCCGAGGGACCCCACCTGCTGGAGGGACCCTACTCACTCCTCAGATACCCTTCGAGCCCTGGAGCTGCCCCAGGCAAGCCAGGGAGGGGAGGGACCGCAGGAGGTTGGCTCCAGGGCGTATCCGGCCCGTCTTGCCCAGTCCCACCAGCCACCTTCTAAGTTATTTACTTTCAATGTGCATGAATCCATGCACCAGGCCTCTAGTATATATATATAAAACTATTTTCAAATTTTGGTTCTTTAATTCTGATCCAAAACAATCTATGCAGAGGCAACCCATCATAACCACATGACAACTATGATAGGTCTTGCTGTGTCTTGTGTAGGAGCCACCATCAATCTTCCTTCCTCACACATATGATTTTGTGCCAGTCTATGGAACATTTAGTAGTGATATCCCCGAGAATGGTTGATGGTCTATTTTCAGTAGGTGAGTGGGAACATATGAAGAAAAAAAACTAAAGAAATGATAGCTTCGGCATTGAAAAAATTGGCAATATAAGATCACAGTGGAAGCAACGAGTGAAATGGACAAAGCTGAAATGGCACTAACTATAGAGACCACTATGCCTCTTCTTGTTCCTCACAGAATTGTATGGTGGGCACCCTTTTAACAAATGAAAAACCTGCCACTTCCTAGGTATTTGACACTGGCCAATTTTATTACAGTTTCCAGTCCATACAAGCACATAGGCAGTATTAAATGCTCAAAAAAAATCAATAGATAACCTTTAGGTCTAAAAATATATAATTGTGTGTATTTAAAAAAAAAAATAGTAGCCCTTGCTGGTGTGGCTTAGTTGGTTGGAGCATCATCTTGTACACCAGAAGGTGGTGGGTTCAATTCTTAGTCAGGGCACATACCCAGGTTTCGGGTTTGATCCAGTTGGGGCGTGTGCGGGAGGCAATCGATGGATGTTTCTCACAACCATATTTCTCTCCCACATCCATGTTTCTCTCCCTTCCTCTCTCTCTAAAATCAATAAAAAAATGTTAAAAAAATAGTAATTGGGGATAAGTACACTATATTGAAAAGCATTATGCATTCAAGTTCCTCTTACTCATAATTAACAATAAGTTCTCTCTGTGGAGGCCGTAGGTGGCTGGTCAAAGGCCAGGGATTGGGGAGTGTTGCCCAATGGTCTCCTTGAACATACTGTACACAGGACATTCCAGGAAGTGAGAGCGGCATAATCCTACAGTATTTTGTTTGCCCAATGAAAATACCCTTAGTGACAAACATGAAGGACAACTCTTGGATGAATACTGAAACCTTTTCACAAGGATAACTATTCCTTTCGAGCTTTAAGTTCTTCGCATTTTGCTGGGTCTGGTTTGCTCTTCCAATCAGGAAGATTGAAAACCTATAGAGCATCTTGTTGCTAATTAGGAGGTGTCCCTTCTGGCACATGCAACCTTGCAAGTTCATGCCTTTTTGTGAAAGGAAAGGCTCCCCTTCCTCAGAGACAGCGCCAAACCAGCCCACACCACTTGTCCCCCTGGCCGGGCACATTTGTGCAGGCATAAACTGTACAACCAGGTGCCTCGTATGTAGTGCCAAAAAACATGGCTTTCAGAACAATACACCAAACACTTTCCAATGTTGGGCACTCGGCCAGGCACTGGCAATAACAAGAGGAGCAATACAGAGTCTACCTTTGGAGTCTGGGAAGAGGGCCATATAAACAGATTATCACCCTAAGACCTAGTAAAGTGATCAAAGAGAAACACACAAATTGCTATAGGATCACAAATGAAGGAATTATTCATTTTTCTTGCATGGGGCTGTGGTCAAGGAAAATTCAGAAAGGAGGAGGCATTTGAGTTGGGGTTCACAAGATGCCTAAAAATTAACGAAGTGGGACAGGGCATTAAGACGTTTGGTGATCAGGACAAGCTCCAGGGCCTCTTCCCATACCCCCAACCATAGGAAAGCCTTGGGTTGAAGCTTCACCACTTTGATCTAGTCTTGGGTTCCACCATTTTTACTGGGTTTGTCTTTCTTTGTCTCTTTTTGCTTTTGAAGTCATCCAGACAGGCTCAGCACTGGGGTTTGTATAAACAGTGTAATAAACAGTGTTCACTTGCCAGGACTGTCCCCCTACATAGCTCTCTTGGGAGTCTGTGGAGGCAGTAGGTGGCTGGTCAAAGGCCAGGGATTAGGGAGTGTTGCCCAATGGTCTCCTTGAAGATACAGCACACAGGACATTCCAGGAAGTGAGAGCAGCATAATCCTACAGTATTTTGTTTGCCCAATGAAAATACCCTTAGTGACAAACATGTTTAATTTGCTGTAGGTGTGACTTTTGGTTGTGCAATAGGATTGTGACTCAGAATGTACTTTTTGAGAGACCTACACTGCTTATTTCCCTGGAAGGATCAGTTAGTTTTGCCCAGAAAAGCTGTTCCAAGACCACAGACTACATTCCTAACGCAAGTGAACCTTTTCCCTTGTTGGCATGTGCTACTGGTTGCCAAAAGCAGAGGGGAGCATGCACATAGCATAGCTCCACACAAGCCACCAGTAACTCTCAGAAAAACAACTCTGTGGGTGTCCTTTCAGCAGGAAATCAGAGAGGGAGAATTGTCCATACTCAGGCATCAGACTGATGGTGCGGGTGGGGGTGGGGGTTGGAGGTAATGGCTTTTATTTCTTCCCCTATAAGTAGGTAGGGAGGGTGCTGTAGCTGGTGTCCTCAGAAGCTGTTAATGGAGTTCCAGGAGGACTAGAAGCTTCACTGAGCATTGTTCTGCACAGGAACAACATCAACAAGGAACCAGCTGACTGTGTTTTTACTGATTAGCTCCAAACTAGCTATTCTAGGCCACACACTGGTAAACCAGGTTCTCCTTTGATGACCCCTATGTTGAAATAAAAGGTGGTGGTGAGTTATGCAGCACCAGCCCTCAGAAACTGCCTAAGGGCCCTCATTGCAACAATCTGATAACCACAGAGAGCTCCGAGGAGCAGCTCCCTGCCCTTGTTTGTGAAACACCCCCTTCTCAGCTCCCAGGGACTGGGGAATGGAAAACCCTTGCCCACATTAGTACCCAGGAAGAAGTCATCAAGGTGAACGTGAGATAAACACAAGAACACTTTGTAAACATGAAAAGAACATTCATACGAAGTAGGCAAGCACATTGAAACATGTCAGGTCAAAGAAGAAAGACCAAGGGCAGCCACAGAGAGGCAAGGGATGTATGTGTCAGCCTGTCTTTAAGGATCCTGCCAAAGGGGAATGACATGTCAATCACTGGGAAAGTATCCTCAGACGCCCTATAAAGACTTCACATTCCTCAGCTCAGGAATGTGAAAAAGATAGCCTCATTCCACCAGTTGCTTATGCCATAATCTAGGAACCATCACTTACTTCTCTCTTTTTTCATTACCTTCTTCCCACCACACCATCAATCCATCAGCAAGTAAACCTCCAAATTATATATTGACCTATGCTTTTTTTTTTTTATCTCTAATGCCACCATCCCAGTCCAAGCCACAATAACTCTTGCCCAGGCAACCTCAATCGCCCACCTGCTGGTTTCTACATACTCTTCTCTGGCTCCCCTCCACCACCTCTGATTTCTGTATAGGGGAGGCCTTTCGGAGCATAAGTATATGGAAAAAATTATCAAAGAAAAAGTTCTATAGATTTGACAGCATAAAAAACTTAAAAATTAAAAAAAGAGGAACAAATGTAATAATCTGAACAATAAAGATTTAATTAAAAAAAACTTAAAAATTTAAATGTAAAAATATTCCTTAGCGAGTGAGATAGTTGGGGGGGGGGGCGTAACAACTTTTACTTTTTTATATTATATGTTTTTAACATATGTCTTAACATATTTTTTAACAAAGAGATCTCACTAATAATCAAATAAATAAAAATTAAAAGTGAGATAATCACTTTTTGCCTGTGAAAGTAGCAAGACTTTATAAAAAAATCTATTATTTTTTTTTATCCACAGTTTGTGGGAGTACATAAGAATTTTGGCAGTGTCAGATATTTCAAAAGTTCACAGCTTTTGACTAATGATTTTATTTTTAGGAATTCATCATAGGCAATAATCAGTTATGCACACAGATTCAACTATAATGGTTCATCTAAGAATTATTTATAAAATCAAAAGTTGGAGAAAATATAAGGATGAATAACTAGGGCACAGTTAAATTTATGGTGTCATATCTGTCAATAAAATGAATTATAATATCATAAAATGATATTATGAAGGCTCAATGTAAGAAAAATATATTTTCCATAAGTTTATAAATTTAACATAATTCCAATGAAAATACTGTCAGAAAATTTTTAATAGAAAAAGTGATCCTAACAGTCAAATGGAAAAATAAACAAGAATGGCCAGGAAAATTCTGGGAGGGAAAAAAACAACTAGAAAGGCCTAGTACAGTGATGGCGAACCTATGACACGCGTGTCAGAGGTGACACACGAACTCATTTTTTTGGTTGATTTTTCTTTGTTAAATGGCATTTAAATATATAAAATAAATATCAAAAATATAAGTCTTTGTTTTACTATGGTTGCAAATATCAAAAAATTTCTATATGTGACACGGCACCAGAGTTAAGTTAGGGTTTTTCAAAATGCTGACCCGCCGAGCTCAAAAGGTTCGCCATCACTGGCCTAGTACTACCAGATATATGTATGAAAATATATTTTAAACCATAATACTTAAAAGCGTGTAGCACTAGAACATTGAGAGAAAGAGCAGTATAGAACGAAATACATATATGAATTTATTTGATGAAAAAGGAAGAATCTCAAATCAAAAGGGGAAAGATAGACTAATGAATAAAGGGTGGTAAGACAACTAGGTAGTTATAAAGAAAATAGTTGGATCCATGCCTTTGTTGTAACATTTATCCCCTCAAAAAAAGAAAGTAAAAATTGAAACTATAGAAGTACTATAGAGGAAAACGAAGTACTAGAAGAAAACCAAAATTTTTTTAAAAAATTTTTTAATGAGATTGCCTTTCTAATGATGACTCAAATTCCAGGAAGCTGTAAGTGTAAGTATTGATGTTTGACTATATAAACATATATTACAAAATTTCTTCATGGCAAGATTCCACAAGAAAAGTCAAAGCAAAAACAGACTGGGGGGGAAAACTTTTAACCTATAACACAAAGGTCTAATCTCCCTCTAGAAATCAATATGGAAGACCTATAGAAAAATAGGCAAAGCTGATGAAATGACAGTTTATAGGAAAGTACATAGATGATTCTAAAACTATGAAAAGATGCTCATCTTCACTCTTAATAAGAGAAATACAAATTAAAACTACAATGGAAATACAATTTTTATTTATCCAATTAGCAAAACTTGGTAACACATCCTTTTGGCAAGACTGTGCAGAACTAAGTTCTCTCAAAATAACAAGTAGGAGTGCGAAGTACCACAAACAATATGAAGAGAACTTAGTGGCATTTATCAAAATTATAATTTTATATGCCCTATGACCTAGAAATTCTACTTCTGGGAATTTATGCATTTGCATGCAAAAATGATGCACAAAGCTGATAACTGAAGCACTGGTTATCAGAGCAAATGACTGAATAAAACCCAATGTCTACCAATAGAAGACTGGTTAAATTAATTAGTAAAAAAAAAACAAAAAACAACAAAAAAACGACTGGTGAGCCAGGCTGGTGTGGCTCAGTGGTTGAGTGTCAACCCATGAACCAAGAGGTCACTGGTTCAAATCCTGGTTAGCTGGGTTGTTGGCTCAATCCTCAGTAGGGGCATACAGGAGGCAGCCAATCCATGTTGATGTTTCTCTCTCATTGATCTTTCTATTTCTCTCTCCCTTTCCCTTCCTCTCTCTAAAATCAATAAAAACAGCCC
>NW_005370223.1:1114622-1120467 GCF_000412655.1 Myotis brandtii
TGTTATCATAGATGCAAAAAGACAGATAGGCTCAGTGAAGGTAAAGGTTGACCTTGTCAGTGAAGATACCGGCCTAGGACGTAACTGCCCACCATAACTGCTTTTAGTTAAAGTTTAATTTCAGACCATCCTTTGTGGTTACTTTAGGTCTCCGAGTTTGCAAGACCGCCATGCAGGCCTCCCCTGAGCTTGTCAGGTCAGCATGTGGCCCCTTTCGTCCACATGCCCTTGACCGGAATCGAACCTGGGACCCTTCAGTCCGCAGGCTGACACTCTATCCACTGAGCCAAACTGGTTAGAATATACTATCTTTTGTGTAAAAAGGTAGGGGAGAGAATAGAATCTATATTTATATTTGCATATATACATGTATAAATAAAGAAAAGGACACTGTATTAGTTACTTATGGCCAAATCACAAATTATCCCAAACCTTAATGGATTAACACCACCAATACATATTATCTCATACAGGTTTTGAGGGTCATGAATCTGAAAGTGGTTTGCTGGGTGGCTCTGGCTAAGGGTCCCTCATGAAGTTGCAGTGAAGTTATTAGCTGGGGCTGCAGTCATCCTAAGGGGCTTGAACATCCACTTCTCATCTCACCCACATAACTAGTGGCAGAGGCTTCAGTTCCTTGCCATGTGGGCTTCTCCATAGAGCTGCTCACATGACATGGTCCCTGGCTTCCCACAGAGCAAGTCATGGGGGCAGGGAGATAGGGAGATAGATAGACAGATATGGGTGGATAGTGCTAGATAGATAGACCAAGATGGGGATGCAGACCTTTATAACCTAATCTCAGAAGTGGAATATCATCACTTTTGCTAGATTCCATTTGTTAGAAGCAAATCCAGTTTGTGCTCATGGGGAAGGGAATTAAAGCCAATCTCTTGAAGGAAGAAGTATCACAGAATTTGTAAACATATTTTTTAAACCACTACAGATACACACTAACTAATGATGGTTATCTAGGGTTTGTAGGGCAATGAAGGGATCGGCAAATGAGGAATGGGTAGAAGAACATTTTCACTTGTATCTCTAAAATGGTACATAAAATTTACCACCTTAACTATGTCTAAGTGTGCAGTTCTGTTACCAAAATCAACTCCAGATCCATGTCCCTGATTTAATTTCATTTTTAAGTTTCATGCTGTGACCTCTGACCAACTTTACTATCCTTAGCAAGCATGTCAAAGCCTTCTAGTTGATGATTATCTGTCTACCTTAAAATGTAGCCATAATTGTTTTTGTTAGTAATAGCATGACAATGGAGGTAAGTATCAAACTGATGATCTTGTCGATTATAAACAAGCATCTATCACAAGACCACCAGAAGGTACGTATGGCCCCTGGTGCTATTGCATTCTTTGTCACTTTGTCTTGTCAATCATTAGTTACTTTTGACCATATACTATTAGTTACTTTTGGCCATATACTATTTGTTATACTATTAACAATTTACAGTAACACAGGTCTGTAGCACAGAATAATCGTCCCCCACGTAAATTACCCTATAATAAATTTTCTCCATAGAGCTGCTCACATGACATGGTCCCTGGCTTCCCACAGAGCAAGTCATGGGGGCAGGGAGATAGGGAGATAGATAGACAGATATGGGTGGATAGTGCTAGATAGATAGACCAAGATGGGGATGCAGACCTTTATAACCTAATCTCAGAAGTGGAATATCATCACTTTTGCTAGATTCCATTTGTTAGAAGCAAATCCAGTTTGTGCTCATGGGGAAGGGAATTAAAGCCAATCTCTTGAAGGAAGAAGTATCACAGAATTTGTAAACATATTTTTTAAACCACTACAGATACACACTAACTAATGATGGTTATCTAGGGTTTGTAGGGCAATGAAGGGATCGGCAAATGAGGAATGGGTAGAAGAACATTTTTCACTTGTATCTCTAAAATGGTACATAAAATTTACCACCTTAACTATGTCTAAGTGTGCGGTTGTTACCAAAATCAACTCCAGATCCATGTCCCCAATTTAATTTCATTTTTAAGTTTCATGCTGTGACCTCTGACCAACTTTACTATCCTTAGCAAGCATGTCAAAGCCTTCTAGTTGATGATTATCTGTCTACCTTAAAATGTAGCCATAATTGTTTTTGTTAGTAATAGCATGACAATGGAGGTAAGTATCAAACTGATGATCGTGTCGATTATAAACAAGCATCTATCACAAGACCACCAGAAGGTACGTATGGCCCCTGGTGCTATTGCATTCTTTGTCACTTTGTCTTGTCAATCATTAGTTACTTTTGGCCATATACTATTAGTTACTTTTGGTCATATACTATTTGTTATACTATTAAAAATTTACAGTAACAAAGGTCTGTAGCACAAAATAATCGTCCCCCACGTAAATTACCCTATAATAAATTCTGTTATATTCTATGGAGTTGCTTGTATTGGTCTTTGGTCTGAAGATACCTTTCTCTCCATAGAGCTGCTCACATGGCATGGCCCCCGGCTTCCCACAGAGCAAGTGATGGGGGCAGGGAGATAGGGAGATAGACAGATATGGGTGGATAGCGCTAGATAGATAGACCAAGGTGGGGATGCAGACCTTTTATAACCTAATCTCAGAAGTGGAATATCATCACTTTTGCTAGATTCCATTTGTTAGAAGCAAATCCAGTTCGTGCTCATGGGGAAGGGAATTAAAACCAATCTCTTGAAGGAAGAAGTATCACAGAATTTGTAAACATATTTTTTAAACCACTACAGATACACACTAACTAATGATGGTTATCTAGGGTTTGTAGGGCAATGAAGGGATCGGCAAATGAGGAATGGGTAGAAGAACATTTTCACTTGTATCTCTAAAATGGTACATAAAATTTACCACCTTAACTATGTCTAAGTGTGCAGTTCTGTTACCAAAATCAACTCCAGATCCATGTCCCTGATTTAATTTCATTTTTAAGTTTCATGCTGTGACCTCTGACCAACTTTACTATCCTTAGCAAGCATGTCAAAGCCTTCTAGTTGATGATTATCTGTCTACCTTAAAATGTAGCCATAATTATTTTTGTTAGTAATAGCATGACAATGGAGGTAAGTATCAAACTGATGATCGTGTCGATTATAAACAAGCATCTATCACAAGACCACCAGAAGGTACGTATGGCCCCTGGTGCTATTGCATTCTTTGTCACTTTGTCTTGTCAATCATTAGTTACTTTTGACCATATACTATTAGTTACTTTTGGCCATATACTATTTGTTATACTATTAACAATTTACAGTAACACAGGTCTGTAGCACAGAATAATCGTCCCCCACGTAAATTACCCTATAATAAATTCTGTTACATTCTATGGAGTTGCTTGTATTAGTCTTTGGTCTGAAGATACCTTTTGGTTACAATGGCCATTACACCTTTGCCCCACGGTCAGACAAGTTCTGTGGCATTAAGTACATTCACATTGTTGTGCAACCATCACCGCCAGAATTCTTTTCATTTTGCAAAACTTAAACTCTACCGATTAAACAATAACTCCCCATTCCTCCCTCCTCTCAGCCCCTGGCAACCACCATTCTAATTTCTATATATCTATGAATTTGATTACTCCAGGTCTACCTTATTTTTATATAAGAGGAATCATACAGTATGTGTCTTTTAGTGACTGGTTTATATCACTTAACATAACGTCCTCAAGTTTCATCCATTTTGTAGCATGTATCAGAATTTCCTTTCTTTATAAGGCTGAATAATATTCCATTTATGTATGTACCACATTGTTTACCCATTCATCAGTCAGTGAACATGTAGGTTGTTGCTTCTATCCCTTGGCTATTGTGAACAATGCTGCTATGAACATGGGTGTACAAATATCTCTTTGAGTCCTCACATGCATATTTTTATATTTAAAATTTTTGTGTGCCATGGAAATTGCATTAGTAATCAATTGCTGCATAATAAACCGCCCTAAAAGTTGATGGCTTATCACAACAACTATTTATTGTTTCTCCTGGTTCTGTGAGTTGGCTAGATGGTTCTTTCGCTTGTTTACCTGCCTCTGTCACACAGTGGCATTCAGTTGGGAGACCTGGTGGGCCCACAGGTCCAAGTAGGCTTCATTCACATGTCTAGCAGCTGGACTTGGCTCTTGCCTGGTTCTCCTCCATGTGGCCTCCTAGCCTCTAGTGCAGCGGTTCTCAACCTGTGGGTCACGACCCCTTTGGTGGTCCAACAAACCTTTCACAGGGGTCGCCTAAGACCATCCTGCATATCAGATATTTACATTACGATTCATAACAGTAGCAACATGACAGTTATGAAGTAGCAACGAAAATAATTTTATGGTTGGTTCTTTTGCTTGTTTACCTGCCTCTGTCACACAGTGGCATTCAGTTGGGAGACCTGGTGGGTCCACAGGTCCACATTGGCTTCATTCACATGTTTAGCAGCTGGTCTTGGGTTCCTGCCTGGTTCTCCTCCATGTGGCCTCTTATCCTCTAGTGGTTAGGCCAATTTTCTTACATGGCAGCCTCACAGAGGTATTGAAAAGGGGAAAGCGGAAGCGGCAAGGTTTCTGAGGCACAGGCTCCGGAACTTGCTATGTGTCGCTTCAGTTATCTTCGATTGGTCCAAGCAGATGTCAAAGATGGCTCCTGGCCAGTGGGAAATACAGTCCACCCCTTGATAAGAGTGGCTGCAAAAAAATATCTGTGGCCACATTTCATCTACCACAGGAATATATTACCTATTTGAAAATATTAAATAAAAATCTAGATGGTTCTCGCTTGTTTACCTGCCTCTGTCACACAGTGGCATTCAGTTGGGAGACCTGGTGGGCCCACAGGTCCAAGTAGGCTTCATTCACATGTCTAGCAGCTGGACTTGGCTCTTGCCTGGTTCTCCTCCATGTGGCCTCCTAGCCTCTAGTGCAGCGGTTCTCAACCTGTGGGTCACGACCAGCTAGGGCGAGGCCAATTTTCTTACATGGCAGCCTCACAGAGGTATGGAAAAGGGGAAAGCGGAAGCGGCAAGGTTTCTGAGGCACAGGCTCCGGAACTTGCGTGAACATGGGCGTACAAGTATCTCTTTGAGTCCTCACGTACATATTTTTATATTTAAAACTTTTTTGTGCCATGGAAATTGCATTAGTGATCAACTGCTGCATAATAAACGGCCCTAAAAGTTGATGGCTTATCACAACAATGATTGATTGTTTCTCCTGGTTCTGTGAGCTGGCTAGATGGTTCTTTTGCTTGTTTACCTGCCTCTGTCACACAGTGGCATTCAGTTGGGAGACCTGGTGGGTCCACAGGTCCACATTGGCTTCATTCACATGTTTAGCAGCTGGTCTTGGGTTCCTGCCTGGTTCTCCTCCATGTGGCCTCTTATCCTCTAGTGGTTAGGCCAATTTTCTTACATGGCAGCCTCACAGAGGTATTGAAAAGGGGAAAGCGGAAGCGGCAAGGTTTCTGAGGCACAGGCTCCGGAACTTGCTATGTGTCGCTTCAGTTATCTTCGATTGGTCCAAGCAGATGTCAAAGATGGCTCCTGGCCAGTGGGAAATACAGTCCACCCCTTGATAAGAGTGGCTGCAAAAAAATATCTGTGGCCACATTTCATCTACCACAGGAATATATTACCTATTTGAAAATATTAAATAAAAATCTTTATAGCTGGCCTTGACTGGGTGGCTTAGTTGGTTGGAACATCGTCCAGTACATCAAAAGGCTGCAGGTTTGATCCCCAGTCAGGGCACATACCTAGGTTGCAGGTTTGATCCCCAGTCAGGGTGCATACTGGAGGGAACTGATCAATGTCTGTCTGTCTGTCTCTCTCTCTCTCTCTTTCTCTCTCTGTGTGT
>NW_005370223.1:1122568-1125164 GCF_000412655.1 Myotis brandtii
AGGCCAATTTTCTTACATGGCAGCCTCACAGAGGTATTGAAAAGGGGAAAGCGGAAGCGGCAAGGTTTCTGAGGCACAGGCTCCGGAACTTGCTATGTGTCGCTTCAGTTATCTTCGATTGGTCCAAGCAGATGTCAAAGATGGCTCCTGGCCAGTGGGAAATACAGTCCACCCCTTGATAAGAGTGGCTGCAAAAAAATATCTGTGGCCACATTTCATCTACCACAGGAATATATTACCTATTTGAAAATATTAAATAAAAATCTTTATAGCTGGCCTTGACTGGGTGGCTTAGTTGGTTGGAACATCGTCCAGTACATCAAAAGGCTGCAGGTTTGATCCCCAGTCAGGGCACATACCTAGGTTGCAGGTTTGATCCCCAGTCAGGGTGCATACTGGAGGGAACTGATCAATGTCTGTCTGTCTGTCTCTCTCTCTCTCTCTGTGTGTGTGTGTGTGTGTGTGTGTGTGTGTGTGTTCTTTGAATGTGCTGAACCCTTTGCCGATGCAGGGCTTTTGCACATGCCATTCCCTCTGGTGGAACACCAATCCTACTCTTTCCTGGCAGCAGAACATAGTAGTTGTTGAGGACTAAATTGTGCCTTCCCCCCACCTCGCTTTCTTAGGTTGAAATCCTAACCTTCAGAACCTTAGAATATGACTGTTATTTAGAAATAGGGCCTTTAAAGACGTAATTAAGGTAAAATGAGGTTATCAGGGTAGGCGCTTATCCACTGCGACACGAACACACATCGAGGGAAGAGCATGTGAGGACACAGGGAGAAGGCAATCTACAAGCCCAGGCAAGAGGCCTCAGGAGAAATCAATTGTGCTAATATCTACGTCAGATATCTGGCCTTCAGGATTGTGAGAAAAGAAGTTGTCATGGCTGCCCTAGCAAACTGTACAGTAGTTAAGCAGCTGAATTCTGAAGCAGTCTTCCTAGTTGTAAAACCTGCTGCTGTCAATTCCTAGCTGTGTAACTTTGGGCAAATTATTTACCCTTTTTCTATAAAATGGGGATGATAGCGATAGTACCAATAGAGTGACAGCCATCTGGTCTGCCCCAGTCTGAGGGGTCTTCTGGGATGCAGGACTTTTTGTGCTAAAATCTGACGAGTCACCCTACACTGAACATGGTTGCTGTGAAACTGAATGAAGAATTCCTAGTACATGGTAAACACGCTAAGTAACAAGTACAGTTACTATTAAATATATTTCAGATTTAGCTTAACTGTTAAATCTGAAATATTTCCAGGGAAAGAGATACTTTCCCTGACCCCATAATCTGGATTAGGACTCCTTACACTGAACATGGTTGCTGTGAAACTGAATGAAGAATTCCTAGTACATGGTAAACACGCTAAGTATAGTTACCATTAAATATATTTCAGATTTAGCTTAACTGTTAAGTCTGAAATACTTTCAGGGAAAGAGATACTTTCCCTGACCCCATAATCTGGATTAGGACTCCTGGTTAGGTTATTTTTTATTTTTTTAAAAAAGTTTTTATTGATTTTAGAGAGAGAAGAGAGAAACATCAACTGGCTGCCTCCTGCATGCCCCCTGCTGGGAATCCAGCCTGAAACCTGGGAATGTGCCCTGACCTGGCATTGAACCTGCCAACTTTTGGTGCATGGGTTGAGGCTCAACCACCTGAGCCATGCCAGCCAGGACTCCTTGTTAAGTTCTTTCATAGCATCTGGTTCTTTTTTTTTGGTCAGTGGTTTCCCAAAATCCATTCTCCTTATTTTCAATAATAATAGGACCCCCTGATTTCTAACTGGGCACATGGCTGCCTGGAATAAAGACTATTTCCCAGCTTCCCTGGTAGAAGAGTAAGTTTTGACCAATGGGCTATGAGCCAATGCGATATGTGTAAATTCTGGGTTGTATCCTTCAAGCGGCAGGAGAAAAATTGACATCTGTATTTTCACTAACTGCTAACTAAAATTCAGAGAGGGAGAGGGAGAGAGATAGAAACATAAATGATGAGAGAGAATTATTGATGCCTCCTGCACGCCCTCCACTGGGGATGGAGCCCACAACCTGGGCATGTGCCCTTGGCCGGGTTGGAACCTTGGGACCCTTTAGTCCGCAGGCCAACGCTCTATCCACTGAGCCAAACCAGCCGGGGCTGGAGAGAGTTCTTGGGCCCCGACCACAGAGTTTAGGAGAAACGTTACGCTGGAGACACAACTGCAAATACATAGCCAGAGTTGAGAGTGAAAGCTAAAGACAGTATATCATGGAGGGGCTCTATCCAACGCGCAGAAAGATGGCCAAACAGGGAAGGGTCATGATCGGATGGATGCACATTTCAGAAAGAACCAGTCTGGCCCTAACCTGTTTGGCTCAGTGGATAGAGTGTCGGCCTGCGGACTGAAGGGTCCCAGGTTTGATTCCAGTCAAGGGCACATGCCCAGGTTGCGGGCTCGAGTCCCTTCCTCTCTGTAAAAAATGAATAAAATATATTTTAAAAAAAATAAAAAGAACCAGGCTGGCTGCAGCATGAGCAGTTTAGGCAACTCAGGAGGCAGGAGGTGCCAGCGGGGACCCCGATGCAGGCAGCTGCTGGCTTGCACCAGGCCAGGTC
>NW_005370223.1:1132747-1133248 GCF_000412655.1 Myotis brandtii
GTGGATAGAGTGTCGGCCTGCGGACTGAAGGGTCCCAGGTTTGATTCCAGTCAAGGGCACATGCCCAGGTTGCGGGCTCGAGTCCCTTCCTCTCTGTAAAAAATGAATAAAATATATTTAAAAAAAAAAAAAAAAGAACCAGGCTGGCTGCAGCATGAGCAGTTTAGGCAACTCAGGAGGCAGGAGGTGCCAGCGGGGACCCCGATGCAGGCAGCTGCTGGCTTGCACCAGGCCAGGTCGTCGCAACTAGACCCAACTCTAATATCGAGGGGCCTGAGGATAAGCGAGTACCAAAGGAGGCTCACCTACCTACTATGGAGATGAACGTTTAAAAGTTATACATCCAGCTAGCAATCTGCCCAAGTATTCTCCAGTCTCCTACCTGGGTGCATACATCTTTCGAAGGAGCTGGCGTGGGGCTGGGGAGTCTGGCGGGAGCGGTTGCATTGACGCAGAGCTTCCCGGAGCCGAGCAGCAGCAGTGAGCGCGGCGGCGGCGCGG
>NW_005370223.1:1133719-1147763 GCF_000412655.1 Myotis brandtii
CCGGGAACTTTTAGGGGCACAGGGTTCTCTCCCATGTGGTCACCGTGCAGCTGTCAAAGTTAGGACATTGAAATGGACCCGATGTGGCCATCCAACCAGCGGTTCTCAACCTGTGGGTCGCGACCCCTTTGGCGGTCGAACGACCCTTTCACAGGGGTCGCCTAAGACCATCCTGCATACCAGATGTTTAGATTACGATTCATAACAGTGGCAACATTACAGTTATGAAGTAGCAACGAAAATAATCTTATGGTTGGGTCACAACATGAGGAACTGTATTTAAAGGGCCAGAAGGTTGAGAACCACTGATTCTAACCCATAGAATCGGTGTGAATTTTGCTGGTGATTCTTATTATGTCCTTCGTTACATTTGGGATCACGTGCTACCTTTCGTTGTTATATCTCTTTCGTTTTTTCCAACCTGGAACCGGTTCTCAGTCTTTGCTTGTCTTTCATGAGCTTGACCTTTGTTTTTGTTTTTAGGTTCATGTCAATTTTATTTTTGTTTTTTATTGTTTAAAGTATTACATGTGTCTCCTTTTACCGCGATTGACACCGCCCCCAGGACAAGCACCCACCGCCCCGTGTCTGTGTCCGTGTCCGTGTCCGTGGGTCATGCTGATGTGCATGCACGCGAGGCCTTTGGGTGACCTCTCACCCCACCCTCTCTCCGGCTTTCTCTCTGAGCTTGGCGTTTTTAAAAGCGAATAGGCCGGCTAATTCATAGAACCCCTCAATTTGGGTTTACTTAATGCTTCCTCCTGATTTATGCATTTCTGGCCGGTGTGTTAGACAAGTCCTGCTGTGCTTTTCTCGGCATCCTGTCAAGAAGCACACGACATTGATTTATCTTAGTCCTGGGATGTGAACTTTTTATTCCTTGGTTGAGAAGGTGTCTTTCAGGTTTCTCCCCTATAAGTTTAATGAATAAGAATGCTAATTAGGCCCTAAACGGTTTGGCTCAGTGGATAGAGCGTGGGCCTGCGGACTGAAGGGTCCCAGGTTCGATTCCGGTCAAGCGCATGTACCTTGGTTGCGGGCACATCCCCAGTAGGGGGCGTGCAGGAGGCAGCTGATCGAAGTTTCTAACTCTATGCCTCTCCCTTCCTCTCTGTAAAAAAATCAATAAAATATATTTTAAAAAAGAATGCTGATTAGTAAGTGAGGAGTTCAGTACTATGTAAGTATCCCATTTCTATCCAGCTTTCATCTATTTAACATTTCTAGACACTTATTGATTTTTTTGCTTGAATCAGTTATTTGATAGTTATCAAATGAAGATTAAAAAAAATAACATGTTTTCTGGGTTTATCAGTTGATGTTGTACTGGTTGTTAAGTGTTTTCTTCCCTTCCTATTTATTCTTTTTTGTTGTTGTTAAACCTCACCTAAGGATATTTTTCCCATTGATTTCTTGAAAGAGTGGAAGGGAGGGAAGGAGGGAGGGGGAGAGGGAGAGAGAGAAACTTCGATGTGAGAGAGACACATCTATTGGTTGCCTCCTGCACGTGCCCTGACTGGGACCGGGGATCGAACCTGCAACCCAGGTAGTACATGCCCTTGACCTGGAATTGAGCCCACAACCCTCCTGTGCCTAGGCTGATGCTTGTAACCGCTGAGCCACACCAGCCAGGGCTATTTAGTCCTTCATTTATGATACAGGCTCATAGGGTCCTATTACAGTCTGTTAACTGTCATTATTTCTTTATGTTCAAATTGTCCCAGATGTGGCCAGAGTGAACTTGATCATGTCCATTTCTTTGTTCTTTTGACAAACGCCTTCATTCTTTGAACATTTCTTTCTGCTCCAGAAGGTGTTTCAGGCTTATCTTGTATTTTCCCCACCCCAGTCCTGGAGTCAGTCTATCCTCCAAGGATTCCTAGCGTTTGTTTTGTTTGTTTTTTCAGTGGAGAAAGGTATTTAGAAACCAAGATCTAGGTGTCGGGTGTGTTTGCTGATACTGCGGCCAAGGTGGGAGGAGTAGCATTGCTTCTAGGCTCACTCAGCAGATATTGCTAGGAAACAAGTACAGTATGTGCTAGTGGGTATGCATACATGCGAGCACCCCCACACCCCTCTATTGTTTTCTGTCTTTATGTCTTATCTGTTTATTTATCTATGTATTAAAAACTTCGAGTTCATACCAGGACTTGCTGGAACTACTTTGGTAGCTCATGTGAATTCTTACAAAGTGATTCTGAAACCACTAAAATTATAAGTACTATATAAGGCAAAATAAATTAATGGAGATTAGTTATTTCTTATTTTTAACTGGTCTGGGATTGTAGGCAGATACATTTTTAGTAACTGTAGAGAAACAGGTATAGAATATAAGAAATTTCAGGCCTTTTTTGAATTGAAGCCTCATTATTTTCAGGTAATTCTGGTTAGTATTTTTTTGTGTGCAGTTTGAAAGTCAAAAGTAACTGTCTTTTTTTTTTTTTTTTTTTTTTTTTTTTTTGCCTATCTGTTACAGGAAACGAGATTATGAAGGCTATTTATGCTCCCTGCTGCTTCCTACAGAATCCAGAAGCTCTGCTTTTGCACTGAGAGCCTTCAATGTGGAACTGGCTCAGGCTGGTATTAAAATTCCTTTAAAATTATTTGCAAAAATGGTGATATAACGTGTTTAATGCTGAACAATAAAGAAATATAAGTGAAATAATCAGACAAAGAAAGTCAAATACCGTATGGTCTCATATATGGAATCTAAAGCAGGACAAAAGAAAACAAAGCCCCCAAACTCAGATACAGAGACCAGGTTGATGGTTGCCAGCGACAGGGCTGGGATATGGGTGAAATGGGTGGTCAAAAGGTACAAGCTTTGTTATAAATGAGTAAGTCCTGGGGGTGTAATGTACAGCATGATGACTATAGCTAGTAATACTGTATTGTATGTTGAAAGTTACTAAGAGTAGATCTTAAACGTTCTAATCACAAGAAAAAGAAGGTTTATAACTGTGTACTGATGGATATTAACTACACTTATTGTGGTGATTACTTCACAATATATACATATATCAGATTACATTGTATACCTGAAACTAATGTACTGTTACATATCAATTATATCTCAGTTTTTAAATATTTACCCCCTATATTTAGCATGCATTGGTGCTTCTTGCCTGAATCTCACAAGGCCATTCTTAATTAGTAGTGAGTGAAGGAGACTGTAAAATAATTACTTAGTGAATGAATGAGTTTATTTAAAATGTCCATACAGTAATACTTTTTGTGGTGTACAGTTCTATAGGTTTTGAAAAATGCATAGTCATGTACTCATCACCATAGTCATGAGAAAACAATTCCAGCAACCAAAAAATTCCCTTTATAGTCAACCTCACCCCTCACCCATACTATTTTGCAGATCCTTCTGCTTCCAGGTTATTTTGAAGTACGTTTCAGATAAACTTTTCTATCTGTCAACATTTCAGTATGTATCTCTAAAAGATAACTCACTTAGAAATAACCATAATGCCATCATCATACATTAAAAACTTAATAGTAACTTCTTAATGTCATTAAACATCTGGTGTTCAGATTTTCCAATTTCTCTCTTCAAATCAGGATTCAATAAGGTTTACATGTAAAGACTGGTTGATCTATTCTTAAATTTCTTTTAAACTAAACTCCTCCTCCTCTTTGTTTTTTCTTGCAGTTGTTTTCTAGAATCTCTTCTATTTTCAAAAATATTTTTGAATAAGCACCAAGTAATTTGTAGCTTTTACTTAGAAAACTCATAATGACAACAGTTTAACTTTAAGGAAAAATTAAAACAAATGTATATAGTTTTTGGCTGAATTATGTGATTATGCAGTCATAAATATTGATTTTTTAGACTGTCAACAGTGCATTTATTAAAGTTTTAAAACCCTATTTATAGATTAAGGATTCAGTTTCTGAGAAAACAATTGGACTGATGCGAATGCAGTTTTGGAAGAAAACTGTGGATGACATATACAGTGACAATCCACCACATCAGCCTGTGGCCATTGAACTGTGGAAGGTAAAAAATAAATTGTAAGAATTTTATTTGAGCATATTTTTGATGCATACAATTTGGATAATAGTAATGGGCAGTCTGTCCTAAAAAGATTGTTAGGCTCATGTAATGTCCCTGTACATGTTAGTTTGGAGAGAAGAATTTAAAATTATACACTAATAATTTGCACAGATTTTTTTTTTTAATTTAAAAAATAAAAAAGAATGTATTTACTGTTGCACAGATTTTTGATGTATTTCTTTATTAAAGGAAAAAAGAGGGATCTGGTCACTTTTTGTTATCAATTATTTTCCACATATTTGGTTGCAGAATTTAAACCCTACACATTTGAAGCAATGGCAGGTAAATTTTCTGTTCTACCTCTGAAGGGAGACGTGCTCTCAATATTGTCTAGACACAAATCTAAAACTGCCTTTCTAGTTTGATAGAATTGCCTATTTGTTGATGAATTTTAGGTATTAGAGAATGGAAACCGAAGGGCTAGAGTATTATTTGTATAGATAGATGTATATAATAGTTTTGCATTAAAGCAGCTGTATGGAACCCTCATTCATACACAGCTATGCACAGTTTAGAAATATGCTCAATTAAGAACAGAGGAAGGGAATTAGGTGCTCTTGTCACTGATCTGTGTCCCCACTGTAACATGATGAGTGCCGAAAGGCAGTTTCTGTGCCAGCAGCCACTCACAGACCTGACAGTGGTACACCTCTTCTCAGGTCTGTGCGCCAGCAGAGGCAGACCCTGTTTCTGGGCCCCAGATTGACTTCACAGAGCCCCAGTAAGGATGGAAAGCCAGGCCCCTCCAGCAGGGCCTGAGAAGAAAAAGTGGATGGGAAGCTGTGAGTATTAGATTAGTTGTTGACCTCTATTCATCCCACTTCAGTAACTTCAACCTAGGTGACGCAGTTTAGAGAAAAGTATCTCTAAAATCCAGAAACTTTCTGTTGATTATTATTATTATTATTATTATTTAAATTCATATTTATTGATTTCAGAGAGGAAGGGAGAGGGAGAGAGAGATAGAAACATCAATGATGAGAGAGAATCATTGATTGGCTGCACACCCTCTACTGGGGATCGAGCCAGCAACTCGGGCATGAGCCCTTGACCAGAATCTACAGGCAAACCGGCTGGTGCTGTTTATTTTATACACAAACCTCACTGCAGTAGAGATTTATACTAAGACTTGCATTGAAAGTTCTGGCCTTAGTCAGGAAATATCATGAAGAGTCAAAATTCCTTTAACACAAATTTATCTTGCTTTGGCTTTTCTTAAACAGAAGACATATCTGAATTACAGAATGTTTAAATGTGTGCCAATTTGTCCAATTTTATAATAACAGCTTAAATGTTAATGATTAATGTTGGCCAGCTCTTTTTTTATATATATATATATTTTATTGGTTTTTTACAGAGAGGAAGGGAGAGGGATAGAGAGTCAGAAACTTCGATGAGAGAGAAACATCGATCAGCTGCCCCCTGCACACCTCCCACTGGGGATGTGCCCACAACCAAGGTACATGCCCTTGACCGGAATCGAACCCGGGACCCCCTGGTCCGCAGGCCGACGCTTCATCCACTGAGCCAAACCAGCCAGGGCTGGCCAGCTCTTTTATATGACCAGTGCTGAAGGTTAATACGAATATTTGAAAGGAGCAGGTAGTGTTCAGAGCATTTGCCCTCCTTGTATGTTCTTTATCCTCCTCATTCTGCAGGAGCATATGCTTATATTACCACTGTCCAGTAAAACCTCCCATTGGTTCTTCGAAGAGTCTCAGGTTCCTTAAGAGATAAGTAGAGAAACAGTGACTGTGTTGTCTGAGGGCACATTCCTGCTGCACTCTTTCATTGGTGCTTTTAGAGTACAAAGTAGTTGAATATCTAATTTCTCAGACATTTCATACGGGTTTCTCCATTTCTCTGTAGTTTAAATTTATGTTTATAGCCAAGGTCTTTATTCTGTTCGACTTCTGTTTTCAAAGTTTTAATGCTTTATTCAACTGGTTTTCAGCTTCCTACAAATAATTTGTTGTTTACCTTGATCTCGGATTTCCCTCAGAATGAGATAGAAGAACTCTATTTTGTGGTCAAGGAAGTGCAGCCATTATAACTTCATCCTTGAGAAAATAGGAGTATGACTTCTCGTGGTTAAATATTTAGTACTTTTATCTTCCAGGAATGGTGTTTGATGGTATGGTTACAAAGATCAGATGTACCCTGCCCCACTCAGACACGTACCAAATAAAACAAGAGCAGGACTCTGTAAGGACTGAGGAACCCCGCTGGTTCCTGGGCTTGTGGAGGGGGGCTAGTGGGAGTCCTGCTATGTAACAGCAGCAGTGCTGAGGATACTTGGGAGCCAACTTTGTGCAGCCCTGTTAGCTTCTTTTAGGTTTCTGCCAGCAAAGTGAGCTCTGGTTTCCATACTTTCACCTTTGTCACATGTGTATTGATGAGCATGCTAGCTAGCCTTGACATTTAGTTGTCAATGACATCTTAGAGTCTTAGTTGAAGTATGGGATATTCCTAAGACTTTATGTTTTACTACTATTACTATAGTGAAAATATATCTTATTTAGTGTTGATTTGACAAGAAAACAATGTTTTTAAAACTTATCAAACTTTCAGAAAGGTTTCCAAATAAAAAATAGTATAAGAACACCTCTATACCCTTTACCCAGATTTACCTATTGTTAACATTTAAAACGTTTTATCCCGCCGTAACCGGTTTGGCTCAGTGGACTGAAGGGTCCCAGGTTCGATCCCGGTCAAGGGCATGTACCTTGGTTGCGGGCACATCTCCAGTAGGGGGTGTGCAGGAGGCAGCTGATCGATGTTTCTCTCTCATCGATGTTTCTAACTCTCTATCTCTCTCCCTTCCTCTCTGTAAAAAATCAATAAAATATATATTTTTTTAAAAATAAAACATTTTATCCCATCTGTTAATCATTTGTACTGCTCACTCACATGGGTGCATGAGCTTGTTCTCTCTCTCGTTTTTTTTCTGAATCATTTTTTTAGTATAAGTTATATACATCGTGGCCCTTTATCCTTAAATACTTTAGTGAGTATTTCCTAAGAATAGGGACATTCTATTATATAACCAAAACAGTTAAGACTGGCAAATTTAACTTTGATATAACACTTTTTATCTAATTTTCCATTTATATTCCAGTTTTGTCAGTTGACCCAATAATGTCCACTGTAGTGTTTTTTCCCTCCAGTATAGGATTCAGTCTAAGGTCAGGTAATATTTGTCTTATCTCTTAAGCCTATTTTAATCTGGAACATTTCCACAGCCTTCCTTTCTTTTCTATGACATTACCTTTTCGAAGAGGATAGCCCCTCCAATTTTTTTTAATAGAACATTACTCATTTTGGATTCATCTGATGTTTTCTCAGGTTGTGCATTCTTGGCCATAATACTGCATAGACGATGTTGTCTTCTTAGGGTGTCATATCTGAAGGCATATTTTGTACATCTGTACCTTATTGGCATTGTTAATGTTCATCATCCAGTCAAGATGTTGCCTGGTTTTCCCACTGTATAATTATAATTCTCCTGGCAACTATAAGACAATGCAAATATTCTATTCCTCATTAATTTCCCCTGAAACATAGCATTCATTGATGGCTCTTGTCTGATTCAGTCTTTACTATTATGATTGCAAAATGCTCATTTTTCAATTCTAATACTCCGAGCACATTTACCAGTTGGCAGTAACCAAGATCTCTCACTCTCCTATATTTATTTATTTGTCTATTAATTATTGTTATAAACTCATGAAATTCTATTTTTTTTCCAGTAGTTTATAGTTCATTACTAAACTTAATTATTTTGGTGTTCAAATAGTCCCAGATTTGGACAGTGGGAAACCCTTTCAAACTGTCTCCCATAATTTTTTTGAGCATTTTCTATTTTCTGGAACAATAAGATACTCTAGGGATCATATTAACTCTCCCTTGACCAACTCTGGAAATTGCTCGTTTCTTTGGATCCCTGGGATCATATTAACTCTCCCTTGCCCAACTCTGGAAATTGCTCATTTCTTTGGATCCCTGTTTCTTTGGGAGAAATGCTTTTAGAGACTGAGATGTGGGCACAGGTGTGGTCTTTTCTACTAGAGTGTCTTTACTTGCTAAAGTAATACTGTGCCTTGCAGATTATTCCCTTTGGAGTTTTAGTTACTCTTTTCCTTTTGGATAAGTGGTTATTTTTATTCATTAGAATCTTTATCCTATGGAAAGAAGTTTGCATGTAATAAGCAGGCATGGACATCAGGGTGCATCAATAACAGAAGCTTGGGTATTTAATTGTTGTGTTTGTTTGAAAGTGGAATCATTGAACTACTAATAGTATAATAAAAAATACAGACTAGTGGGAAAGTTTTAGATATATTATCTTTACTTGGAAATATTTTCTAGGGACATTTTCTTTTTTCCTGGTATTGCTTTAACACAGCTATTTATTTGGTGGTGAGTTATTACAAATATTCCCTTTCCTAGTTTTGTATTTGGTTTGTTTATTTTTATTCAGGTCTGCAGAAGTCATTTCTAGTGCTTTCTAAAAACTTATAATACTCTTCTTTTTTTTAGGCTGTCAAAAGACATAATCTGACTAAAAGATGGCTTATGAAAATCATTGATGAAAGAGTAAGTTGAAATTGCTCAAGTCTTAAATTTTTCTTCCTCTTTAATCTTTAAACTAATTTTTCATCAAAATTTGAGTAGTCAACCCAGTACTTGGATCTCTGTCCAAAGAGTAGAGGGAATAAGGAAAGTTTGATGGTTCTAGTGAATGGAATCCTAAGCTAAGTTCTTAGAACTGAGTTCTATTCTAGTTCCCACAAATTGCTCAATGACCTGGGCTAACCTGTACAATCTTTCTGATACATTGTTGGCTCAGTGTCCTCACTGGCCTGATGTTTATAATGTACGGTTGCCATGAAAGTGCAAGTTTACTTAACTTTATGTGAATATAATCTATGAATAACCATAGCTATAGTAATCCTATATAATAAAAGGGTAATATGCAAATAGACCGAACAGCAGAACAACTGAACAACCAATCAAAGCGAAATATGCTAATGATATGCTAAGGCTGCTCAACCGCTCACTATGACATGAACTGACCACCAAGTGGCAGGCAGTCAACTGCTTGACCAGTCGCTATGACGTGCACTGACCACCAGGGGGCAGACAGTCGACTGGTCGACCAGTTGCTATGATGTGCACTGACCACCAGGGGGCAGATGCTCCAACTGGTAGGTTAGCTTACTGCTGGGGTCCAGCCGATTGGGACTAAGCGAGATGGGCCGGACATGCCCCGGGGCCCTCCCGCTGTCCCTCCCCGGCCCGTTCATGCACTGGTAGGGCCCCTTAGCCTGGCCTGCGCCCTCTTGCAATCTGAGACCCCTCAGGGAGTGTTGGAGAGCCGGTTTCAGCCCGATCTGCAGGCCACTCTCCTTGGGAGGGTGCCAGACTCAGGGCTCATGGCTGGCGAGTGCTGCGAGCCTCTCCCTATCCGGACTGATTGGGCACAAGCTTGCGGCAGGCACAGTGGGGCTGGCATAAGTGGGAGCAGCAAGTAGGAGCTGCAGGCGGCGTTGGGTTGTGGGTTTTGGCCCAATCCCTACAGGCCATCCAGAGGGACCCCACCTGTGCACGAATTAGTGCACCAGGCCTGTAGTAATAATATAAGCCAAAATGAGATGGTGGTTTCAACATTAAGAAAAATTGCTCAGTTGACCTATAGAGTTAATTAGCACTAAGAAAATCATTTTTTCAGATGTCCTGGTTTTATGACATTAAGAAAATTGGAGAACTTAAGGCAGAGATAGCTTTCCTGTTTAATGGAATAATAACACTTAGCATTTGTAGGGAGAAATATTTAAAAGTAAAGGACTGTGCTCAATCTCCTCTCATAGAGTCAATGCAGTGCCTATAAAAATTCCAGCTGCCTTTTTTACAGAAATTGACAAGCTGATCCTAAAGTTCTTATGCAAATGCAAGGGACCCAGAATCACCAAAACAATGTTGAAAAAGGAGAACAAAGTTCGAGGACTCATATTTCTTGATTTCAAAACTTAACTACAAAGTTACAGGAATCAAACTGTGGTATTTATATAGAATAGACATATAGATCAATAGAATAGAATTGAGAGTCCAACAGTAAACCCATATATTTATAGTCAGTTGATTTTTGACAAGAGTGTGAAGATAATTCAGTGGGGAAAATATTTGTTTCAACAAATGTTGTTGGGACAACTGGATAGCCACATGCAAAAGAATGAATTTGGACTCCTACCTCACACCATATACAAAAACTTATTCAAAATGGATCAAAAACCTAAATGTAAGACAATTGTAAAACTCTTAGGAGAAAACATAGGCATAAGTTTTTGTGACTTTAGGATGGGCAGTGATTTCTTAGATATGATAACAAAAGCACAAGAAATAAAATATATACCTGGTAATTGGACTTTATCAAAATTAAAAAATTTAAGGAAGTTAAAAGACAGTTCATAGAATGGGAAAAAGTATTTGCCAGTTATATATCTGATAAGAGACTAGTATCTAGAATATGTAAAGAATTCTTAGAGCTAAACACTAAAAAAGACAGATAATCCAATTTAAAAATAGGCAAAGGATCTGAGTAAACATTCTTTAAGAAGATATACCAATGACCAATAAGCACCTGAAGATATGTTCAGTATGTTTTCATTAGGGAAACGTAAATAAAAAACACAATGAGATACTGCTTCATATGTAGATTATGTAGATTATAATAAAAAAGATATTGGTGAGAATGTGGAGAAATTGGAATCCTTCATACATTCCTCATGGAATGTAAAATGGTACAGCTGCTTTGGAAAAACAGTTTTTCAAAAATTAAACAGAGTTTACTATAGACCCAGCATTTTACTCCTAGGTTATATACCAAGAGAAATGAGAATATATGTCCACACAAAACTTGTATACAATGTTTATAGCAGCATAGTCCAAAAATGGGAACAACTCATAGTCTATCAATGAATGAATAAACGAAATATGGTATATCCATACAATGGAATATTGTTTATAATTTCTTCAATTAAAATGAATGAAGTACTGATAGAAGCTTAGACTTGTATGAACCGTAGTAACCTGCTAATTAAAAAGAAGCCAGATACAAAAAGCCACATATTGTATCATTGTGTTTTTATAAAATGTCCAGAACAGACAAATCCATGGGAACAGAAGGTAGATTCGTGGCTTGTCAGGAGATGAGGGGAAGGGAAATGGGAAGTGACTGCTTCCTGGATATGGATTTCTTTTTGGTGATGAAAACATTCCGGGATTCACCGTAGCTGGTTTGGCTCAGTGAATAGAACCTCGGCCCACAGACTGAAGGGTCCCAGGTTCGATTCTAGTCAAGGGCTCGTACCTTGGTTGCAGGCTCAGTCCCCAGCCCTGGTTGGGGCCTGTGCAGGGAACAACCAGTCGATGTGTCTCTCTCTGTCTCTCTGTAAAAATAAGTGGAAAAATATCCTCAGGTGAGGATTACAAAAAAAAAAACACAAAAAAAAACCAACAAATTCCGGAATTGGGTAGTGGTGATAGTTGCGTAACTTGGTGAATATACTAAAAACCACTGACCTAATATATTTTAAAAAAGATAAATTTTATGGTATATGAGTTATGTCATTTTTAAAAAAATAAAAGATTTGGACATATTTCTTTTCCCCTGGAATCATTGCTGGTGTCAATTTTTTCTGATTAAAAAGAGGAAGGGTGTATCACCTTGAAAACAGAGTCTTTGTTAATGTGTTATTATAAAAGTGGCTAGCTTTTACTAGGATTTACATTTTTTTGTTTCTTGAATAGAGTGAATAGAGTTGTGCTCAGTTCATCAATCCTGTTACTTTATTGACCACTAAAGGCCCAGTGCACGAAATTCGTGCAAGAGTAGGCCTTCCTTCTCCCAGCTGCTGGCACCGGGTCCCTCTGGCACCCGGGACCCGGGCTTCATCACAGAGGGAGGCCCCGCCCACCCACCACAGCCCGCTGGTCAGTGGCCTGGGCTCCCTCTGTGGGGTGAGCTGGTGGCCTGGGTCTCCCTCTGCGGGGCGATCATGGGGCGATGGCTGAGCCCCCGACCAATCGCATCGCACCCGCCTTGGCTGGCCTGGCGCCAGTGGATGTCATAGCGTGGTTGTCCAGAAGGTTGTTCGGTTTAATTAACATATTACACTCTTATTATTATAGAAAATTTTGGGGGGGGGAGTAGAGAGACTGGGTTATGAGTCTCTTTTTCTTTTTCTTTTACTTTTACTTTTTTTTTTTTTACATTTGTCTAAACTATGCATGCAGAAGAGATGAAATAGTTACTCCATCTCAATTGACAGTGGTCCAATGTTATTTTATCCTGTGCATATAACTGCTCATATCATTGTAAAGACTATAGCAGCAAATAAATGGGAAGTCCTTTCTTTTCCTAGGCACCTTTTCCTTATTGAGAGCATGGGCTTGACAGTTGAAATGTGTGGTTTGAATCCTATCTCTACCATTTATTAGCTACTAGAGGCCCTTGCACTGAGGAGGGTTCCTCAGCCTGGCCTGCGCCCTCTCGCAGTCCGGGACCTCTCTGGGGATGTCCACCTGCCAGCTTAGGCCCGCTCTGTGCTCATGGCTGGCGAGCACAGTGGCAGTGGCGGGAGCCTCTCCTGCCTCCGCGGCAGCACTAAGGAACAGCGAGCCCGGCTTCTGGCTGAGTGGTGCTCCCCTTGTGGGAGTGTGCTGACCACCAGGGGGCAGCTCCTGTGTTGAGCATCTGCCCCCTGCTGGTCAGTGTGCATCAGAGCAACCGGTCATTCCACCGTGTTGTCTATTTGCATATTAGGGTTTTATTATATAGAATGTGACCTTAGGAATATTACTTAATGTGTCCGGGACTCAGTTTCTTCATCTGCAAAATGGGAAAAGTATTATTTTGTTATCTTTGGGGGGATGCTAAGATTAAAAAGATAATGTCTAAGAGCTCAGTAAAGTCAGTTTTTCGTGATAACTTGGGCTTTTGAAGGAATTAAAAATTAAGCCAACCTATGTTCATGGTGATTTGTGCATTGAGATTAATCCTGAGGTATTTATTTTGAGGGGTGATTTGTAAGATTGTGTAGAACTTTCATATCTTAATTTTATTTAATCTTCTTTTACTTTGTATAAACAGTATATACTTAATATTTTTATTATTCAGTTCTTTGGGGCAAAAAATCGTGTCTTTATAAATTTTGATAATTCAGCAAACTTGATTTGCCTTTTGTTTGATTATAGGAAAAAAATTTGGATGACAAAGCATATCGTAATATCCAGGAACTGGAAAATTACGCCGAAAACACACAGAGTTCTCTTCTTTATTTAACACTAGA
This sequence comes from Myotis brandtii, assembly GCF_000412655.1. Taxonomy (NCBI): domain Eukaryota; kingdom Metazoa; phylum Chordata; class Mammalia; order Chiroptera; family Vespertilionidae; genus Myotis; species Myotis brandtii. The sequence goes on from NW_005370223.1 coordinate 1,147,133, forward strand.
AATATTGGGTAAGTTTCGTAATATCGAACTGGAAAATTATGCCGAAAACACACAGAGTTCTCTTCTTTATTTAACACTAGAAATATTGGGTAAGTTGTGTTTTTTTTAATTTCATACTTCTCTTTTTCTGAATAAAACACATTTCAGACTTCATTCTTTCATAATTTGACAATCTAACCACTTTAACACTGAAGTTTTTCTTTGCATCATTTGTAAAGGAACAGCTATATATATGTATTTTTTGAGCAAGAAGAGGAATATATGTTTGTCTTTGGAGTGCAGACTAATCACAATACTTAGGCTCTAATAAAAATACTTTAGCTGTGGCTGGTTTGGCTCAGTGGATAGAGCATCAGCCTGCGGACTAAAGGGTCCCGGATTTGATTCCGGTCAAAGGCACATGCCCAGGTTGTGGGCTCAGTCCCCAGTGGGGGGTGTGCAGGAGGCAGCCAATCGGTGATTCTCTCTAATCATTAATGTTTCTATCTCTCTTCCTCTCTGAAATCAATAAAAATATATTTTAAAAAATACTTTAGGTATTTCATGGGAATGTCATAGTTAATAATCTGGTAATTGCTGATGTTTATTTTATTTTTTTTTTTTTTTTTTTTTTTTTTTTTTTTTTTTCCCC
>NW_005370223.1:1147774-1157919 GCF_000412655.1 Myotis brandtii
TTTATTTTTTTTTTTTTTTTTTTTATTTATTTATTTTTATTTTTTCCCCTATTACTGCTTTTTTTTTTTTTATTGCTTAAAGTATTACAAAGGGTATTACATATGTGTCCTTTTTTTTCTTCCCCACCCTTGTATTTTATTTTTTTATGTTAGTTAATCCTCACCCGAAAATATTTTTTCCATTGATTTTTTTAGAGAGAGTGGAAAGGAAGGGGAGAGACAGAGAGAGAGAGAAAAAAAAAAACATCGATGTGAGAGAGGCACATCGATTGGTTGCCTCCTGCACACGCCCCAACCGGGAATCGAACCCGAGATCTTTCGGTCGCAGGCCGACGTTCCAACCTCTGAGCCAAATAGGCCAGGGCTGATGATTTTTTAAGCCTCTAAGCTGGGAAGGTCTTATAGTAATGAGGATTGTAATGAGGAAATTACTTGGCACAAGGACAGTAACATCCATTTGGAGAAGGTAATATATTTTTATGTCACCCTAAAGGAATAAATGTTATTTTATCCTATGCATATTGAATTTCCCAGGCCTGTTCTGCCTGCACATTCGGTGACATGTTTGCCAACACAATGAAAGGAGGGAGCAAAGAGCAGAATATACTTAAAGTGAGGTCGTATGGACGTTGCACTGAGAAGAAATGAAACACTCGTGTTGTTTTTCCATGATGGCTGATTACAATTCCAAATGTGTTCTTAGTGTGATATAGTCTGAGGAAAACTTATTTAAAAGTTCAAGTTCAGAAACCTGCTTAGTAGTCAGCTTGTTTTTGTGCCCATTTTACTCATAGATCCTGTTTTTCAGGTGTGAATGCATTAGGATAAACAATTAGTTTCACATGTGTAGGTGATTTCTCTTTGTACTTCTGTTGACTTATGCATTTAAAGAGCAGTCCTGTGATGACTTTCAAAACCACAGGTGTAAAGGATCTTCATGCAGATCACGCTGCAAGTCACATTGGAAAGGCACACGGCATTGTCACTTGCTTGAGAGCCACGCCGTATCACACTAGCAGAAGAAGGGTGTTCCTTCCCATGGACATTTGTATGCTGGTAAGGCTGTTACTTGTATTTACCTCAGGAAGATGGGAGGGATGTTATTTCTTGGCTCTTTGCTTAGTCTGTTCAAGTAACTGCTTTGAAATGAATGTGTATTTCTTTTCAGCTCCTTGGTTATCAAGTGAGAATTTTTGTCAGTCAGGCATTTTCGGTCTCTGGTGGAGCTATGAGTAAGGAAATCCAGAGAACCTCGCTTGGTGTAGCTTCATGTGGATGCTTGCTCCCTTCCAAGCAATGACAGTAATAATTCCTACTGTTCAGCTTAGCCTGTTCTTTTTTATTTTATTTTATTTTTTAATTGAGAGAAGAGAGAGAGAAAGAGAAACATTGGTTTGTTGTTCCACTTACTTATGCATTCATTGGTTGATTCTTGTTTGTGCCCTGACTGGGGATCAAACCCGCAACCTTGGCGTATTGGGATGAGGCTCCAACCAACTGAGCTACCTGGCCAGGACCAGCCTGTTCTTTATTTTAGAGGAGGAAATCATCCTTAAGACAAGAATATTGTTTATGAGAACTTTTATTTTCTGTATGAGAATCATTATTGTCTGTGCTTTTAAAACGTCTTATATGTTTGTTTTCTTGCTTGTGTATTTTTTAAGATATATTTTTATTGATTTCAGAGAGGAAGGGAGAGGGAGAGAGAGGTAGAAACATCAATGATGAGAATCAATTGATCGGCTGTCTCATGCACGCCCCCTACTGGGGATCAAGCCTGCTACTTGGACATGTGCCCTTGACCAGAATCGAACCCAGGACTAACGCTCTATCCACTGAGCAAAACCAGCTAGGGCTCTTGCTTGTGTATTTTTGTTCTACTACTGCAACTGTTGTTAATTATCATCCTGTTGCATATTCTTCAGAGAGAGAGAGAGAGAGAGCCAGCCAGCCTGTGTATATATACACAGCCACACATACACATATATGTACACATCCATATATTTTTAAAAACAAAATAGACATTATATTGTACTTACTGTTCTCTCACCTGTTTTCTTGAGCTAAGTTAGTGTTAAGTACACTTTTTAATTGCTAATATAATATTTTTCAACACAGCATGGTGTTTCACAAGAGGATTTTCTACGGAAGAACCAAGATAAAAATGTAAGAGATGTGATATATGACATTGCCAGCCAGGCGCACTTGCACTTGAAGCATGTAAGTAGCCTTCCCCTTCCCCCCACAAATCATTTAGGAAACTATCCTTTCTAGGTGTGGCTGTTCCTAGATCATACTGTTCCCTACTTGGCAGACTGTATTCCAACTTTCATTGAAATCCCAGTGGATTTATCTCAGGGACTATTGTAAACTTTCTCCACTTTTAAAAAATACCTCTTTCTCCCTTTCAGCAAATGTGTGCCCCATTTACTGGGCTTCCTCAGTTAGGTTCCACTCTGATCATCACTCACCATTTCTGTCTCTCGGGCGCGTGTCTTTCTGCCTTGCAGGGCTGATGCCTCGCCTCCCTTCCCAGGACCTTGCATGCTCAGCGGTCCCAGCTGGGGTTTTCAGTTGGCCTCTCCGATAACTTGTCTCTCTTATCTTCTGGTTTGTTGCTGCTGCCTTCTGAAGTTATCAGCATCCTGTGGACCCTCCTGTTTCTTATTTTTCCCTCACAATTAACCTTTTTTGAATAAGTGGTCTGCATTCATTGTTACCTCAAGGCCCTCACCGCCCTGACACTGTTCATGCTGTAATTTGGCTTTCATCCTGCTGCTCTAATAATAATCACTAGTGAATAATCTCCTTTTGCCACATTTAAGAATGTCTGATTTAGAGAAGGTGGATGTTTATGTATGTACACACACACACACACACACACACCCAGAGCTAGGATCAAATAGACTTGATAACTGATTGGATTGTGGCAGGATCAGGAAGAGGGGAAGTTGAAGGCTGCACAGAGTTCAAGTAGAGATGGTGATGGGGCCATTCAAAGACTATAGTAGTAAAAAAGCAGTGGTACACTAGGATCAGTAGACAGACTAGCTGCTAGACATCAATGAATAGAAGGGGATTAGAAGACATTTAGGGAGATGGGCTGTTAAAGAATGCAGGATTGTGACTTTGAAAGGAGATGAGAACTGGAGAGAGAGATTTGGGAGCCATCCACATGGAAGGAAATGGTTAAAGCTCTGAGTTTGGATGTCATTGCCCAAGGAGAATGTACATCTGGATAAGGACCTAGGACAGAACCTTGTGGCCCACCTCCATTCCTCAGGTGGAAGGAGAAAGTGCCATTTCTTAGGAAGAAGAAGGAAAGAATGATCAAAAAAGTAGGAAAACTGAGAGTCAGTGTGTTAGAAACCAAGGAAGGAACAAATTCCAAGAATGGGGAGTAGGAAAACTGTGCATGCTACAGGGAGATGAAGAGAAAAGAGTTAGGGTGAATAGTAGGGCGTGGATGATTTTGAAGAGAGCAATTTTAGTAGACTGGTGAAACAGAGGGGAAGGGTGAAGATGTGAGTCAGGAAGCAGCGGTGGTATCTGACAGTGTACACAAAGGCCTGGAAACGGCTGGGCTTGGTGAGAGCAGGTGGGCATCAGCCTGAGAGCTTCGGGGATTCCTAGTCCAGAGAAGTAGGGCGGTGAGTTAGATGAGGTTAATCAAGGTGTGGAGGCCTCTGAATCCCAAGTTGCATAGTTGAGACTTGCTCAATGAGGGACATATGTTAAAGAAAATAAACATAAAACAGTGACTTAGGAACATTAACTTGGCTGGCTGTGTGGAATGATTTAAAGGTTGGGGAACACAGAGGCAGAACGATCAGCTAGGAGGATCTTCTATTCATCTAAACAGGAGATAATGACCGTCTAAGCTGGGAGGTGCTGGGACTTGTGAACACAAGTCTTTCTTCATTTACCCCTAACCACAGAGCTGGAGGGTCAAAGTTACAGGATGTTATAAGGCAGCCGGAAAATGCCAAAGTCAACTGTTAAGGAAGAATGGAATTCTTAATATAGTTCTTTTTCCTGAGTCCTTTAAGCTTAAGAAATTAATTGTAATCTGCAGGGGTGAGAGCTGTTTTCTTGCTTTTGGGAGAGGCCCTGGCTGTGTTGTCAAATGACCAGTTGCTTTGTGTTCACTTTCTGAGGGAGAGTGTTTATTTCCAGAAATATTTATATTTCAAACCAGTTTCCTTTTGTCTTCCTTCTTAGGCCAGGTCCCTCCACAAAAGTGTTCCTGTGAAGGCATTTCCTGCCTTTCTTCAGACGGTAAGTAGATTAACAGGGAAGGCTGCTTAATGAATGAAGCAGGTGTATATGACCTTTTTCTGTTTTATGAGATTCAAATGCATGTCTTTAGTTTGGAGGCTTTATTTTTGTTTCCCTTCCTTGTGGTGGGTTTCTTAGTTGCCTTCCGCTTTAGGCAGTGGCCATGCCTGTATTTCCCAGAGGCCAGTGAGGAGAGCAGCAGTTTGAATCTGCTTTGCCTTTTACCAGCTGTGGGGGTTTAAGGTCCCTAACCGCCGTGTTCCTCAGTATACTCGTAGGTAAAATGGGAATCATGTGGGAGACTGTCTTATAGGGTTGTTAGGCTACTTATAGCTATATGAGTATTACTTATTATTCTAGTAATACTTTCTCCACTGGGACCACATTGTAGCACTGGCTCCTGAGCAGTGTGGCTCATGGACCAGTGCTGAGCTGCCGCATCATATACCTGGGAAAGCTTTGAAAGCATACAGATTCCTGGGGTGTTCTTACTAAATAACACTTGGGATTGAGGAGGGGGAATTCCTAGGAGAAACTGTGATTTTAATAAGTTCCCCAGATGCTTCTGATGTGTAGCCAAGTTAGGGAATTGTTGAAAAATATATAAAGAAATGAGAATAGCTTCCAATTATTTAGCACCTATTACAGGACAGGCTCTGAATTAGGTCATTTCAGACATTATTCCTAATCATCCTTATGCATGGTTTCCTTTATTTTATAGGTAAAAACCAAAGTTCAAAGATTTGTGATCTTTAAAAATCGAAAACTCATGCATTTTCTACAATACCAAACATATCTTCTACCTTTTCCCCAAAAATATATTTAAAGATTCATTTTTACCCTTTCAGATCTTCTAGGTCTCAGATCTGAGTGTTCCCAATCATTTTATTTCTTTAATGGGTTTGCTTATTACAAAGTAATACATTAATAGTTTAGATGTTCACAGCGTATTAGAGGAGGCAAAGGAAGAAATAAGAATCCTCTCACAATTCCATCATTTCCAGAGAGAGAGTCTGTTTATCTTTCTGGACTTTTTATGATCATATAATTACATATGTATTTTTTGTATAAATGGGGTGTTAAGCATTTCCTTCTGTGTCAACATACACTGTTCTATGTCACCATTTTTAATGGTTATTTGGTTATTAGGTCTTAATGATATTTGAGGATGCACCATCATCTGTTTTTAACTTACTCTTTAAGTTAAGCTCCCATGAAGGCCAAGGACTTTGTCTGTTTTGTTCACTTCCGTGAATAATGTTCTTAATTCTGGATGCCCTTTAGAATCACTGGGGGAACTGTAAAAAACAACCCAAAAAACCAAAGCAATGTTGGGCCCTTCCCCAAACCAATTAAATCACAGTATCTAAGAGTTTGGATCCTGACACTGATACTTTTTAAAAACTGCCCCTGTGAATAATGTTCTTAACTCTGGATGCCCTTTAGAATCACTGGGGAAACTGTAAAAAAACAACCCAAAAAACCAAAGCAATGTTGGGCCCCTCCCCAAACCAATTAAATCACAGTATCTAAGAGTTTGGATCCTGACACTGATACTTTTTAAAAACTGCCCCGGTAATTGTGAAGTGCAACTAGCCTGAGAACCACTACCTTAGACCAGTGATTCTCACGGTGTGGTCCCTGAACCAGCAGTATTCGTCTCACCTGGGAACTTGTTTGAAATACAGATGGTGGGCCCCACGGCAGACCTGGGGCTGGCGCCCAGCTCTGTCTCCATCTGTGCCAGGAGAAACCGGAGGGACCACATGGCAATTACTGAAGGACTGCTAATGTCCTGTGTCCTCATTCTAGCTGGGACACATCTCTTCTTATTGTTTTATAAATGGGGCATCTGTGAATTATTTTGTTCAAAGAAAATGTTTTGCTGTTTAAAAACTATCTGAGGCTATAGTATATACTCTTCTTCATAGGTAAAGCTTTAATATGCCATATTCAGAAATTATAATGTCTTTGAGAGTTTTCAGTAAATTGTTATATCAAACAATTTATTTACTATTAGCCAAACTTTTCTTTGAACCAAATCCTAATTTGTGAATGCCCAGTTGAGGTCACATTTTATCTGTATTTTAATAGAGTTTTTTAATTATAAAAGAAATAACATTCTTAGAGATTTGGACAACATAAAAATAATATTAGAAGAAAATAACTACCACCTATAATTCTAGGACACAGAGACAAACCACTGTTTATTCTGTTCTTTTTTTGTAATTAATTTTTGTGTATAGTTGAAATCACACTTTATATTTCAGTACCTTACTTATCAAGCATTTAACCACATCATTAAAATATTTATAAATATAATATTTAATGGCTGTATAATATCCTATTATATGCCTGTACCTTAATTTCATCAACTATTTCTTATAGTTAGGTATTATAAAACTATTAAAATGAGCATAATAGAATTCTTAGAGATGGAAAGTTGATTGCAATATATCTGTATATATAAAAGTCTAAGCAACCTTTACGACCAGTCGACCTGTCGCTATGATGCACACTGACCACCAGGGGGCAGACGCTCAATGCAGGAACTGCCCCGTGGTGGTCAGTGTGCTCCCATAGCCAACCTCCCACAGCCAGCCAACCTTCCCTGGTCCCTCCCCCAGCTGGCAAACCTCCCGCTGTCCCTCCTCCTGTTCCTCTCCTGGCCGGCAGGCCCCGTTGCTGGCCAGGCCTTAGGGACCCCACTCGTGCACGAATTTCATGCACTGGGCCTCTAATTAAGTGATAAAAAAAAGCAGATTATAGAACATTATGCATAACATGAGCTCTGTTTTTAAATGTAAAAGAAACTGCACTAAAATATGTTCATTTTCTCTTTTGAAATGTTTAATATTTGATATTTACAAATGAATATGACATACCTGTATATATATGTATGTATGATAACGTATAACATAATGAACACCCACAAATTCACCACTCAACCCAGGAACTAGAATGTTACCATTAAAGTACACTGCCTCTGCCTTCTTCCTCCAAAAAGCCATTCTGAATTTTGTATTTCTTATGATTTTGCTTTTATTTCCAAAAAACTTTTCCCATTTTATGTAATCCTAAACAGGATGTTGCTTACTTTTGTTTTTGAGGCTTATAAAAATGGGTCATTTCTGTTTGTCTTCTAGGTTACACACACACGTTTCTAAAATTTACTCATATTATTGCACATAGCTATTGCACATTTATTTTACTGCAACATAATATTTCATTGTGTGAAGTTTATCTTTTTTTGTCAAAGAATTTCTGGGTGTTTTGCTTATATAACACAAGGCAGCTGTTCACATTCATGCACATATCTCCTGTTATGCATATATGTATAAGTTTAGGGTTTAAAAGTAGATATTGAATTTATTTATATCTACACTCATCTGTATAAAGTGTATAGGAGAAAATCCAATCCTTTTTGTTTTCTTTTTCTCATCTGTATACTCTAAAGCAGTGGTTCTCAACCTGTGGGTCTCGACCCCTTTGGGGGTCGAACAACCCTTTCACAGGGGTTGCCTAAGACCATCGGAATACACATATATAATTACATATTGTTTTTGTGATTAATCACTATGCTTTAATTATGTTCAATTTGTAACAATGAAAATACATACCACAACATGAACTGTATTGAAGGGTCGCGGCATTAGGAAGGTTGAGAACCTCTGCTCTAGAGACTCCACAAGCATGATCTCTGGACCACACAGGTTGTGCTGAGGAACTCTAGGGGAGCTGCGCACGGGACAGAAGGGAGTGGTGCCTTTGGAAGTGTTCAGTGCAAACCCTAGTGGCTTCTCTGTATAAGAAAGTTACTGAAATAAATAATTTATAAATTAGTAGAAATAAGTGAGAACCATAAAACAACAAACATTGCCATTGTCAGTGTTTTCCAACCTGCTCCCCCATCACAATGAAAGTTTTGTCAAGTTTTCTGTGATGGGGGAAGCGTGGGTGACATTTGTAGGGACCTGTGATTGTTCTCCTTAGGTGCAAATCGTTTTCTTGCAAGAGCATGCAGACCCAGTAAACTTTTTAACAATATAATCTTTTAAACAAACAGCTTGAGTTCTTCTTCATGATACAATGCATTTTTTTGGCGTGGTGTTCATTTTCCTTGATTGAAACATCCCTTTTATATTCTGCAGTCTAGTAAAAAAAACCTGGTAAACTGTAATTTCTCTGATCTTTTACATTTTGACCAGAACAGTATAAATTATGATATTTCCAGTACTAGTTCTATGATCCTGTTTCACCGGCCTAATATAAACTTCTTAGAAGATGTCTTTATTTTCTCTCTCCCTTTTAAAATTCTCATTTAAATTCTTAGTATATTAAAGACCACCTCAGGGAAACTAAAATAGCCTTAATACTGATACTGTTTCTTTAGTTTATTTTAAAGACTTAATCATCCTATGATCTAGTGACCATTTTTCTCTTTTTCCAGGTTGCTCTGGAGGACTATTTAAAGAAAATTCAACAAGTAAATTTTGATATATTCCACCCATCTTTACAGCAGAAGAATACATTACTTCCGTTGTCTTTGTATATTCAGTCATGGAGAAGAAGATACTAAAAATAATCTCATGGCACTGATACTAATTTATTTTTATTAGTTTTACAAAAGTATACTAGTCAGGGTTCTTGTTTATAAACACCAGGTACTGACTGTTTACTTAAGGCAAAAATGAATTTATTGGATGGGTGTGAATAGCTTATAGAATTGATGAGAAATTACTGTGGGGTTTGGGGGCCAAAACATTATTGAGATTCTGCCTCAGACACTGCCATTGTCTCCACCAGCCCAGACAGTGTCTACTGTCCCATCCCTGTCAAGTGGAGCCGTGCTGCACCACCAGGGGGCAGAGAGAAGAATGTCTCCTCCCTCCCTCGCCCTGGGGGGACAGGGAGGGACTAGTGCTGGCTTTGCATTTGGAGAGCCAGAACTCAGTGCCAGTACAGGTGTGAAATGAATTTATTTAGGGGTCCCAGAGAGTGAAGTTAATACTTGAGGAGTGTCAGTCACTATGTTGAGGGTTTTTATCCCTAACATTTCATCTTTACAACCCTGTGAAATAACTTCTGTAAGGTAAGACAGTTGGCTGTCAAGAGCTGGAACCCTATTTCTATTTTAGGTCTGGCTGATTTGAAAGCTTTTACTTTTTTGGTAACCCTACTACTGCTTCACTCTCTCTCATTCTGTATTGTGATCATGAACAAAGTTGTATTCATAAAGTGTATTAATGTGAAGTATATTAGCACAATTATACTGAACATTCATTAGGGAAGACTGCATTTTTAAAAACGTGTATACTAGTTGATCTTCCCACTGATCAGCTCTGGGCTACATACTTTCATCAGTGGTCTCATTTGATCTTTAAAACTATGAAATAAAGAATTTTTTGGTAATTAAAAATTTTTAAATATAAAATACACACTAGTTGCAAAAACAAAATTGTTTGCATTGCTGGTAATGGCAGGTCTAGACTCTGTGTGAGTCCCTGACTCCCAAGGCCAGGATTATGCCCCCGTTTCCTTTTCCTGTCTTCAGTGGTCTTGTCTCCTTTCCATTCACACCTCCCATGTACTGTTCCATAGCCCATCTCTCTTGAGCCTTTGGTTTCAGCTATGGCTTAGTGCCTACTACAACTGTGGCTTAAAATATTATTGTTTTTTGGCCCAGCCAGTGTGGCTCAGTGGTTGAGCATCAGACTGTGAACCAGGAGATCACATGCCCAGGTTGTGGGCTCGATCCCCAGTGTGGGGCATGCAGGAGGCAGCCGATCAATGATTCTCTCTCATTGTTGATTTTTCTATCTCTCTCCCTCTCCCTTCTCTGAAATCAATAAAAATATATATTTTTT
>NW_005370223.1:1160030-1180112 GCF_000412655.1 Myotis brandtii
CGTGGATTAGGGTTCGGGATCTGAAAGAGGGGCTGCACACAAATGAAAGAGAAAAGGCACGAGATAATTTGGAAATATTGGGGGACCAGGCGGGCAAGTCCAGAAGGACTTCCACTGATGCTCAGGCCGCTCCAACCTTTTATTGATCTGGAGTAGCCCTTAGGTAAGGAGATTTCAATGACACACTGATTAGCAGACAATTTCCAGAAATAGGCAGAGTATCTAATCAACAAGGATTTACAAGAGTATCTAAGGAATTAAGTGAACTAAGGTGGGGATGATGCTTCAGCTACCATTATCTAGATTAACTGGGTGGTGCACAGCTTCGACCTTTGCTAGGGCTTCAAAGGTCACTAGCTTTTGGGGGTCTCTACTCTTCTCTGCTAGTGAAGACGATAGATAGTTTCTGACACCACTCTACCTTTTTCTTGTAATGAACATATACTTCTTGGGCAACTGGAAAGTTATTTCTTAAAAATTAGCAACCTTCAATGGACATGAATTTTCTCATCATATCTGTATGTACCAGATAAAAGAATTTGTTCAAAAACAAAAGGAATGGCATTTGGCACAATAAATTATTAAATATGTAACTTTTTCTGTAGTAAAGTGTAGCCATGCTTTGTGGGCCAGGTCCCTCGCCAGCTAGACAGCTCTGCTCCACTGCAGGCCCATCACTTTGCACTGTGCTGGTCTACTCTGCTCCGCTCTGGGAAGACAGCTCAGGTGTGTTTTAGCACAGCTAGGAAAATGCAGTCTTCCCCCTTCGCTGGGAAGGAAAAGTGTGCTCCCATAGCCAGAGTGGAGGGAGCCTATATGGACAGAAGGTCCTGCCTCTGGTCCCTGATTGGTCAGTTCTCATGCAAATGAGGACTCCAAATACATGCAGTTGATTGGTTGAAAAGGTAATTTCTGATTGGTCAGAGTGGAGCTGCTCTGTTTGCTGAAGATGTTGAAGGACCCTATAGCTGGGCAGCTCCCATTGGGTGGGGAAAGCCTCAGTCTTATTAGTTGAAATAGGATTCCAGGAACTCTTTAATAAGGGCTGGCTCAGATGGCAGAAACACCGTGCAGGCAGGGAGTTCAGTGCAGGGGCAGGGAGTTCATAGGCTTCTCTGAAGTGCAAGGTGGGTGACCAGACTCTGTGTAGAAATACATGCTAGGCTCTGTTTTTAAAAATTTGAGCCGTTAGCTACCAGGGTCCGCAAAAGGAATGGTAGATTTCAGTTAGATCCATCCTCCAACATGGAGACCTCAAAGTCTTTAGTCCGCACAAGGAATGGTAGATTTCAGTCAGATCCATCCTCCAACATGGAGACCTCAAAGTCTTTAGTATAATTGAGGCCTTCATATGTCAGTGCCACCACGTTGCCAACGCCGTGGGGGCACCACCCCAATCCAGAGAGATTTGGTTTCCTTGAAAGCCGGCTTCCCTCTCAGGGTGTGTTCTATGGACCACCCCCAGCCACCACTCATCCTGAGTTGCTAGCCAACAAAAATGGCTGCGCTCACCGTGTCAGTCTCCACATTCCACTCCCTCGATGCCCCTGACTGGCCAACATTTCTATGGTTCATGCAAGAGGTTAGCTGTGCTGAGTTCCTGCTACCTTCCCTATTCTAAACAGAGAGGAGAGCTCCTCTAGCAATGGTCTCTGGAGACCCGCCTCTTGGATGTTCCACCTTTCCCATCTTTTCACTCCAGGTTACAGGGCCCAAGCCTTCACACTGGGGCTTGCAGGAGGCACACACCCACCTTGGAGTTGAGTTCTGCCTATGCCTAACCACCCCACTTCTGTCTCATCTCCAAAGTGTGTGTGTGTGTGTGTGTGTGTGTGTGTGTGTGTGTGTGTGTGTAAATATATAAAAGCTGACCATCCAACCAGTAGCTATGACGCACAATGACCACCAGGGGGCAGACCCTCAACGCAAGAGCTGCCAAGCAAAAGCAACTTTACAGAGTGCCCTCTCGCACTCCGGGACCCCTCGGGGGATGTTGGGCTGCGGGTTTTGGCCTGATCCCCGCAGGCCAAGCCAAGAGACCCCACCTGCGGGAGGGACCCCACTCACTCAGCAGATGCCCTTCGAGCACCAGTGCCTCCCCAGGTGCGGCCGGCCAGGGAGGGCCCGCAGGAGGTTGGCTCCAGGGTGTGTCCAGCCCGTCTCTCCCAGTCCCACCCAGCCGGCCACCTTCTAATTAATTTACTTTCAATGTGTATGAATCTGTGCACCAGGCCTCTAGTTTCCTATAATGAAGCATCTGCAAGTGATCACCGATGCTTTCTTTGGTCTCCTTTCACAGCTCCAGGCTTTAGGAGAACATCGCAAATGTGGTTTCCCAAGCCCCTTCCCTTCAGCTGCAGAGTGTTGAGGCTCTTCTGTGATGGTCTGGGCAGCGGATGATGATCCCTAAATCATACATGAGGCTTTGGAGTGACTTGAACATGGATAGAGCTATGTGCTCTAGAAACTGATTTTAACGGACCAGACACTGAAGGTTTAATTCTGGGGCAGTCCCGACCCTTCTTGCCTCTAACCAGTTCCTGCCTTTCCTCCCGCTGTGTAAGGAGTAAATAAGCAATCACAAAACGTTCCTGGGGTGAGGATATCCGTAAGAATTAGGTTTAAAAATGATTTTCCCTTCAGGATGCGGTCTGCATACAAAAACATTAAATAGAACAAGAGCAAATAGAAGGACAAAGCAAGTGATTCAACTTGAAAGCAAGTTTTGCTCCACAAAACCTGTGATGGAGCTGTGGTTGGATATTTTCCCCTTACAGACAAGGAAAAAATTATTGATGGTGAGAAAGAATGATCTGATTTGCTGACATGTTTGGTCTAGAGGACTACTCCATATAAAGTTGCCTCTGACTTCCTGAGTACGTTATGCCTTTGAGTCCACTGTTACTGATTTTCTATAGGTTTCAGTTTCACTTGCTATGTTTTTGGTGTTTTTTTTTTTTTGGTATATGTTAAACCAACTTATCCTGTGTGTTAGAACTAGCTAGGTTTTGATTGGATATCTTTAAAAGTCATATTAATTCAGAGGGTGTTGGGAAATAACTGACTAAATAATGCAGCTTTCAGTATAACTTAGGCCCCAAAACCTTTGCATTAAAAGATTCTGACTAAAAATACCTATTATGTTCATAATGAATACATTGTTTTCTATTTTTGTAGGCATTTCCTGTTTAACTTTCACAAACTCTGTGATGTGGGTGTGACTATTTTTTTTTATTTTTTTATTCTTGTACTGGGATAAGCCAAAGCTCAGCAAAATCAAGTTCTTTTTCTTCTTCCCCTCCACCCCACCCCCTTGTCCCAAGGTCACTATAAAAAGCAGGAACAGAATCAATGTTGGCTGCCTTCCAGCTTAATGTTCCATACCTTGTGTGAAGCTGGGATCTTGGAACCCTTTATATTTACCTACCCATTTAAGCAATCTAATTCTGAGTCAGGTAAATATGCTTAAGCCAAATTAAAATTAAGTGTTTAAATATGCTTATTTTCGCCCAATACCCTGACTGCAGGGGTGAAGGGAGATGGTAGCAGGGTGTTCTACTCCGATGAAGAAGACCTGCAGGGAGGACAGGGGGTAAAAACACTGAGGGGACTTTTAGGAGGGGGAGGAAGAGGGAGAGAAACTGAGAAAGCTTTGGGATGGACTGATAGGTGTCCTAAGGGTAAAATAGAGGGCTTTTGTAATCCAAAATAATAACAATAATAATAATAAATACGCTTACTTTCAGAATGATTTTATTTACAGTAATTGCTTTCCCATTTTTCATGCCATGCATTGTGTTCTTAGCAGGGCCAGGAAGTCTTATTTAAACACGCCTATCTGGTGACTTAGTCCTTTTTCTTTGCATCTAATGATAACATCTGGCAGCACCCAAAGTTCCGATCCCGAGGGATTCACATGATACACAATGTAGTCCTTGTCTGGTTTTCTCTTAGCTGGGACTGTCTAATGGGGTTTGGGCTAAGGAATTTTCACAAACCTAATAGCAGAATTTTAGATCTGGGAGGAACTTCATAGGTCATTTAGTTGCATTTCCCACCCAATGCAATAATCTCTTCCATAGCATACCTGAGTGTGACTGTCCCCCCTTGTCCCCCAACACCACCAGGGACAGGGCCCTCACCATGGACAAGGCAGTTCATTCCACTGAATTGCTGGCAAGTCCTTCCTCATGCTTTCACAATGAACTGAGATCATGTCTCATCCATTGGTTCCATTTGGTACAGTATGGTCCTACAATTCAAACTGACCATTACATTCAAATTTTTCCTTCACACAGTGGAAATGTAAATAGTTCTCATACTGCCCCCAAAGTAGATGACATTTTTTAAAATGTATTTTTATTGATTTCAGAGAGGGAGAGAGAGAGACAGAAACATCAATGATGAGAGAGAATCATCGATCACTGCCTCCTGCACGCCTCCCACTGGGGACCGAGCCCACAACCCTGGCATGTGCCCTTGACCAGAATCGAACCCAGGACCCCTCAGTTTGCAGGCCAACGCTTTCCACTGAGCCAAACCGGCCAGGACTAAGTAGATGACATTTTGATGGGTAAACCTTCATTGTTCCTTCTCCTTTTGTGGTTTATGTAATTGAGATTCTGCTAGAGCAGCGGTTCTCAACCTGTGGGTCCCGACCCCTTTGGGGTCGAATGACCCTTTCACAGGGGTCGCCTAAGACCATCAGAAAACATATAATTACATATTGTTTTTGTGATTAATCACTATGCTTTAATTATGTTCAATTTGTAACAATGAAATTGGGGGGTCACCACAACATAAGGAACTGTATTAAAGGGTCGTGGCATTAGGAAGGTTGAGAACCACTGTGCTAGAGGCATAAACCCAACTCAAAATGGCTCAAGTAAAGAAAAAAATAGTGTTGACTTATGTAACTGAAGAGCCCAGAGGAAGCATTTTGATGGGTAAACCTTCATTGTTCCTTCTCCTTTTGTGGTTTATGTAATTGAGATTCTGCTAGAGGTAGAAACCCAACTCAAAATGGCTCAAATAAAGAAAAAGTAGTGTTGACTTATGTAACTGAAGAGCCCAGAGGAAGCGGTGGCTTCTGGCCCAGTCAATGCCATCAGAGCCTGGTCTCACTTGCCACCTGTGTCCTGCAGAGCTCATCAGGAAGAGAGGAGCCACTTGATCGTTTGAACATTAGATCAAAGTTTAACCTAAAGAATTATTAACTGTAACAGGCGATTGGAATAATAAGGGATTGGCTAGCAAGAAGTAAAAAGAGTTCCAAAGAAGCAGGAATAGCAGATGTGGAGAGCCAGGCACTCCCATATCCCCACCCCCATTTGAGATCCAGACCTTGTTGGAGAGGGCACAGCTGTGTCTTACTGATGGACAGACAAGTCACGGCCACACCATTCCAGTGGAACTTGCTGAAAACCTACCCCCTAGAATGCACTGGGAATTCGTTCTCTAGGATGCTGGGGAAAGCTGTATATGAGAACGCTTACCTGAGGGAGGTGCCATGATAAACTGCGGGCTGCTAGGTGCTGCTGAAGGACCCAGATGCTAGAGAAGGCACCAATGTTGCAAGAGCCAGACACTGGAGGAGTGGCCCGCATTGCCATTGAACACGCTGGAACCAGGAAGCAAAACCCTTGTCTTGTGCCACGTTTCTCCAGCGCTCTCTACTGACAAGTATAACATCATGATGGCGAAGAAAGAAATGATGCGTGCCCAGCTGGTGTGGCTCGGTGGTTGAGCGTCGACCTATGAACCAGGAGGTCACAGTTCGATTCCCAGTCAGGGCACATGCCCGGGTTGCAGGCTCCATCCCCAGTGTGGGGTGTGCAGGAGGCAGCCGATCAATGATTCTCTCTCATCGTTGATGTTTCTATCTCTCCCTCTCCCTTCCTCTCTGAAATCAATAAAAATATATCTTAAAAAATGTTATTTTAAAAGGACAATTTTAAAACATATATATTTTATTGATTTTTTACAGAGAGGAAGAGAGAGGGATAGAGAGTTAGGAACATCAATGAAAGAGAAACATCGATCAGCTGCCTCCTGCACACTCCCTACTGGGTATGTGTCTGCAACCAAACATGCCCTTACCTGAATCGAACCTGGAACCCTTCAGTCTGCAGGTTGACGCTCTATCCACTGAGCCAAACTGGTTAGGGCAAAAGGACAAATTTTATGGTGTATAAATTGTACCTCAGTAAAGCTGATATTAAAAATGTTCTTTAAAAAAGTGAGTGTACGCATTTTCTCACGGTATCAGAGAGGTGATTAAAGACTAATGTGTGAGTCAGCCTGAGCCCGCCTTTCAGGAGCAGGAGGAGCTTGGGAGGGATAACCGAATGGCCTGGGGTGATTGGGATGTGTGGCCTAGGAGCTTCGATAGTTTTTCTCAAGGTATCAGAGAGGTGATTAAAGACTAATGTATGAGTCAGCCTGAGCCTGCCTTTCAGGAGCAGGAGGAGCTTGGGAGGGATACCCGAGTGGCCTGGGTGATTGGGATGTGTGGCCTAGGAGCTTCGATAGTCCCAGAAATAAATGGTGGATACCTGGGGTGAGGGTAGAGGGGCAGTACCAGGATGCCCCTGATTATAGTATAAATAGCTTGAATGGCAGGTGTCTGATTAGGTTGTGTTGGCAAGCCCTCCCACCAAAATGATCTTAAAAACATCTGCTGGCATTTTGTATTCATTAAGATGGCTATTATTAAAAAAGAAAGAAAATAACAAATGTTGGTGTGGGTGTGAAGAAATCGGAACCCTTGTACATTGCTGGTGGGAAGGTGAATGGTGCAGCCGCTATAGAGGGGCCACCATACTGTTTTCTATAGAGAAGGAAATGCCTGAGATGGAATACAGTGAGATTACCTACAAGGGTCATGAAATGACACCAAGACCATCACCCAGGTTGTATCAAGATAATAAAGAACCCAGAAGAATTGAATGGAACATGGAGGGTTTCTCCTCTCTCAGTCTCCAAGCTTATGCATACACATCCATGCTCCTATATGTACTTGGAGTCTGTAAATTGGAATAGTATAAGTGGACATACCCTCTAGACCAGCGGTTCTCAACCTGTGGGTCGCCTAACACCATCGGAAAACACATATATAATTACATATTGTTTTTGCGATTAATCACTATGCTTTAATTATGTTCAATTTGTAACAATGAAAATACATCCTGCATATCAGATATTTACATTCATAACAGTAGCAAAATTACAGTTATGAAGTAGCAACGAAAATAATTTTATGGTTGGGGGTCACCACAACATGAGGAACTGTATTAAAGGGTCGCGGCATTAGGAAGGTTGAGAACCACTGCTCTAGACCCAAGGGCATAGGGAAGGGCTGAGGGGAGGCAGTGCTGTGTGAGCCTTGAGGAGGAAGGAAACCTTTGTCCGAGCCAGGTGGGCTGCTGTGCCCTGGGGGCATAGTAAATGAGCCAGGCCTCATTATAGATCCTCTAGGATAGTGTTTCTAATAACTGTGTGAGATCCGGGCGTTCCTTGTGGAAAAGGATTTGCTTTCTAATAAGGCTGATCTAGGCCACTATCTCTTTCCCTGCCCCCCGCCCCCCAACTGCTGATAAGGAAACAGAAACTTCAGTTGGTGAAGTGAAACAGACTTATCCAAGATTATGCAAGCAGGTCTCTTTCTGCCTCTTTTATGGAGTAATTTATTTGGAAGTACACTTTGAAGTTATGTATTAGTATGTCCTTATAGGAATTCTTCTCTTTGTCTTCTTTGAATTACCTTTATCCAATTCTGTTGATGGCAAAATATATCCTTATTCATTCAGGAAGGGGATCCTAATAACCCATCATAGGTTGCCCATGGAACTGTGGCAATTAATAATAGTGACCTTAGTCCAAAAATAGCCAATAATGATTGCCAAGCGTTTTTAGCCAATGGCATATGCCTGAGGGATGGTTGGAGAAGCAAAGACTTCAGTTTGGGTCATAGAACAGAATGAATGATGTATTTAACTCTACAGCGGTGGTCTCATTAGCATCTTGCCTCACCAACAAACCAAGCACCAGACAGAACATGCTTCAGCCTCCTACCCAGCAACCACCAAGATGCTTTTGTGGGGCTTTGTGTTAACAGACACAATTTAACTGCTCTGCAAGGTTCCGTGCACGGGTGCCACTTGCTTACAAAGCTAGATGGGCTATGTCAGCAGTTTCCAATACCGGTGATGTAGTTGGAAACATTCCATGAGAACACTAGCAGTTAACATACACTGAGTGCTTGCTGCATCCCAGGCGCTATTCAAAACGACTCAATAAGGTAGGTACTGCTGTTGTCCTGATTGAGCAGATGTTGAAATGAGCATAAAGAGCTGCTAGGTCTCACATCCAAAAGCAGCAGCCCATCAATGGCAGAGTTGAGCCCAGAAAATCTGGGTCCAGAATCTGTGTTTTCAAATTGTTATGCTATTCTGCCCTCTTCCCCACCCTTACTATATAGTTTGATATAGGGGATAATTACACATCAGAACCGAGCTGTCTTTCTCCCAGTCTCCTGAAGGGCATGTTTGTTTGCTTGTTTTTCCCTATTAAGGTGTCATCGGATAACAACTTTTCTGGATCCCAAGAGTCAGCATCAGCTCTAAGATTTGGGTTGCTGTGAAAATTTTCTGACTGAATACAGTGTTCCTGCGGGTTGGTAAAGAACCTGTAACTTCTTCAAGCAATGTGTTTCTGGAAAGGAATTATCATGGGATCGCTCTGCTACTCTCCTTGGAGGTGAAGCCTGCTGGGCTGGCCTGGCTTGTCTGACCCTGAGTGGCCTGGCGGGGACCCTGAGGTTCTTACCCACAGCTCTGAAAGGGGAACCAAGACTCCCAGACGGGGTAGGGCAGCCAGTGAACTCGGGAAGTTTATTCTAACGGGTCAACGAAACAAGAGAGCAATGAAGTAGGTAAAGAGAGCTGAAGCCAGGTGGAGTGGGATTAGAAACGCAGTGAAGACAGGAGAAGGAGAGGCAACCCAAAGACAGCCGCTGAAGGGCATTGTGGGTAGTTTTGAGCAACTCTGTGCTACATCAGAGACGGGAAGCTGTTGGCAGAAGCACAAGCATGTTTGAATAAACTTCACAAACTGTAGAGAAAACTTAAAACGCTATTCAAAGCTTTACTAACTTATTTATTTTTTCTTTATTGATTAAGGTATTACATATGTGTCCTTATCCCCTTTACTAACTTATTATGCCTTACAGAAATGTAACCAGTATGAACAATTCTGCGCATTCTTTCTTCTTAGTGTTGTGAATAGAGCCTTTCCAGAAATCAACATAGTCTATATTCTTTAATTTCTGGTAGTTTTGTGACATTTCTTTCTATTGCCAATTGGCCATTTCCTTATTCTTGAATTGGTTCTAGGATCTGTCCCTTCTGGGCAATGCTTTGATAAGGTGTGTAGGACTGTACCTGCTAAAATGACAATCCCCCTGGCCTGCTCAATGTGGGCATGGGATCTTGACCAAAATAGTCATCCTTGGTCCACCTTGTCCAGGTTTTCACCTGTAACAATAACCAAAGGTGTCCTGGGACTTGGGGCTTCATAGAAACCTCAAAGGATTAACTGAGAAAGACCAAACACAGACTATGAAAAAATAGATTCTATACTAGTTGCCCTACACATGACCAGATATTCCATCAGTTTCAAAATATTGCATAGGGGTCTTCTGTGTTAACTTTTACATCCTCTGGCCATGGCTAACCCTTGGGTCTCTGCTGTCCAGTATGATTCTTCCTCGGCTTTGTGATTCTTATTCTGCTGGTTTCACTTCCTTGCTCTTAGAATAAAACCTAAGTTTCCAACTGTGGTCAACAGAGTAAGAGCCCCGAAGATGTCCACATCTTCATCCCTGGAACCTGATTATGTTGCTGTACACAGCGAAAGAGACTTCGAAGATGTGATTAAAATAAGGGCCTTGACATGGGAAGATTATTCTGGATTATCTGGGTGGGCCTAATGTAATCATAAGAGTCCTTATAAGAGGGAGGCAGGAGGGCCAGAGTTAGAGAAGTCCATTCTAAGTTCAAGATTATATCATCTTAGAAGTCCATTCTAAGTTCAAGATTATATCTTCTACAAGTAGATGATAGAAATAGAGATGGGAGGAAGGTGAGGCCATGACCAAGGAATGCAAGTGGGTTTTAGAAGCTGAAAAAGACAGGTTCTCCCCTGGAGAAAGAGCAGCTGAAGGGTGCTGAGGAACATGTTGGGTAAAAACCAAGGCTACTACATTATACTCTTCGATGTGGAATTAGCCTTCTGAAAATCTATGAAGTTGTGTATCAGCCACTGCTTTTGCCTATCATTGTATCGGGCTGATAGTACAAACTAGTGGTTCCCCCAAAAGATATGTTCAAGTCTTAACCCCAGAACTTGTGAATGTGATCTTATTTTGTAAAAAAAAAAATGTTTGCAGATGTAATTAAAGATCTCAAGATGATATAATCTTGAACTTAGAATGGACCCTAACTCCAATGACAGATGTTCTTGGAAGAGAAAGGCAGATGCGAATGTGAGGCACAAAGAACCACAGGGCCAAGGCCGTGTGAAGAGGGAGGTAGGGACTGAAGCTGTGCTGCCAAAGCCCGTGAACACCCGGGGCCACCAGACATTGCAAGAGGAAAGGAGGGATTCTCTCCTAGAGTTTACAGAGGGAACGTGGCCCTGACAGCACCTTCAGAGGGAGGACAGACTTCTGGTCACCCGAATTGTGAGAAAATAAATTCCTTTTGTTTTTAAGCCCCGTTTGTGGCATTGTCAGGGCACCACAGAAGACTAACACAGCCATCTTCCTTACAGGTGTCTGTTACGTTGAAAGCCATTAAGATCCCGTTTGCCTATCATGTTGCAAACAAACGACACCTCGCCATCCTCCGCCCTCCCGTCCCTCCATGCTGCTGCTGGGATTCTCGTCTCACCCCTCCTGTGCTTTAATGACCCAGCAGCGCACACTTCTCTGACTTTGCTCTCGTGCGCATAGTACAACCAGCATTAAGATGAAAAATGCTTAGCAACCAGGAAGGCACAGGTGCTGAGCAATCAGAATGAACGCTGGCTGCAGGGATGGAGCAAAGTCCAGGAGGCCCAGCCACGCCAGGCATGCCCTCTTCCGGTGCTGGGTCGTGGCTACCAGATTTGGGCCAGAGTCCTAATGGTAATTCCCACTATGTACCGGCACTGTGCTAAGGGGACTATCTTTCTGAAACCTCACTACAACCTGAGGGGTGAGAAAACTGAGGCGCAAAGGGGTTCAGTGATGTGCCCAAGGCCGCACAGGTGGTCAAGCAAGTGCCAGGGAGAGGTGAGCTCCGTGCTCACAAGACAGTCCAGGACAGAGAACTCAGAGTGTGCAGAGGCCCAGGGACTTCCGGGGGGCAGGGGTTTTAGCTGTTTCTGGAAAGGGGCCCTGGCCCTGAGCGGGTCTGCCTAGGGCCAGCATAATGTGTGGGTTCTTGACTTCGTGCAGGAAAAAGTTCACAATAGGAGTCCAGGTGAAGGTTAGAGGGCGTTTGTTAAAGCTGGGGACATGAAACAAGGAAGGGCTGGGAAGTGAGCCCAGGCCGGGCTGCTTTGGTTAAGAAGTCAGAGTAAAGGGGACCTTGGGGACAGGCTCAGGGGGTTGCCTGGGATGACCTGCCACTGCCCATGGCTGCCCTGGTTGCAAGCCTCATGGGGTCCCTCAGAATTTAGGAGGTGCATGCCTGTCGGGGGAAAGCAGGGGAAGCAGGAGTGTGCTCCCGGGAGGGAGAGGGCACACTGGACCTTTGTTTTCAGGGATCTTAGGGATCACACTGGACAGAGAGGTCTTAGGGGAGGATCACAATAGAATATTCATCAGCTTTATGCTGATGGACCAAAATGAGGTTTATTCTCTTAACTTCCTCTGTCCTTGGGTGTGGTTGGCAAGTGGCACTAGTTGGATTTCTGTATCTGTCTCCCTGAGTAGGGAGATTTAAGCTGTTTACCCTCTGTTTGGGAAGGAGAAGTGCAAACCATTTACTCTGAAGCGTCCCTGGTTTAGGGAAGATAGGATTTACTAGATGGCTGCAAACTGCTGTTTAGCTCCCTGTCTCAGTTGCCCTGTTCCGCTGTCCTCGCTTACCAGCCTGTCTCATAGCCAGGGCCCAGGAGGTGAGAAGCTGGTGAGATTTCCTGAGCCGCAAGGCTCCCCCACACTTGCTCTTCTCTCCCTGCCTGCTTACCGGAACTGATCTGCAGTGAGGTCTCGGCGTGGAGAGGACAGGTACGTAGGTGAGGTGGGAGCAGAGACCAGGTGAAGCAAGCACACCTGCATCTCTAGGCTGGGGAGGGAGAAGTGAAGCCACAGAGGAAAAGGGTGGTGTCCCCTTGAAAGAGGGAAGGGCCTTCAGCAGCCTGAGGCCAGCAGAAGAGAAGAAGAGGAACCAGAGAGACCTACCTCAGCAGAGGCGTGGCCCCTGAGGCTTAACCACTGAACACCTGTGCTCCCCAGACAGGCAGGGGGAGAAGAAAGGAAGGGGGCTGGTGCCATGGCACTTACCAGTAGCTGGCCTTCTTTCCTGTTCCACAGGATGCTGAGGGCCATGCTTGCTGAAAGTCAGTGGCATTTCTGGTTCTACAAATGTAGGTGGACTTCATTGGAGCTTTTAAATCGAGTCCCAAGTGATTCATTGTTCTATTTCATTAGTTAGTCGTTAGCAGATCTATCGCACATATGCAAAGCTGAGCTATTTCAGGGCTTGTACTTATGAGTCACTTGCTGACTTTTTATTTTCTACCACTGTTCTATAATTGCACTCTTTCATCCAGTGTACACAAGTGATAGTTATGTTCTTACCTTGCCCTCTGTTTTTCTTTTTTTTCTTTTTCAGTGAGATCAAGGCAGCATCAACAACCAAAAAGGCACATGTTTTTTTTTAATATTTCATGGAGATTTATAAAACTGACACGAGTGCTTCCACTTACATCTGATGTGACAAATAAGCTAATATAAATGCTCTTCTGAGATTTGCAACAAGTAAAAGTGTATGTCAAGTTAGCCTTGCATTTGAAGGGCTCATCAAATTGTGGGCCCATCTTGCCAAATTGCCAACTCTTCAATTTTTTTTTTTTAATGTTTAATAGATCTACTTCATCCATCATTGCTACGAAGCCTAAACACCTACCTCAGTCTTTGTCAACACCAAGAGGGCTGAAGGAGAGGGAAAAAAAAAATCTAGTGACCAAAGACAAGATGAAGTGGGAAGCCTAAACACCTACCTCAGTTTTTGTCAACACCAAGAGGGCTGAAGGAGAGAGAGAGAAAAAAAAAAATCTAGTGACCAAAGACAAGATGAAGTGGTAGGACTGAGAAGACCAAGTGTTTCATTCACCACACTCTTTCTAGAAGGTCTCCCTTGGCAACTTTCAAATGTTCTATCACTTTGCTTGGGGGCTTCTCTAGCGGTTTAAATGTGGCGAGAGAGTGAGGGAATTATAATACGAAGGGAGGGGGGCGTCTGTCTCCCCTGATTGAAGATGCTTCTCCATTTCCCCCTGTTGATGCTGGCTTGAAGCGCTTTCCGCTTGACTCAGCCACGCTGGTTGGAGCGGCGTGGCGCACACCGAGCGGGACACACACTTCCCCACTCAGATGACCACAGCAGGAAGTTAGAAGCACAACTTTGACTCAACAGGCATTTCTCTACCCACGTGCTTTTCATACAGGAGTCGGCAGGCCTCAGATGAGGGTCTTTACATGGTGCCCAGTTTCTTCTCAGTAGCGTCCAACCTGATTGCTCAGCAGCTGGTTTTGAGAGAAGCTTGGACCTCAGAAAGCAGCCCACGGTCATTTATCCAGGCAGATGCCCTAAAATGACCGATATATCTGCAAGTTAACACTTAAGGAATGGCACTCCTCCACAGCTGCCACGTTCTCAGTTGTTAAAAGCTTTCCTAGATGTCGCCGATGGTCATTTTGCTCTTCAGCCGTAACAAGAAGGGCCCGGATCTTGCTTTTTATGGTGATTATGCTCAACTCATTTTGGGCTTATCTACAATAATAAAAGCATAATATGCTAATTAGACCAGACATCCTTCTGGGCGACCTTCTGGACGAAGCCGGGGCTGTGAGGGAAGCCCAGGTCTCGGGTGCCAGAGGGAAGCTGGTGCCAGCAGTCGGGGGAAGGAAGGCCTACTCTTGCACGAATTTCGTGTATCAGGCCTCTAGTTTTGAAATAAAAATAAATGTATTTTAGAGAACCAAAAGTGACTCAAGGTGGCTGGATCAGCGTGTTGGTATTATAAATTAGGAGTCTTTGTTGAAATCAACAGGAAACCCAACCTACACTGCCTTAAACACTCAAGGGAATTCCTCATTTCATCTAAAAGACCAGAGATGGTTTAGGCCAGGGGTGGGCAAACTTTTTGACTCGAGGGCCACAATGGGTTCTTAAACTGGACCGGAGGGCTGGAACAAAAGCATGGATGGAGTGTTTGTGTGAACTAATATAAATTCAAAGTAAACATCATTACATAAAAGGGTACGGTCTTTTTTTTTTTTTAGTTTTATTCATTTCAAACGGGCCGGATCCGGCCCGCGGGCTGTAGTTTGCCCACGGCTGGTTTAGGCTATAGATACGGCTTGATGATGTCAAGGTCTCGTTTCTCTTCCTCTCTCTGCTCGGCTTCCACTATGTGAGCTGCATCTGAGGGCAGACTTCCTTCATGGTGCTGAGATGGCTGCCAGCAGTGCTTGGGGTTATATGATTCCAATATTTCTCAACTAAAAAGTGAAAGTAACATAAGGCCATGGTAGACAGTGTTCGTTTTCACCAGTGTATTGTTTTTTCTCCTTCCCGGCTGCACAATTGCCTGTGAGCAAAAATCAGTGTGTCTCTTCTGGACTGAGGCAGTGAAAAGACCTGTGCGAACTTTCCACTCTCCCTTCCCCTGCAGGGGGATAGTGAGGGCCAGATACTGAGATGGTAAAACCATAAGAGCAAAGGCAGCCTGGGTCCCTGAGTCCAAATGGGGATGGTTTGGGTAGAAACCTGGGCTGGAGATGGGTGTCAGGGGCGGCTCCATACAGAGTCAGAGGGAGACCAGGTGAGGAGTGTGATTGGGTGGTTGCTGCTGAAGGACAGCTTGTTTACAGACGATTTGTCCTGCTTGTGAACATTCCTTGTTTATCGCAACTTAAAATGTACAAAGAGTCATCAGAGAGGCACCAATATAGAGGAGGGGCCTTTGTAGAGTTGGCCAGGATCTGTGAATCAGGCATGTGAAGATTTCATTTGCTGTTTCCTGCCTTTTCAGGCAAGTGGTAAAACTATATGTTTTATTAATGATCTCAATAGCAACAATATTTACTACTACCATTGTTTATTGAGCACCTACTATTTGCCAGGCACTTACTATTTACTTATATTTATTTGCTTTACTTCTGTTATCCTTTATCTTTATAATCCTAGGGAGCAGAGATTATTTTTCCCGCTTTCACAAATTTTACTAGTAAGAAAATTGAGGCACAGAACAGTTAAGTCATTTACATAAACTTATACAGCTAATAAATTGCAGAATTAGAATTTGAACCCAGGTCTATCTGGCTCTTAACTATACAATTTTTTACTTTTATTTAAAAATGAATTTTAATTATATCATGCTTAAGTTTTTTTCTTTACATAAAAGTATGAATGATCTATCTATACCAGTATTCTAGGAAAAAAAAACATTGCTTCTTAAAATAGATTCTCCTGATAATATTTAAAGTTTCTGTTGAATTTTATTTAATCTGGCACTGTACAAACTTAATACAGTGTTCTAACTTTGCAGGTTGTATATTGTTATTATTTTTTAAAATATATTTTATTGATTTCAGAGAGGAAAGGAGAGAGAGATATAGAAACATCAATGATGAGAATCAATTATCAGCTGCCTTCTGCATACCCGCTACTGGGGATCAAGCCTGCAATCTGGGCATGTGCCCTGACCTGGAATTGACCGTGACTTCCTGGTTCATGGGTCGATGCTCAACCATTGAGCCACACTGGTGGCCAGGTTGTATACTTATTTCAACCTAGTTTGTTTGTTTTTTTACCTAGTATTATAGAAGGTAAGTTTTTCCAATGACTGCTTGTTTAGGTTTATGTTTTATTTGTCATTTACAGAAGTTAATGTTGAGGAGTAAGGTATTTGTTGTATAATTTCCCTCTACTGGAAGGCAAGGTTATATGTAAATAATTTAGGAATTTTCTATAGAATAAAGCAGCTATTGTGTCTTTTTGTGTATGAGTACTTGAATATGATTTCTACTTCATTGAAAAACTTATCCATGGCTCTGGCTGGTGTGGCTTGGTTGGAGCATCATCCCATGCCCTGGAAGGTCATGGGTTCAATTCCTGGTCAGAGCACATACCGAGATTGTGGGTTCAATCCTCAGTTGGGGCTCGTGTGGGAGGCAACCGACCATGTTTCTCTCTCTCTCCCTCCTTTTTCTAAAAACAATAAAATTAAAATAAAACTTAGCCATGATTGTGCTTTTAAAAAAATAATACATACTTATTATAGAAGATGATAAATTACAAAGAGTAAAAAAAATAATGGATAATCCTAGCAAAGGTAAAATTAATATAGTTGTGTAGTTTATGTCTTTTTTATACAAAAGTTTAAATAACTTTTCCAAATAATCTTCTAACTGGTGACCATAAGGCTATCTGATCAAACGGCATTGAACTGTATTTCCATGCATCCCAGGATCTTCCTGCTTCAAAGCAAAAAATGTGCAATTCTGCAATTTGGGGATGTGGCTATACCTTGGGTTATTCTCTTTACATGGTGGATGTTATTTATAAGTTACATAGTATCTGTTCCCACTTCCTGCAGCCCAGGATCTGCAGCGAAGGTGATCGTGCCAAACTGGTTTGTAAGACACAGTGGCCAGCAAAGCCACAAATGTCCATGACAGGCTGTTTTCCCATGGCCAGGGAGCATGTTGTTTCTGCAAGAAAAATAAAATCACTTTTGTTTAGATAAAAAGCATAAAATGTATTGTTTTTTTTAAAAAAAAAATCATGTAGTTGTTAGTCTGGGCCTATTGTGAGAGTGGATAGTTAAGACAACTAACCTCATTTTTTTTTTTTTTGAGTTATTTAGTATAGTTTATTTAGTGCTTTATTATATATATAAAAAAATTTGGGGAAATAATTTCAAACTTAGACACAGTTTCCAAGAATAGAAACAGTACCAAGAACACCCATATACTCTTTACTCAGATTTACCTACTAACATTTTACACCATTTGTTTTATCATTTTTTAAAAAATATATTATTTATTGATTTCAAGGGGGAAAGGAGAGAAAGAGAGAGATAGAAAGGTGAATGATGAGAATCATTGATCGGCTGCCACACCCCACACTAGGGACTGAGCCCGCAATCTGGGCATGTGCGCTGACTGAGAATCGAACTGTGACCTCCTGGTTCATAGGTTGATGCTCGACCACTGAGCCACACCGGCTGGGCAGTTTTATCATTTATGTAGGTGTCTTCTCTCTTTTATATACAATATTTAAATTATATGTTATGTGAATTTTTTTCTGAATCATCTGAAGGTAAATTATATACATCATGGTCCTTTATCTAAATACTTTCGTGTGGGCAGTCCAAGAATAGGGATATTCTTTTATATAACTAGAACAGTAAATTTATCTTTGGTATAACCCTTTTATCTAATTTTCTGTTCATACTCCAATTTTGTCAATAACGTCCTTTGTTGCCTTCTCCCCTTCCTGTGCAGGATTTAGTTAGTCTAGGCTCAGGTATGGCATTTAGTTGTCATGTCTCTTTTGCCTCCCTCTCTCTCTCTCTTTTTAAGAAATGTATTTTATTTAATCACACCAGGGCTTATTGATTCCACTGATTTTTTAGAGAGAGTGGAAGGCATCCACTCCCCAAGACTTTTCCATTTAGTTGGAAAATTGTAGTAAAATACTTTTATTGGAACAAGGCCCTTCACTAAAATCTACCTGAGAATATTTATAATAAACATAGCATTTGCCATGCTCCAATGTGAAAGGCACTCTTCCATAGGTTGTCCTACAAGCTGGGTATAAAGCTGTATATGGGGAGCCACAGAAGGGTTTCTGCCCAGGAGGGACACCATCCTGTGTGGGCCTGTGCAGACAGGACCGAGGAGAGGAGGAGGAGGGTTTTGGAGGTTGAACCTACAGTATTTTGGAGGCAAAGGAATTGGATGAGGAGATGGCAAAGAGGATGAGATGGCAATGACTCAGGTTTGTGGATGGCAGTGCCATTCGCTGAGATGGGCATGACTGGGAGAAGACTAGGGTCTATGGGTGGGGAAGACAAAGAAATCAGGAGCAAGTAAAGCCCACTTTCTCTTGAATGCTCTGTTTTCAACTAAAAGTTAACTAAACTCATGTCTTTTCCAAAATCAGTAGTAGCCTTGATAAACTTACCCATTAGAATCAGGGATATAACAAGATCTTAGCCTTTCAGACTTTTAGAATTGGATTACACTCAAATTGTACTAACATTTGCAAGTTCCTCTATTTTTGTAAGCGCTCTGCCAGACTTACACACCTTTTCTCATTTCCTTCCCTCAGACATCCATGAGGTATTTCCTTTTTTTTTTTAATCTTCATTTTACAGGGGAGGTGTGAGGCCTAGAGAGAGATCGTATTGCTTGATTTGAACATGGCCCCACAGTAGCTCCTGCTGCCTGAGACTTTGTTGCACGTCCCTTATCCCCCGCTTTGTCAATGCCATACAATAGAACTTGCAGCAATGGTGGAAATATGTTATATCTGTGCTGTCCACCAATCCTGTGGCTCTTAAGTATTTGAAATGTGGTCAGTGTGACTGAGGAACTGAATTTTTAATTTAGAAAACGACAGTGGCTACTGTATTTTCAGCACAGCTTTAAGTCAAAGGTCTCCATAGGGGTCCACGCAGCCCAGGGAGGGAACAGAATATGCAGAGAAAACACACACACACACACACACACACGTTTTGAATCATGACTGATTTTTTCCTGTAATATACCTAAATATTAGGTATATAATTAATACATATTTTATATGATAATCTTTATATAACACTTATATAGCACTCACCACTTTGCTTTACAAATATTAACTCATTTAATCTTTATAATGACATTGTTGGGTAGATGCTTTTATTATCCTCATTTTACAAATGAAGAAACTAAGGCACTATTTGGATGTGGCTAAGGACACAGGTAGTTGGTAGCAAGTTGAATACATTTTAACTTCTAAGTCCATGCTCTTTAGGGTAAACTAGATAAGTACAATGGGGGGAGGGGTGGGGTGGGAGAGAAGGCAAATATTTTTACTGATGGGTGAGTGACCAAGAATGTTTGGTGACTAATGCTCTATATTAGACCTTAAATAACCAACGGGGTCCTAAGATATGGTGACTGGAAAATATTTGACTTTGGGTGGTGGGCACATGGTGCAATATACAGATCTTGTAACATAGAAACTCACACCTCAAACCTATATGTTCATGTTGACCAATGTCACCACAATACATTTAAAAAACAACAACAACCAATGAGACACTGCAATTCCTAATCGCAAATTTTAAAGGTATTTTGGGGATAATAAAATTCGTCTCTTTTCCACTGATAGATGTTGCTCTGCATGTAGAGGGTGTGAGGATGAATGAAGGTGGGGCAGAGTGTGGTTGAGTGGAGAGTCATCCATACTCCTCTACAGAGACAACTATGACAAACGCATGTAAAGATTTGTGTGGTGGTGATCCTATAAGCTTCCCCATTAAAAAAAAGTTTGCCCTTGCCAGTGTTTTTCTAGTTAAAAGTGCTTGTTTCTGAGACATTGGAGTAGGGGAGTATGGGAGGCGGAAGACCTGGAGCGGGTAGAATCCCAGACTCAAGACCCGCTCACATTCCCTCGCTGGGTGCTCAGCCTCATGGGCCTTTGTTGCTGGCGGCTTTCTCTCTTCTTCTGGCACCCCTATAATTCGGATGTTGGTACGCTTGAAGTTGTCCCAGAGGCTCCTTACACTATCTTCGTATTTTTGGATTCTTTTTTC
>NW_005370223.1:1181480-1183648 GCF_000412655.1 Myotis brandtii
TCTTTCCTTCTAGTTGTAGAATTTCCACTCAGCCAGCCTTCCTGTGGTTCTGGATGATGTCCGTTCCATCTTTTAGTTGTATTCTTGAAGTGGTTGTGCGAGGCAGCAATCTCTGGTGTTTACCTATGCGGCCATCTTGGTTTCTCCGCTGGCAGCTCTAATCCAAATGCAATCAAATGAAGGTAAATGATCCCTGAAAGAGATCAACGGGGAAGATACATTTACCCAAATCTAATTCCCACCTACACACCTCGCCTGAAGTGAGTATGCTGTTCCCACACCCCCAATTCTTTGTCCATCCTAGAAACCTCCCGCAGCTCTCCACGTACCCCGCAGCGCACTTAGCAAACAGTGGCTGTTGTATTCATGAAAAAGGGCTGGCTCAACCTTACAGACTTCCAGTTTCCAAGGACGTGAAGTAGTGCATGAGGTTTTGCGTCAGCAGAGAAAAGTTTTGGAAGGACCGGAGATCTAAGGAAGGGAATAAAGCCACGCACTTAAAAAAAGAAAAAAGGCAGAGGTGGGCTGTACAGAGCACCCGGGGCAAGCGTGGCAGCCATTCTCTCGGTTTCAAACCCTTGGAGTTTTAGGGGAAGCCATCAGCGCACTTAGCAAACAGTGGCTGTTGTATCCATGAAAAAGGGCTGGCTCAACCTTACAGACAGTCATTCCACTTTCCAGGGACGTGAAGTAGTGCATGAGGTTTTACGTCAGCAGAGAAAAGTTTTGGAAGGACCGGAGATCTAAGGAAGGGAATAAAGCCACACACTTAAAAAAAGAAAAAAGGCGGAGGTGGGCTGTACAGAGCACCCGGGGCAAGTGTGGCAGCCATCCTCTCGGTTTCAAACCCTTGGAGTTTTAGGGGAAGCCAATGGAAGACGTGCGGAGAGGGATCGCCTGCAAAGTGGGAGTAGGTAGCAAACAAATGTCCCCCCAGCGCCTTTGGGTATCTAGATGCAAAGCCTTTCTTTTCCAGCTGCAGAGAGTTCTTGAGCTCCTGGGAGGCCCAGCCCTCCCTCCGTCCGTCCTTCCCATCTACCTAAGAACTTCCCAGAAGAGGAACAATCCTTTTTTTTTCCCTCGCTCTCTCTCTTTGGTTTCTCTCAAGCTTCCACACGTGCTCAATGATCCAAAGAAAGAATGAAGGAAAGAAAGGGGGAGGGAGAGGAGGGGGTGGGGAGGCAGAGAAAGAATATCTGGAAAAAAAGCAGCCTGACAGTCCAGCTGTTTGCAAACTCATTGCACAACCTCCAATTACATGGCAGAAGAGGGAGGGAGGGGAAAAGAAAAGGGGAGGAAGGAGGGAAAATAACTTAAATAAACACACAAAAAGAAACGAGAAGGAAATGTGACGTGAGCTGGTGATCCATGAAGGCGGAAAGGAGAACCGTTTACCTGTGCTGAACCAAGGGAGGAGGGAGCAGGAGGGGGAAGAGGGAGGGAAGGGGAAAAAAACAAAACAAAACTAGAAGAAACACTGGGGTGGCAGGAGGAGGGGACACGAGACAACTTAATACAACTGCAGGCGAGGCGGCCCGGCCGGTGAGGTCCCGCGATGGCCTCCGGAGTCTTCAGTACAGGTGGCAACGTGGATCTGCTGGTGGCCTGGTGTGGCGGTGGCATTTCTGGGGCGGGAGCCGAGGGCAAGACACAGTCTCTGCGGCTCCCCGCGCCCCGAGCACTGAGGCCCCGGAGGGCTGGGCAACAAGAGTCTGTGGTGAGGTAGGCAGATGGGCGACGAACGATGAGCAGCGTGCTGGTGCCCCCGCCGCAGCGGGCACGGGCGGAGCGGCCTGTCTTCTTCTGCTGGCCCCCTGGCATGAGATGGGCCAGGGTGCCGAGTTGGTACTGGAGTACAAGCTCGAGAGAGAGAGAGAGAAAACACTGAGACAGCATTAGTAGAGGTGCAGTGTGGACAGACCAAGCCCCCAACCCTCGGCTGCCCCCCCTCCTCCCCATCCCATTCCTCTGAGGCAAAAATAAAAACGTAGAAAAATCTCTGTACAGACTCCCCGGTAGGAAAACGGGGGCAGGGATGGTGGCTCTTCCTGGAGCTCACTCCCCACAATTAATTTACAACCCAAGTCCATGGCTCAAAAACAAAATCTGCAGAGGTGGCGTGGGGGCCGCAGCCCTGCCCCCCACCCCCGTGGGGCTGTGCTCAGAAG
>NW_005370223.1:1183830-1188096 GCF_000412655.1 Myotis brandtii
GCTGCGCCAGGCTGAGGCGGCAGTCGATGCTGGTGTTGTCCGGGCCCGTGTAGGCCAGGCCGAGGGGCTCTAGGAAGGCCCGGCAGGCGGCCTCGCCCTCGAAGGCCAGCTCGGCCTGCAGGTAGGAGACTGGCAGCGCAGGGCGGAAGGTTTTGATCATGGCCTTGAGGGCGGCTTGGCGCTCCCGGTCCACAAACTTGTCCATGAGGTAGCCAGACATACGGGGCGCGTGGCCGTAGAGCCGGAAGAAGCGGTGGTAGTTGCCCAGAGCCCTGGGAGGGCTGGGCCTCCCAGGAGCTCAACCCTCTAAGGCAAAAATAAAAAAGTAGAAAAATCTCTGTACAGACTCCCCGGTAGGAAAACCGCCAAGGCATGGGCCACACAGGGGTCCGCCTTCAGCTCCCGTGTCAGGTGGGCCAGCTCCGTGGTGATGTCCCCCGAGTTGTTGGTGAAGATGTAGTAGAGGATGCGGTAGGCGGTGAACTCACCCACGTGGCCGGGCAGGCTCTCCGCGTACAGCGACTTGAGCTGCGTCTGGCACTGGTTGAACTCCTCGTGGTCACCCTTCTCCAAGGCGATGCGGGCGTGCGTCTCGTACACCTCCACGGTGAATTCGGTGCGCACGCCTTGCACCGTCAGGTCCTGCCGGATGGACTTCATCTGCTCGCAGGCGAAGGCGTAGTCCTGCTTCTCTTTCCACTGGGACTTGACCATGCACAGGGACTTCTTCAAGACCGCCACGGGGCGCACCGTGGACGGGTCGGGGGCGCAGGTGAGACGCAGGTAGGGCTTGGTGACGTCAGGGCAGGTGCCCACGATCTGCAGCTCCTGCCAGTCGGGGTCACCCCTGCTGCTCTCCAGGCCGCCCACCTGCAGCACCAGGGGCTCGAGGCGCAGGCGGCCGGAATGTCCAAGCTGGAAGCAGGCTGCCCGCTTCTGCTTCTTCAGCTCGCGCTCGGGG
Source organism: Myotis brandtii (assembly GCF_000412655.1). Classification (NCBI taxonomy): domain Eukaryota; kingdom Metazoa; phylum Chordata; class Mammalia; order Chiroptera; family Vespertilionidae; genus Myotis; species Myotis brandtii. The sequence continues at coordinate 1,184,792 of NW_005370223.1, forward strand.
TCCTCACCCTCCAGCGCCGCCATCCTCTTGCGCTTGCGCTTGTGCTTGGTGGGCGCTAGATCAGGCCTCTTCCCTCGCTGCGCCCTGCCTCGGCCCCGATCCAGGTGGGCCCCCCGACCTCCTCGGCCCTTGGGGGGCGGGTTCCGGCGACCCACAGGTGGACACTCATTCCCTGAGTAGGAACTGTCCGCGTCCGAGTGGGAGTCACTGCGGCGGAAGTGGCGGGTCGGGGACAGGGAGGAGGAGCGGGAACGGGATTCTGTGCCGGAGGAGGAGCTGTGGTCCTTCATGAAGACATTGTGGTGGCCGAACTTGGCAAAGCTGCCCCGCGCTCGGCCAGCACCCCCAGTCCCTGGCGTCCCTCGCTGTGACTGGGCACCCCCGCCCCTGGTCGTGGCGCCTGCCCCCCTGGGAGGGTGAAGGCTGCTGAGGGCCTCCCACCGCTTCTTCTTGGGGCTCCCTGCCACAGTGTCCCGAGTCAGCCTGGGCAGAGGCTCCCGGCTCCAGGCGATGGTATAGGCGGAGCCATCCTGGAGCCGGGCCTGCAGCACCTCCTTGAGCAGCTTCTCCGTGCGGTTCTTGTCCTCTTCTGACTCGCAGGCTGCGAAGCAGCGCTGCACATACTCCTTCATGTCCTGCGGCCAGTCCTCTGGCTTCCCGGACCGGCTCCCCCTGTGGTTCTGGGCCTTCTCAGGGTTGGGCTGGGGGCCCAAGCCGCTGTGCTGGCCCTCCGAGGTGGAGCTGCTGAAGTTCTGCTTGGTGACAGCGAAGGGCCGCTTCTGAATGTTGAACTTGAGACCACCAGTGCCGGGGGCCGGCTTCATGCGGTTGCACAGCTGCTGGCCCTTCTTGGGCTTGGCCGGCTCGGTGTAGGTGTGCTGCCCGGAGGCCTGGCCCGAGGTGGGCCCCGCCTGGCTGTGCTGTGTGGCTGGCGTGGTCCCAGGCTGGGGGCCGCTGTTCAGAGCGGGAGCCCCATGCGAGGGGTTGGAGGGTTGAGGGGCCTGAGCTGCTGGCAGCTGCGGTGGAGAGACCTGGTAGGACCTGCCGTCATCCATGCCGAGGACGGGGGGCACTGGGTAGCAGTTGCTGTAGGGGTAGGCGTAGCTGTAGTGCGGGTACCACTGGCAGAAGTGCTGATGCTGCTGCAGGGCCGAGGCTTCTGCCTGAGACACATACTGTGAGCCGGCCACAGGCCCGTTGCTGCTGGCCTTGGAGCTGCCGGCAGCGCCCGCCTTGCTGATGCTGGCCAGGGCCTGGCGGGCCTTTTCCCACGCCGGGTTCTCGTGCATGGGCGTCTCCATGCCGTTCTCCCTGCCCTCTTGTCCTCTTCTGACTCGCAGGCTGCGAAGCAGCGCTGCACATACTCCTTCATGTCCTGCGGCCAGTCCTCTGGCTTCCCGGACCGGCTCCCCCTGTGGTTCTGGGCCTTCTCAGGGTTGGGCTGGGGGCCCAAGCCGCTGTGCTGGCCCTCCGAGGTGGAGCTGCTGAAGTTCTGCTTGGTGACAGCGAAGGGCCGCTTCCGAATGTTGAACTTGAGACCACCAGTGCCGGGGGCCGGCTTCATGCGGTTGCACAGCTGCTGGCCCTTCTTGGGCTTGGCCGGCTCGGTGTAGGTGTGCTGCCCGGAGGCCTGGCCCGAGGTGGGCCCCGCCTGGCTGTGCTGTGTGGCTGGCGTGGTCCCAGGCTGGGGGCCGCTGTTCAGAGCGGGAGCCCCATGCGAGGGGTTGGAGGGTTGAGGGGCCTGAGCTGCTGGCAGCTGCGGTGGAGAGACCTGGTAGGACCTGCCGTCATCCATGCCGAGGACGGGGGGCACTGGGTAGCAGTTGCTGTAGGGGTAGGCGTAGCTGTAGTGCGGGTACCACTGGCAGAAGTGCTGATGCTGCTGCAGGGCCGAGGCTTCTGCCTGAGACACATACTGTGAGCCGGCCACAGGCCCGTTGCTGCTGGCCTTGGAGCTGCCGGCAGCGCCCGCCTTGCTGATGCTGGCCAGGGCCTGGCGGGCCTTCCTTTTCCCAGGGTTCTCGTGCATGGGCGTCTCCATGCCGTTCTCCCTGCCCGCCCCGGCCACCATGCAGTACTGGGAGGACCAGTCTGTGCCGCGCTGATCAACCACATTGGCCGCCATCTGGACCCTGGGGTGGAAGGGGGGGACCTCGGGAGCCAGACTGCTTCTTCACCGTCTCCGCCGTTCGCCCCTGGGACTCGGCAGCTGCGGGCCAAGGCGACAACACCACCTCCGAAGGGAAGCTCGCGAGCTGACTGCGAACAAGCCTTTTTAAAGACTGGCGGGAGCCAGGCGGGCCGAGTAAAGCCGCTTACCTGCATCCACCAATCACAGGCCTGAAGGCCTCGGTGGGTGTGGCCTCCGCGTGGCCCCGCCCCTCAGCTCCGAGGTGGAGCTGCTGAAGTTCTGCTTGGTGACAGCGAAGGGCCGCTTCTGAATGTTGAACTTGAGACCACCAGTGCCGGGGGCCGGCTTCATGCGGTTGCACAGCTGCTGGCCCTTCTTGGGCTTGGCCGGCTCGGTGTAGGTGTGCTGCCCGGAGGCCTGGCCCGAGGTGGGCCCCGCCTGGCTGTGCTGTGTGGCTGGCGTGGTCCCAGGCTGGGGGCCGCTGTTCAGAGCGGGAGCCCCATGCGAGGGGTTGGAGGGTTGAGGGGCCTGAGCTGCTGGCAGCTGCGGTGGAGAGACCTGGTAGGACCTGCCGTCATCCATGCCGAGGACGGGGGGCACTGGGTAGCAGTTGCTGTAGGGGTAGGCGTAGCTGTAGTGCGGGTACCACTGGCAGAAGTGCTGATGCTGCTGCAGGGCCGAGGCTTCTGCCTGAGACACATACTGTGAGCCGGCCACAGGCCCGTTGCTGCTGGCCTTGGAGCTGCCGGCAGCGCCCGCCTTGCTGATGCTGGCCAGGGCCTGGCGGGCCTTTTCCCACGCCGGGTTCTCGTGCATGGGCGTCTCCATGCCGTTCTCCCTGCCCGCCCCGGCCACCATGCAGTACTGGGAGGACCAGTCTGTGCCGCGCTGATCAACCACATTGGCCGCCATCTGGACCCTGGGGTGGAAGGGGGGGACCTCGGGAGCCAGACTGCTTCTTCACCGTCTCCGCCGTTCGCCCCTGGGACTCGGCAGCTGCGGGCCAAGGCGACAACACCACCTCCGAAGGGAAGCTCGCGAGCTGACTGCGAACAAGCCTTTTTAAAGACTGGCGGGAGCCAGGCGGGCCGAGTAAAGCCGCTTACCTGCATCCACCAATCACAGGCCTGAAGGCCTCGGTGGGTGTGGCCTCCGCGTGGCCCCGCCCCTCAGC
>NW_005370223.1:1188921-1197698 GCF_000412655.1 Myotis brandtii
GTGAGGACGGGGGTCCCAGTCGTGGCCTCGGCGTCTGAGCGCCCCAACCTCTTTCTGCCCAAAAGTTTGCCGAGTCCGGGCGTCAGGGGCGTTGTAACTTGAACAGCGTATTTGAAGTGACTCGGGGCCGAAAATGGCAGGACTTGCTCCGAGAGCAGCGGGGGCTCTTGCACATTATGTATTTGGGATCTGAAAGTTGTGTGGTATCCGCAGAACTTGTTTTCCCCCTAAAATGTTGCGGAAGGCCGGCGGCTCGCTGTTCCTGTTGCTTCGGGCGCCCTGGTGGGTTCCATGGTGGCAGCGACGCGTGTGCGCTGGGGAGGAGGAGGAATTCTCCAATTCCTTTTTTTGTGTGTGTGTGTGTGTGTTTTTTTCTTTCTTTCTCTGTAATTCATAGGTTCGCAAAGTGTGTACGTTGATCAGTGCCTTCTCGTTGTGTTTCGGTGCGTGACGGCTGAGGCTCCTTAAAGGAGGACGCCCTGGTGGGTTCCATGGTGGCAGCGACGCGTGTGCGCTGGGGAGGAGGAGGAATTCTCCAATTCCTTTTTTTGTGTGTGTGTGTGTGTGTTTTTTTCTTTCTTTCTCTGTAATTCATAGGTTCGCAAAGTGTGTACGTTGATCAGTGCCTTCTCGTTGTGTTTCGGTGCGTGACGGCTGAGGCTCCTTAAAGGAGGATCCCTGCCGGGGTGTGAGCCTTGACCTCCGCCCGGACTCGGGCCGGCTTTCGGGGTCCGCAGGTTCCTGCGGCATTAACGAGGGCGGCTATTTTTAATCTCCTCGGATCCTGACGGCACTCCAGGTGAATGGTATTAAGTTACTTATTTGGAAAGCACATGTAATCGCCTTAAAAACAAAACAAAAACAACAACTTGGTGCCCTGACCCAGGCATCCAAACAGATTCATTTACTTGACTATCCAGTGAAGGGGTAGGAATTGCTCTCTTTGCATGCAGGCGTTTTAGCTGTAAAGTCCTGTGAAATTAACCGCAGGACGCTTAACTACCTGGGATGATAAGCCCCAACACCTGCCTAGAAGAAATTGGCTTCTTAATCCATATAGGTAATAATATAGCTCACGCTCAGATTTGATTGCTGATTTTCTTCTTAAAAAGTGTCCTTTTTGTTTTGCTCCACTGTCAAGTATATGCCATTGTACATATTTGTTTTTCTGGATGAGGAATGATCTAGAAAGGCAGTGACTTAACTAACTTTACAAATCTAGTAGCCAAACTGGTTTCTAACCCGGGTCTTAGGGCTCTGAAGCCTTCTCATTTTCCCTGCGGCAGAATTTTGTCGGATGCACAACTCATTCCTGTGGAACAGTCTCTGTCCACCTTGTGTCTTGCTGATTTTAATTTAGTTTCTCAGTTTAAGTACATATTTTCCAAAGAGCTGGTTTACAAGGGTTCTTGTACTGAAAAAGTTCCTCTTAAAAATACTCACTTAAGCCTATGTGTTCTTTGAAGACTTCCCCGCCCCGTCCTGCTTAACCACAGCCCCTTTCTCTCCCCAAGAATAATCCATTTATCACATGACATCCAGTAAATCTTACACTGATCTGCATGGCACCTCCCGGGCAGCAGGCTTTGCCAGTCCGATTGGCCTCTCCAACCCCAGAGTGCAGAGAACATAGCACATGCTCAGGGGAGGTTTGAGTGGACGGGTACACACATGTTCCTTGTAAACATACTGCATGAATTTCTTTTTTTTTTTTGTCTTTTTAAAATATATTTTATTGATTTTTTTATAGAGAGGAAAGGAGAGGAATAGAGAGTCAGAAACATCAATGAGAGAGAAACATCGATCAGCTGCCTCCTGCACACCCCCCACTGGGGATGTGCCCACAACCAAGGCACATGCCCTTGACTGGAATCGAACCCGGGACCCCTCAGTCCACAGGCCGACACTCTATCCACTGAGCCAAACTGGTCAGGGCCATGAATTTCTTATTAAATTTCAATTTTCATGGTCATAGTAGCTAAATGTTCCCTGTCCCCCCCCCCTTTTTTTTTTTTTAGAATTTACCTTGGTAACTCAAATTTTGGCCTGGGAACACAGAACTTGAATGTTATGAAATTTCCAAGTAGATGATGGACTGAAATATAAACAACAAAGAAGCCCTGGGTCAACAAAAGGGTAATAATCAGAATTTTAAAGTACAGTTGAATTTATTTGCACTGGATGGAAATAGAGTTAATGTCTCAACATTTTGTGTGATGCTTATACATAGAGTAGATCTCATTTTTTTCTACCAGTTATTGTTTTGTCAGAATTGTCTTAGGATTTTGCCTTGCTTAATGGAAAGCATATAAAAAATGCTTTTCTATTGATAAATTTATCTTTGACAACCAGCTTTTTACGCCAGCTGTGTGTTTAATAGCAATGTGCATGTTGGCTTAACCGAATAAAATGTGCTTCATAGATATGCTTGCAGAGTGCTATTTTATAAGTTGCAAGACCCCTGTATGAGACGGTATTCTGTAATTCTGTAATGAAATTACTGTAGAATTTGAGGTTCATTCTGTGCCCTACCCATGATAACTTTCTCTCCAGTGAATACATAAACCACAAACTGGTGTTCTCAATTTGGTAAGTCCTGGGGAGAGAATAGAAGACATTTGGGTCTAGTGCTAGAGAAAGCAAGTTGCGTGTAGAGTGGATTGCAACAAAAAAGCAAACCTGAATTCTATCGCTGCTCCTTACCAGCTTGTGACTCATGAACAAGTCCCTTCGCTTCTCTGAGCTTTACTGGACTCATTTGTGAAATGGACACAGAAATATTTGCCTCACAGTTGTGAGGATTTACTAAGATATTTGTGGAACTGCCTGGTATATGAAATTTAATGTTATATTAACAGATTAACAGAGAGACAGTGAATTATTTAGAAGAGTAGATTTTAAAAACTTTAAAAGGAAGGTAACCTTTGGAGATACTTAGTTCAGTTCTCAAACTTGGCTGCACATTAAAATTCCCTGAGTAGCTTCTTAACAATACTGATGCCTGAACTCCACCCTTGAATAAATAAATCAGAATTACTGGGTTTGGGTAAGAAGTAGTTTTACCTTTTTTTTTTCACCCATGATTTTAAAATATTGGGGTTGAGAACCATTGACTTAATTCAATCTCCTTTCTCCTTATTTTCTTCATTTTGTGGTAGAATAAAGTGCAGAGAGAGGTGAAGTGCCAGCCAAATTCTTATCATTCAGGCTGGAAAAGATGTATTTGTAGTGGAGGGAAGTGAAGAGCATACATGTTAAAGTAGCGGTTACATTTATTTCAGACCTGCACTCTACATCACATTCTGCATGGATCATTGTGTTATTTAACCATGTCACCATTCACAACTACCTCTAGTCTTAAGCTCGGTGGCTAGAGATGGTGATTCAAGCCTTCCTACATCATATTTGATGAACAAGCTTTTTGTCTTCATTGTCACCTCCAGTCCCTCCCAGGTTGTTAGTTTTCTTCCTTCTTTGCAATCCTGAACTCTGTAGTTCACATCCTGTGAACTCACTAGCACTGTGTAGTTCTCCTCTCCTTGACCTGCTGTTTATCACTGGTCAATTCTCAACTCGTAAATGTCACCATTTACTTTTTCTACTTCTGTCCCTGCCTAGCACCCCTGAAAAAAGTCACAGCTGTGGTGATTGTTAAATACTTGTTTTCTAGATGAAAATATATAATTTTAACTTATTTCTTCAATTGCCACGAAGAGGCAACCTTTTTTTTTTTTAACTAGTAATTTTCATTTGTTCTTTTGGAATTGCCATTTGTATCTTACCCATTTTTCTTTTGGGATATTTTCCTTTTTTCTTATTGATTTATAGGAATCCTTTATATATTTAAAATGTTGTCCTTTTGTCATATGTTGCAAATGTGTTTTTTTTAATAAAAAAAATCTTTATTGTTGAAAGTATTACATGTCTCCCTTTTCCCCCAGTGACCCCTTCTAGCCTGCTCCAGCCTCCACCCCAGGCCTTCACCACTCTATTGTCTGTGTCCATGGGTTATGTATGTATGCATACATGTTCTTTGGTTGATCTCTTCCCTCCCAGCCATCCTCCTCTGCCTTCCCTCTGAGATTTGGCAGTCTGTTCCATGCTTCTATGTCTTTGGATCTATTTTGTTCACTAGATTTCACATTTGAGTGAGATCATGTGATACTTGTCTTTCTCTGGCTTATTTCGCTTAACGTAATACTCTCCAGGTCCCTCCATGCTGTCTCAAAGGGTGAGAGATCCTTCTTTTTTACTCTTGCATAGTATTCCATGGTGTAAATGTACCACAGCTTTTTTTAAAAATAAAATATATATATATATAATTGATTTTTTACAGAGAGGAAGGGAGAGAGATAGAGAGTTAGAAACATCGATGAGAGAGAAACATCGATCAGCTGCCTCCTGCACACTCCCGACTGGGGATGTGCCCGCAACCAAGGTACATGCCCTTGACCGGAATCGAACCTGGGACCCTTGAGTCCGCAGGCTGACGCTCTATCCATTGAGCCAAACCAGTTAGGGCTGTACCACAGCTTTTTTATCCACTCATCTACTGATGGGCACTTGGGCTGTTTCCAGATCTTAGCTATTATAAATTGCACTGCTATGAACATAGGGATGCATACATTATTTCTAATTGGTGTTTCAGGGTTCTTAGGATATATTCCTAGAAGTGGAATCACTGGGTCAAATGGCAGTTCCATATTTAATTTTTTGAGGAAACTCCAAATTGTTTTCCATAATGGCTGCACCACTCTGCATCCCACCAGCAGTGTACTAGGGTTCCCTTTTCTCCACATCCTCGCCAGCACTTGTCATTTGTTGATTCGTTGATGGCAGCTATTCTGACAGGTGTGAGGTGATAACTCATTGTCGTTTTAATTTGCATCTCTCTGATGATCAGTGACTTTGAGCATTTTTCCATATGTCTCTTGGCCTTCTGTATGTCCCCTTTGGAGAATTGTCTATTTAGGTCCTTTTCATTTTTTAATTGAATTGTTTGTCTTTTGTTAGGTTGTATGAGTTCCTCATATATTTTGCATATTAACCCTTTATCAGATATATCGTTGCCAAATATGTTCTCCCATACAGTGGGCTTCCTTTTCATTTTGCTGATGGTTTCTTTTGATGTGCAGAATCTTTTTATTTTAATATAGTCCCATTTATTTACTTTCTCCTCAGTTTCCATTGCCCTAGGATATATATCCACAAAAATATTGCTATGAAAGATGTCTGAGATTTTGCTGCCTATGGTTTCTTCTATGATTTTTATGGCTTCACATCTTACATTTAAGTCTTACCCATTTTGAGTTTATTCTTGTGTATGGTGTAAGTTGGTAGTCTAGTTTCATTGTTTTTGCATTTTATCTGTCCAATTTTCCCAACACCATTTGTTGAAGAGACTGTCTTTACTCCATTGTATGCTCTTGCTTCCTTTGTCAAATATTAATTGAGCGTAATGCCTTGGGTTGATTTCTGGGGTCTCCTGTTCCATTGATCTATATACCTGCAAATGTTTTTCCTTTAGTGTTTTCCCCCCACAGTGTTGAAGTTTTAAAATTTATGTGGTAAAATGTTTTCTTTTATGATGTTTGGCTTTTTCACATTATATTTATCCATTCCTTTCTATGGCTAGAAATTTGGGTTCTGTTTTTCACCTTTAGAGTTAATGCCAAAGGGGAAACTTTTTATATGTAGTATTCTCCCTTTCCTTCCACCCCCACAATAGTTTATTTCTCAGCATAAATTTCTGTGGTTAAAAATTGAAAGGTCAAAGGGTACTGCTTTCTGAAATATTATATATTACCATTACTTTCTGATTTTTCCATGTGTTTCACTGCTTATTGTGACCTTTTGGCACAATAAGGTTATTTAAGTCTCTGAGACTTGTGAAACATGTGAAAGCATGTTAAAAGTGTTTTGTACTGCTCTGTTGTCTCCCCTTCTTTCTCATCTTACTTCTCTCCTTTCTAAACGAGGTGTTTCCCAAAGTTTAGTTCTTGTCCCTCTTCTCTCTTCCATAGCATCAACCAGCTATGTGAATGACTACTAAATCTCTTTCTGTCCTGGAGCTCCCTGCTCATTCTGGTATTTCTACTTGACTGCCAGATGTTTGTCTTGTGGATGGATACCCTGAAAGTACTTCAAGGTAAATATGTCCCAAACTGATTTCTTTTCCCTCTTGGAACAAAACTAGCACCTGACCAATGGCTTATGCTTAAATCTTTGAAGACATTTTACTCACCTTTCATCCACATATTCAGTTGATTCCTAAATCATAAATGCTATACCTCAGTAATCTCTTACATCCCCCCACCCCCTTTTTTAAAAATAGATTACCAGGCATGTGCCCTTGACCAGAATCAAACCTGGGCCCTTCAGTCCACGGGTTGATGCTCTCTATCCACTGAGCCAAATCGGCTAGGGCTACATCTTCCCCTTTTTATTTCTGCTGTCAATTATTGGGGCTCAGGCTTTCATTACCTTTCACTTACAGACTGTTGTAATACCTTTTCCCCTTCAATTTTGCTTCTTTAATAGTCACTCCAGTCTGTCCTGTGTACCGCTTCTGTGTACATATTTAATATTTTCCTATTTAAAAACCTTTGTTTTTCTATTGTTTTCAGTCTGATGCTTACTTTCCTTTGCAGTTTGGCTTTTCTCCATCTTACCAGATTTCTATTCTACCGCTGTTATTTTCATCTGGTCCTGGGCTCAACTGTGTCCTCTCTGGGGAATATATTTACATATCATCATCCCCTACCAGCTACTTTTGCTTTAAGATCCAGCTTGAATTTCTAGTCATTTAACAGTTCTTCTTAAATTCTCTCCCAATCAAAATTACCTCCCAACTAAACCTTTTGGCCCCAGGCTTCATCACTTTTTATTTTTTTTTAATTAAAATTATGTTTTTGGTTTGTTTCTCCTCTACTCCTTTAGACTTTGAGTTCATACATTTGAGGTAATTATATTCCTCTGTCTATAGCACACTACACGGATACCAAAGCCCCTTATTTTGTTTTTTTCCTTCCTTATCAATCAATTACTTCCATAATCCTCTTTGTTACAGAAACACACGCGAATGTATAAAATATGAATTATATAAACTTGGGGATATAGCTGTCTTTCTCCATCACAAAGATTGTTAATTTTGAGTGCTTCTATCTTTTAATACTACTTTGTTAAGAGTAAGTGGCCAATAAATGTTTTCTATTTGAAACTCAGAATATTATTACCAGCTTTACTAGCTTCCATATTGCATAGACTAAACACCTGGGGATTTAATTTCAGCTTTATTCTTTCACAGTTAGTCAGGGCAATTCTGAATCTAACCTATTCTCCTGTTGCAACCTTCAGACTCTCATCAACTTTCCTCTTTACTTTTGCAATAATTTTTTCAATTGGGTTCTGCTCTCAGACTTTGTCTTCTCAGTTTATCTTTCATTAGAAAAATCCAGATCAAATCAGGCCACTCCTTCCAAAAGCTTCAGAAAGAACTCTCAGGAACCAACCAGATCTCTTGTCTTACTTGTTCTCCCCAGTTTTTCTACTAAATAATTCCTCTCAGCCTCCACTACAGCTGTATATGGGACTTTTTTCTTAAAAAACAACACTTTTTTACTTGCAGAGCTTTTATGCCTTTACCATTTTGAAGTTCCAGTTATTGTTCACAACCTTTATCAAGTATTCAAATGCTACATTTTCCAAGCCATGCCTTTATTCTTTCCTTTTTAGCTTGCTTACCACTCTGTTAATATGCTTATTATTGTACTTACCTTGTTGTGCTTTATATTAAAAACCTTGTGGTATATGTCTTAACTCCCAGTGCCTGGTTCATTCTTTTTCTCTTTCTAGCATAAAACCTTAAAAATGTAGTGAGCAGATTGTAACTGCTTTGAAAAAATACTAAAGAAAATTTGTTAGGGATGTGATGGGATAACCAGTTCCATAGCAGTATTTTAGTTGAGCTTTGCCAGCTTTATTTTTCAAATATTATACAATGGTTTCTAATAGCTGTCAGCACTGTACAGCTGCCCCTGTATAAATACTTTTTGAAACGATGCAGTTTTTTATCTGAATTTTGTTGATGATGAAAATATGCACACACTTTTTATTTGCTAGCTAAACAGCTGTGCTTTTTGGCGAGAGAAGAAGAAATCATTTCTATATATTATCATGAGATTGAGACTTTCTTAAAACGAGATCTGTTGGAATTCATAATTAGATACTATACAATAGTTAAATGGGCCAGAACATTTGCTCAAAAATTTAAAATCTGTGGGTCTAGTGAAGCAATTGATGTTTGGGGGGTGGTTCCTGTTTTCTGTGAAGATTAGTATAGATGTCAAAAATAAAGTCTGATTTCTGTCCATCTCCAGTCAGAGAAGCTGCTGCCACTTTAACAGCTGGCATCTTCAGCTCAGTGCACCTGTTGGCATGTACACACAAACATTTCTGTAGGTGCTGTTGGGAATACACAGTTGTAGGAAATAATCTTGTTTTCAGGAACCTTCAAATCTGTTGGGAACAAACAGGTACACAAGTCTTTATAAAACACTAGAGGCCCGGTGCATGAAATTCGTGCACGGGAGGATCCCCCTCCGCCCAGCCTGCACCCTCTCCAATCCCGGGCCAACCAGCAGTCGGACATCCCTCTCACAATCCGGGACCACTGGCTCCTAACTGTACCCGCTGCCAGCCTGATCACCACTAACTGCTTCTGCCTGCAGGCCTGATCGCCCCTAACTGCCCCTGCTGCAGGCCTGGTTGCCCCCAAT
>NW_005370223.1:1197792-1207303 GCF_000412655.1 Myotis brandtii
TCCCTGCCGGCCTGGTTGCCCCCAACTGCCCCCCCTCTGCGGCCTGGGCACCCCTAACTGCCCCCCCCCGCCGGCCTGGTCGCCCCATGCAGCCTGCTGTTCAGTCGTTACTGTTACTGTGATGGCGTCTCGGACAATTTGCATATTCCTCTATTATTAGTATAGATTAGTAGAATGTAAATGCCATAAAGTGGTACAGATAAAATGGTATGAGGATTTAAAGTTGAAACTGTATCTGGCTGCGAGGCTACTGAGCTGACTGCATCTTGAAGGACTTATAAGATTTCAGAATAGCGGGGGAGGGAGGACATATTAACCCAGAGGTAGGGGAGGAAGCCTAGAGCATATTCTGGGGGAATAGCTAGTAGTCTGGTTTGACTGTAACAGAGAACATACAGAAAGAGGTAAAACTGGAATGAGAGACTGGGACAGGCTGGGCCTTAACTGTGAAGGGCATTGAATACCAGGTTAAAGATTTTGGATTTAGTTTGATTGGCCAGGGAACCTTTGGTTTTTGAATAGTTACCTGATCATAGTTGTAGTTAAAAAAGTATTAATTTTGCCTTGTGTGATATGGTTTCAATGCTAAAGACTAGAGAAAGGACTTGTTTAAAACTTGAGGTCTATATTCTTAACCTCTCTCCTACCTTTCTAAAGAAAGACCATTTGTAACTCCTAATGTGGCTCTTCTGGTTTTCCAAATTAATTTTCTAAACTCCTCAACTATGACTTAGTTGTTCTTATATATCATGGTGAGTTTCTCTATCAAGCCAAACCTATTTGCAACTGCCTGTACTGACACCCTAAATTAGTCATAGCTTTACTTTTCACTTCCGTATTTGAAGAATCATTTTGAGCTATTTTATACGTATTACCATATGCTTTAAATTTTTTCTCTTATCAGTGGCTTTCCCCAAGTACATGATAAAGTCCACATGAATGAACTATTCCTAGAATATTTATTTCTGAAAGTAGAAAAATATAATGGAAAGAAAATGCATTCTTACAAAAACTAGTTGTGAAACCATGGATAAAATAGCCCATGACTCAGTTTAATTTTTTGTGACATGGATCATTTAACAAAATTGAAATTATTGCCCAGCTGGTGTGCCTCAGTGGTTGAGTGTCGACCCATGAACCAAAAGGTCACTGGTTCTATTCCCAGTCAGGCCACATGCCTGGGTTGCGGCCTTGATCCCCAGTAGGGGCTGTGTAGGAGGCACCCGATTGATGTTTCTGATAGATGTTTCTATCTCTTTTCCTTCCTCTCTCTAAAATGAATAAAAGTATTTTAAAAAGAACTGTCTTGTTCTTTGCATAGGTTAGGCACTCAGAATAATTGTTCATTTTGACTTAGATGCATTAGGAGAGGGTGTGGTTTGCTCTAATAGTTACTTACACATTTACTCAGGGAGGATGTACCTCAGATAATTTGTTTGTTTTTACCTCTTCTTTCCTGTTTGTTTCTTCCTTTCCCTATACATTTTCTGTAAAGTCCCAAGTTAGCAGTAACACAGATTTTAAAATCCTGATTCTTATTAAGATAGTCAAAACTTTGATTAAAAATTAATTTGTAGTCAAGTAAGGCTTGCTGCTTGCTGTTGCTGTACTGCAGCCACAGCCTTCTCCTCCTCCTCCCCAACCTCCTCTTCTCTTCCTTCATCTGTCATTTATGTGAAATCTCTTATTCAGTGCCTGAGCTAAGATTAGAATCCAGGTCTTCTGGTTCATAGGTCATTGGGTTTTTTTTCATTACAACCAACAGTTGAATACTGAAGCTCACTGATATCAGATATCATGGGTACATGTAAGAAGATAATTAGATGATTTTTTGTTTTAACTCACTTTCAAGGATGAGGTAAGTAATACAGTATTGATTTTCAGTAAGAAGAACTGGGCCATAGTATTTTGTGACAGTTGGGATCTCTTCTCAATTGTAAATAGTATTCTTTTTTTTTTTTAAGAGTTTTTAATTTGTCTAGTATTACATTTTTATCAAGTGGTAGACACTCCACTGAAGAACACTACTTTAGAAACAAGATGTTACCAGAAGACTAGGGTGGACAATTCAAATGCAGTTCTTGTCTACATTTGTAAAGGAGATAACTTTAAACTTTGAATTAAGTTTTAAAAATTGGCATATAAAGCTGGCTTTATGAAAATGAAGAGATTTGGGGGGGGGTGACATGCTTTTGCTATGGTTCTTACATTTTTAACTCTGAATTGAGACTTCAGACACTATTTGCTGGAAAAGAAAACAAAGGAAGTCAATTGGGAAACTGTTGAAATTTAGCGTTCTGTGAAGTGGCCAGAGGTGGGGGAACCCCCCCCCCCCCGCAAAATGTCAAGTTTTCTTATCTATAGTAGTAATTACTGTATTGCCCAAAGTATTGCATCATCTTTGAAGAAGATGCAAAAGCTGTCTGGACAAATCCTTATTAGTCTTTTTGCTTGTTTGGTTTAAGCTTTCATTTAATGTATTTGAAATTTTAGATTTCTTCATTTTTCATTTTCCATCTGAAATCAATAAAAATATATTTTAAAAAATAAAAATAAGAAAGAAATATCTTCTTACCCTTTGAGACAGCATGAAGGGACCTGGAGAGTATTGTGCTAAGGGAAATAAGGCAGAGAAAGACAAATATCACATGTTCTCATTTATAAGTGAAATCTAAAGAATAAAATAAATTGATGAAGAAAATAGGGTCATAGGTATGGATGCATGGAACAGAATAACAGACCTCAGTGGAATGGGAAGGTGGGCAGAGGGGACGGGAAGAGATTAACCAAAGAACATACAGTGTATGCATATACTAGTATGTATTACTCATGGACACAGACAATAACATGGGGAAGTCCTGGGGTTGGGTGGGGGTTGAGTTGGGGGGAGGGCAAAAAGGGAGAAAATGGTAGACATCTGTAATCCTGTCAACAACAACAAAAAAGATTAAGTGGAAAACCACAATACGTACAAAAACATTCATTGTTCATATAGAAAATTTAGAAAATGATACAATTATAAAATAGAAAATAAAATAAAAAATAAAAATTATCCATAGTCCCATTAAAAAAATACTGTCTCAAAGACAAAATGGATGGATACAGTCACTGTGCTGATTGGTAAATTGGTGTTACCTTTCAGAATGGAAATTTTGTAAAAGTTAGCAAAAACCTTAAACATTTATGCCTTTTGACCCAGTAATTTTACTTCTTGGAATCAATCCTAAAGATGTTATCTCTGCCAATGGGTGGGGAAACTTTCTTCCTAGTTCTTCCTATGTTTACTAGTATTCCTTCCTCAGAAACGCAGACAGCTCCTGTTGGGCCACATTTTGTAGTTTTCTGCTGCTGCTTTCTTGTCCGTCAGTGAGTAAGATACGTAAAGAACTTAAATCCTTGGGTAGGCCTGATAATTCTAACACTCACAAAAGTCGTTAAGAGTTCTTATTGCTTAGGGCACCTCAGTGTTGTGGTAAATTTAGATTTCGGAAGACTATTTTCAGGGGTCATTTCTATAGTTTGTTACTAGAGAAGTTTCTCTGACTTATAGAGCACCTAAGCCAGCAGTCGGACATCCCTCTCACAGTCTGGGACCCCTTGCTCCTTACCACCCACCTGCTTGCTGCTCCTTAATGGCTCGGCTCACTGCTCTGTGGGCCTGGCTTCTGGCTGATCAGCACTCCCCCTGTGGAAGTGCACTGACTGACCATCAGGAGCAGCTCCTGTGTTGAGTGTCTGCCCCCTGGTGGCCAGTGCACATAATAGCAACCGGTCATTCCATCATTTGGTCTATTTGCATATTAGGCTTTTATTATATAGAATAGGATGGTTTTCTAATTTTATTTTCTATATGGGTGGTTACATATTTACAAATGTCTATGATTATGCATTTACACCATATTTCATTGAGTCTAAAGATGAACATTGTTTTACTATAGTTTATGTCTGAAATTGGGATGTCATACAATCAAGGGTATGCCATGATTAAATTGGCAGCATTTTTCTGCCTTGGTGCCACATGAGGGTGTGTATTAAAATCTATAGCATCTTAGATTTGATGTATATTTGAAATAAAAATGAGATCATGATGTTCAGTTCTTTCCCCACATAAATATCTTGAGCATTTCCCCATATCACTATATTTAGATCTCATTCTTAACATATTTAGCATATTATTATGGGTGTATCATAAATTGTTCAACTAATTCCTCTTGATGGACATTCAGAGCTTTTCCAGTTTTTGATAAAACAGTACTGTGTTGAATATCCTTGTCTATCTATATACACTTGAGTGAAATTTCTTTTTATTAAATTCCTAGATCAGTGGGTACACATACGTATTTTTTTAGTGTATGAGGATACCTGTTTCCCTATACCCTTAGTAGTTTTGTGTTTTTGGAAAATTTTTAAATTTTTGTTAATCCAGTAAGTGCAACAATATCCTGTTTTAATATAATTTCTTTAGTTATGAATGAGATTGAGCTTCTTTTTGTTTATTAGCTGTTTTTATTTCCTCTTCTGTGATGCATTTGTGAATAGGATAGTAGACCTTTAATTGGCTGGCAGATTTGTCTTAATTAGAAAGAGGGAGGCATCAGTTTGGAGTCATGCATTATCATATTCTTAGGAACAACTTTCAGGGCACAACCCATCCTTGACGGGTGTAGGGGGTGGGGGGGAGCAGGCAATAAGACTTATAAGGACCCAAGATTGGGGGTGAGACAGAATTCAGGAATAATCAGAATTACTTCCTTTATAATGGAGACCAGGAAGGGTTACAGCATCATCAGTGTGTAGCTGAATACTGGAACTTAGACTATACTGTTAGTCTTTACACTTTAAATCCTCTTCTCTCTCTCTCTCTCTCTCTCTCTCTCTCTCTCTCTCTCTTTCTCTCTTTAATTTTTATATTCTGCCTTAGTTCCTGATTTTTGCTTTGGTACATTGATTTCAGATTCTGGAATTCTGCTTGTACTCATCAAAGAAAAAAGGATTATCTTTTAAAAACCCAGTCTTTCAAGTGTAGAGCTTTTTCTTTTGAATGGAACTTATTTCTATTTTTACAGGTTCTCTCCACTGAGCCTAACCATCCAGGGCCTCCTTTTCTCTTTAATATGAGTTGATTGTAGTATAGTGTATTAGATTAGTAGTTGTGAAATAGGGCACAACTCTGGGACTTGAGTGAAGTCAACAGGGGATCTAGAGATTAAATCTGTGATTGCTTAAGTTTAGATTAATACAGGTTTTTTTGCATATTTCAAAAATGTTCTTGTTAACATTTTTGAGCATCTTTGCTATGCCAGAGTCTGTCAGTTTCAAAGATAGGTATCAGGTGGTTTCTGCCTTTTAGGTTCCACTATATACTGTGCAGGAGACAGCTAGAAGGTACTAGAACATGAAGAGCACTGAGGAAGGTGCTTAGTCTAACAGAGTTTAAGGAAGGGGTCCTAGATTAGATATGATAAGATCAACTGAGTATGAAGGATAACTAAGAGTTAGCTGGTGGGTAGTAAGTAGTAAAAGATAAAGCAATATGAGAAAAGAAATGGATGGATGAAATGGACTTAGGAGTAGGGTATTCTTGGAACATAAAGTCTGAGGTGAAACTGACTGTGATGAGTTTGGAGAGATAAGCAAGAACCAGATAATGGAGGGACTTAATTGTCATGCTAAAGATTCTACATTTAAAGGTCAAGGGGAATAATTTTGAGTAATAACTTAGTCAAATTTGCATTTGAGAGATACTTGCCTGAAAATTGATTTAGGGGCAAGACCAAAGGCAAGGAGACTTGCTGGGAAATAGTTCTGGTAATCCATGTGAAAGAATTAAGGCAGTGGTTCTCAACCTTCCTAATGCCACGACCCTTTAATACAGTTCCTCATGTTGTGATAACCCCCAACCATAAAATTATTTTCGTTGCTACTTCATCACTGTAATTTTGCTACTGTTATGAATTGTAATGTAAATATCTGATATGCAGGTTGTATTTTCATTGTTACAAATTGAACATAATTAAAGCATAGTGATTAATCACAAAAACAATATGTAATTAGCCCTAACCGGTTTGGCTCAGTGGATAGAGCATTGGCCTGTGGACTGAAGGGGCCCAGGTTCGATTCTGGTCAAGGGCATGTACCTTGGTTGCGGGCACATCTCCAGTAGGGGGTGTGCAGGAGGCAGCTGATCGATGTTTCTCTCTCATCGATGTTTCTAACTCTCTATCCCTCTCCCTTCCTCTATGTAAAAAATCAATAAAATATATTTTTAAAAAAGACAAACAATATGTAATTATATGTGTTTTCCGATGGTCTTAGATGACCCCTGTGAAAGGGTTGTTCGACCCCCAGGTTGAGACCCGCTGAATTAAGGCTTTAGCTCAGTGGTCAAAGTTCAATAATAATTAAGGTTTTAGCTCAATGATAAATTCTTACTGGAAAAATTGGTCATTTCTCTTAGTTTATATAATATTTGGCCCCCTTGTTCAGAATCCCTCTGAGATTAAATTTCATGAAACTCTATTATTTTGCAGAGTTGACTTACAGTCATTGTCCTATTGTTGTTCCTTTAGGTCTGTAAGAAGTTAGTTTATACTTTTATAAATAACTGCCTAACTGGTATGATGCTATATGGAGATAGTTAATAAGTGTTTTTGACGATTCTAAAAATTATGAGATATTAGCCCTTTTGATATGCTTAGTGGTTGTCTTAGAGGGAAATAATTTTGGAGCATTTTGCCTTTTGGGTGAAAGTAATGATTTGTTAGGCTAAATTTAGGTTATATAATTTCTTACATGAATTTATAACTCCTTTATGCTAATTTCTTTTTCTTTCTTTTTTTAAAGGCTATTAGCAAAAGATGGTGGATCGTTTGGCAAACAGTGAAGCAAATACTAGGCGTATAAATATAGTAGAAAACTGTTTTGGAGCAGCTGGTCAACCCTTAACTATACCTGGACGGGTTCTTATTGGAGAAGGAGTATTGACTAAGTTGTGCAGGAAAAAGCCCAAAGCCAGGCAGTTTTTCTTATTTAATGATATTCTTGTATATGGCAATATTGTCATCCAGAAGAAAAAATACAACAAACAACATATTATTCCCCTGGAAAATGTCACTATTGATTCCATCAAAGATGAGGGAGACTTGAGGAATGGATGGCTTATCAAGACACCAACTAAATCATTTGCAGTTTATGCTGCCACTGCCACTGAGAAATCGGAATGGATGAATCATATAAATAAATGTGTTACTGACTTACTCTCCAAAAGTGGGAAGACACCCAGTAATGAACATGCTGCTGTCTGGGTTCCTGACTCTGAGGCAACTGTATGTATGCGTTGTCAGAAAGCAAAATTTACACCTGTTAATCGTCGTCACCATTGCCGAAAATGCGGTTTTGTTGTCTGTGGACCCTGCTCTGAAAAGAGATTTCTTCTTCCCAGCCAATCCTCTAAGCCTGTGCGGATATGTGACTTCTGCTATGACCTGCTTTCTACTGGGGACATGGCCTCATGCCAGCCTACTAGATCAGACTCGTACAGTCAGTCATTAAAGTCTCCTTTAAATGATGTATCTGATGATGATGATGACGATGATAGCAGTGACTAAAGACATTATTTGAAATATTTAATTGGGTATGACTATCTGAGAAATCAGCTTTGGGGAGAATGTAAAATTCTGAGCTCACTCTCAGTTTTGCTCCAGCCATGCATTTGCCTGAGAAACTTAACCCATGTGCCTCAATATATTCTATAGAAAATAGGTCCTGTTTTTGATTACTCCAACCCCACCACTGCCACACTCCCCTCACAGCCCCCAACTCCCCACTCTCCTACAAGGATAGCCTATTGCAAATATAGCAGATAAAGTTTTGGCTTCTTCTTGTTTAATTTTAGATTATTTTCTTGGAAGATTGGGAAAAGGTGTTTATATAACAGATCATGTACTATATTGTTTATTCTATGTTCTGTTATGTGGAAAAACTAAAAGCAAAGAATGATGGAAAAAGGAGTATAATGTGGTTAGTTAATAATATAAGCTTTTTTTCTAACCATTCTATCTAATGGTTAAGACACCAGTCACAAAAATACACGATTTAGAAATACTTTGGCTTTTTTATATACCAAGTGGTGCCTTATCATAATAGCACTGTTACATGAAATAAACCCCTACTTTCTCACTTTTTGGTTAGTTTTAAAAATACACTGGTGCTCTTTGAATCGATAAAATGAGTGTTTATGAATGGGTATAATTAGAAAATACTTGTCATCTGACAGCTACAAATAACTAAATTTAGAGGTTCTTCATTCTATATGCATAAATATTTTTCCATAAAATAGTTATGATTATGTTTTATAGGTACCAAATTATAATTGTCAAAAATTTTAAGTTAATAGGAGGTCATTTTTTAGGAATTTGGTTTGAAATTTATCCAATATAGAACTGTCATATTGCATTACTTTCTGTTTTTAGTAAGACATTTGTAGGTATAAATACATTTGCTTTAACATTATTTCTAGAATGAAAAATCTTATAAATCCTTGTGATGAATTAAAATCCTATGATAGCACAGATCTACTTAGGCTAAGATTTGGAAGAAATAATATGTAAGAATGGTCAAGACAGACCAGGATTGAGTAGACTTCTATGGAAGTATTGTCTATTTCAGTGTGAAACTATCTTGAATTTACAAATATAGTGTTATATTTTATAAAGTTTTGTAAAGTCCCAAACAATATTTCTATTTTTGTAAGACAATTGTATGTTTAATCTGTTTCTGAAATAATTTTGTCATGTATGGAACTAGAGTAGCAATTGATTTTCTAAATTGTGAACTTTGCTGAGTCAGTCTAGATTGCTTTTGAGAAGTGGTAACTTTTCACTCTGCTTTGAGGCAGCCATTATGTTGAAAGTATATTTATCATACAAAACTTGATGCATTTTGCAATACTCTCTCCATTTGTTTGCTGCAAATAACTAGTCTTTCAAATATGAAAAATCAGTCTAAAGATAGTTTTAAATCCTAAATACTTTTGTTTTTAAACCTTTAAATCTGGATATATTGTATACGTTATGAGAGATTTGACTCAGTAACTTGTGTGGAGGATTCTTTGGTTTGGTTAAGGCACTCATTTTACTGTTAAATTGTGAAAGCATTGAGATATGTAGATCTCCCTATAGGAAATGTGAAAAAAGGCACAATAATTTTGTTTGTTTTAATATCAGATGGACTTTTGTTTCCAAGCAATATATCATATAATCAACATATCTAAAAAGAAACATCAAACCTGAGAAGTGCTAATGGAGACTTACTGGTACCTAGGAGCCTAGCAGAGTCAGGAACCAAGGGAAAGTGTTCTGTGATTACATTTGCATTGTCAGCCTCTTGACTTTTCTTTACAATAAAAAATGACTTCTTTACAATAAAAAATACCTTGCAACTTACCTTCTGTTCTATGCATATTGTGACTTGAAGATTTTTCTCCCCCTCCCCCCCCCCCCCCGATGTAATA
>NW_005370223.1:1207314-1219464 GCF_000412655.1 Myotis brandtii
TTTTTGCCTCCCAAATCTGTGAGTGCCTTCGTTGTGCCAGGCATTGTTCTAGGCCCTCGGAGTAGAGCAGTGAACAAAAATTCCCTCCTTTTCATGCAGTTTACATGCAAATAGAATCCATGTGTTTTCTTCCAGATTTTTTCCTCTATAATTCTTAAAGCTTTTATAAATCTTAAGTTATATATAAACTTGACATGATTTTGATGCCAATTTTTCATGCCGTTTCTCCTGAATGAAATTTACCTGGACTGTGCAGGACACCCAGTACTTGGTCTAAATTGTTAACCACTGGTATAAAGGAAGCAAGATTCTATAGATGTCAAGGAGACATAGGACCTTAATTTGGATGAAGAATTCATGAATGAAATTTGTTTTTGTGATATAAAAAATAAGTGACCACTGTAATTTATAACTCTACATTTGTGTTTGAGCCAATATGGTAAATCATGGTATATTTCAGAAAAATAAAAATAGGTAAATAGAAACCTTGATATTCACATGTACAAAGGACATATTGCTAATTAAATGAAAATAATTACATAGAATAATGTGTCACTGAGAAATAGAAAAAGCAGAGCGAACTGGCAGAGCAAGAACAGTGAATTTAAAAGATTATGTTGTTTCGAATACCTGGGTTTTTTGAAAACCAGTTTACTTTTAAATTGCTATAATAAAGCATATTTTGGGGCATAATGACTCCTAATTTCATAGATTTCTAGCTCTTTTTTTTTCTTATTTTTATAAATGTATTTTTATTGATTTCAGAGAGGAAGGGAGAGGGATAGAAACATCAATGATGAGAGAGAATCATTGATTGGCTGCCTCCTGCTCACCCCACACTGGGGATCAAACCCGCAAACCAGGGCATGTGCCCTGACAGAATCACACCATGACCTGATTTATAGGTCGATGCTCAACAACTGAGCCACACCAGCCAGGCTAGACTTCTATCTCTAAAAAGCATTTTAAAGGGATGTTTTATCTAAATCTTCAGTAATAGAAGCTGAAACCTGTACTAATAAATGCAAAAAAAATATCCTCTTTTCATGAATAAACGGATAAAAAGTATGCTTGATGTATGATGATAAGCAAATGACTAGAGGCCCAATGCATGAATTCGTGCATGGGTGGGGGGGACCCTCAGCTTGGCCAGCGATTGGGGCCGATTGGGGCCGATTGGGGCTGGCCAGCCAGCAGGAGGACCCTCAGCCTGGCCAGCGATTGGGGCCGATTGGGGCTGGCCAGCCAGCAGGAGGGACCACGGTAGGTTGACTGTGGGAGTGCACTGACCACCGGGGGGGCAGCTCCTGCATTGAGTGTCTGCCCCCTGGTGGTCAGTGCGCCTCATAGTGACCGGTCATTCAGTCGACTGGTCATAATGGTCGCTTAGGCTTTTATATAAATAGATAATAGGGAATCTTCAATGCTAATGTCATTAAACTTAGTGGTATTTTGACATTTTTACATCTAGTAGTTGAAAAATAGCTTCTGTGATTTAGAATATTTAGTACCAGCTTTTAAGGCAAAGGTTCTCAACCTGTGGGTCGCGACCCCTTTGGCAGTCAAACGACCCTTTCACAGGGGTCGCCTAAGACCATCCTGCATATCAGATATTTACATTATGATTCATAACAGTAGCAACATTACAGTTACGAAGTAGCAACGAAAATAATTTTATGGTTGGGTCACAACATGAGGAACTGTATTTAAAGGGCCAGAAGGTTGAGAACCACTGTTTTAAGGTCTTAAAAGCAGAAAGAATGACAAAACGTTAAAAGTAGCTTGTGCTTAGACAGTTGCTAAAATGCCAAATTATCTTAATCCCAACCAAAGCAAGTTACAGAGTCTAGGCTGAATGTTATAAATGAATATAATTCTTTATTTTTAATGGGAGCCTCCCTTTTATGTAATGTCTGACTATTAGCTCATGGTGGATATGTGTGAATAATTCAATTAGATTTTCATTTACGTTAAAAGCTGTTCTGTGTGTTTTAGGGGCAAGATTTACCTGGACTGTTAAAACTGGCCTTCTCTCTGGGATAGGCCCTCATTTGGTTTGGGCCTAGTTGACGTCACTGACTAGGGTGGAAACTAAAATGCCTTTAAATCATAATTGGTAATTTATTTCATCCTTAGGCATGCTACTCTGTTCATAACAACACCACCAATTATTTCATTAAAAACAACAAATACAACTAACATTTGATGTTACTCTGCATGACGGGCCCTGATCTAAGTACATTTACTGTCAACGAATTCTCATGTTAATCGCGTGCGGTATAAATAGTATTATCCGTAACTTACCGGGATAAGGAGGTAGGTCACTCCTGTAGTAAGTGGCAGGCCCCGGCTGGTGAACGCAGGCAATCTGCTTCAGAATTTGTGCTCCCATGTTTAACCTAAGGAGGCCATACCAAGTTTGGGGTAGTCTTGTGTGTTTGAGGGAATTAACTGAAGATTTTTGCAAATGGGCCAAACCAGCAAATCCCCACTCTTAACGGTAAGCCTGCGCTCACGTGTCCTCACCTGCCCTCACCTGCCTTCCTCATTTCGTTGTTGATTTTCCGGGACTTATAACACTTTATTTATGCATGTGTGTATCCTCCAGGTTTGTCATAATGGGTCTGTTCCCTACGAAATGTGACTTCCTGAGGGAAAGGATCCCCTATTGTTATTTTAGAACTTTGATACTTACTCTTTTATTCATTTATCCAGTTAGTGGCAGGAATTTAGATGCTCTCCCATAATCTTCAATATTCCCGCCAAATCACCCCAAATCAACATACAATCCAAGTAGAAATACTGTGCTTGCTATACTAACCAACTGTAAGACGCATCCCTTCTGTCCCTAGCCTCCCACGCATCAACTCCTTTCATATGCTGCCCTGTGTCCTGTAACTGTTTCAACTACATGGTCTAATGCAGCCGTGGGCAAACTACGGCCCGCGGGCCGTTTGAAATGAATAAAACTAAAAAAAAAAAAGACCGTACCCTTTTATGTAATGATGTTTACTTTGAATTTATATTAGTTCACACAAACACTCCATCCATGCTTTTGTTCCGGCCCTCCGGTCCAGTTTAAGAACCCATTGTGGCCCTCGAGTCAAAAAGTTTGCCCACCCCTGGTCTAATGCCTGGCTCCTTCATTCTCCTGAGTGAACAAACAGTATCTTATTAAGTCCTTTCCATCAGGCAGTGTTTTAGGCCTTCTGAATTATGGCCCTTATGGCAGCTTCTGGAGTTCCCGCCCTTATGAAGCTCATGCTTTAGTGTGTCGTAACACAAGGCCAGGCAATATGAAAGTGCTGAGATGAAAATGAGGTAAAGGTGGGGAGGATTGAAAATGGTGAAGGAAGCTCAGCTTCCATCCCTACTATGTACACAGTACATAGTGGGTGCTTCATAATTGCTGGAATGAATGAAAATTAAGCTCAAGATAGAAATTTAGTCTATTGTCTTAAACTAGAATGAGTTGTTAGGTTATCATTCCATTCTGAAGGGTGAACATTTGTTTAAGTGACTGTCCTTAAAGTTAGCCTCTGGTCCGAGATGAAGGTAGGCCCTGCTGAGAGATACTTGACTCGGGTTCAAGAACTGGCTCACTTACTGAATTGAAACAGAACAACAATTTTCAGGGTCAAGTGTGCATGCATCTTTTAATTAATGAATTTGTTAATATATCCCATTGAGAGAGGACTACTGAAGAAAGATTTATCTCGCTTTGGGATGACAATGAGAAAAAGACTGTTATGAGGGAATAAATTAAGCATGCCAGCAACGGAGATGATTGGGAAGCTAACAAAATGTAGCTCAGCCAGGGCTTATTCTCATTGAAAGTCATTCTGTGTCCTAGTCTGTCACCAGATGAGTGGCTTTGAAGTCTGCTACCCAGTGGCCCTGTTTGGCTTTGAAGGACAGCCACTAATTAGGACGCTGTGCATTGAAAGAATGCAGCTCTTTTCAAGTCTTTGTGAGTCCTTCCTAGAACAATGAACTCTGAAAGATTGGGATTTGCTTCCTGACTCTGGAAGGGGGAGAAAACAGCTCCAATGTGACCGTTTCTGAAAAGCTCTCCCAGCATCCTCTTCACCCCTGCCTTCTCCACACCCGCTAGTCTCCTCTGCTCCTGCTGTCCTCGAGTTGCTTCATCCGTGCCTGTTTCTTAGGCTAGCTGGGACCCGGCAGGGGCAGGGGGCTACCTTGTTTAACCTTTTATGCTCACACAGAGCCTCACACCGTGCCTGGCATGTGCATTGAATGTGATAAAAGTATTTGAGTATCGCCTCTTCGGAGAAAGATACATGTTTTCTGAGTCTGCATAGGCGCACTATTTTCTTTAAGCGAGTGTTGAAAGCATCCAAGGCGCGCTGCTGCTTGTTGATTTAATCCATCAGTGCAGTGTGCCATGGAACACCAGGCCGCCTGCTCCTACTTAACGGGAGGGTGGCTTGCCCTTCCTTGTTCCAAGTGCCAGAAGGCCAAGCTCAGGCAGGGATTTCCCTTCGGAAAGGCCTCAGAAGTGTCTGTTGGAGTGAGTAAGGGGGTCGTGGATCACCTGGCTCAGAGCTCCTTTATGGAGACTTGGGTCCAAAGTCCAATTGTGGTGTCCAGGGTGGGAGAGGGCATGGAGAAGAAAAATGTGAATAATCCTTGTATCTGGTTTGGCTAGAAAGTGTCAGTGTCCAAACCTGTAGAGAATTGTTACGGCTTTGTTTGAGCCAAACTGACGACAATTGCCAGGAAGCAAAATCTCAACAGATTGAGAAAATGCTCCAGAGAATGGCAGGGTTGCAGCTTATTCTAGACAATGAACATGTGCTAGTATAGTACATGGAGATAGGACACGGGAGGAGATGACAATGAGGGATTCTGTGGCCTCAGGTTCTGGAGGGAGATTGTGCCCTGGGGGGTCTAGATAAAAGGGGATTACTCTGACATTCCAAAGGTATGTTATCATAGCTGCAAAGACAATAGACAAACCCAGTTAAGGTGAAGACTGACCTTTGTCAAGAAGATACTGGCCTAGGACATGTCTACCCCCATGACTCACTTTTAGAAGCAAGTTGTAATTTCAGACCATCCTATGTGGTTACTTTAGGTCTCCTGGTTTGCAAAGCTGCCATGCAGGCCTCTCCTGAGCTTGTCAGGTTTAGTATGTGGCTCCTTTTTTGTCCACAGAAGGAAAGGTACTTGCTCGAGAGCAGCTCGGAGGTGAGAGTTCTGTTTTTGTTATAACTTGGGAGTCAACTGAGCCTGTTTCAATGCTGCCAGGAAGGAGTCGGTGAGAGGGAGGGGTTGAGATGAAGAATAACGGATGTGTCTTCAATCCACGCAGGCGGAACACACTTCCTTTGCACTTGGAGGGAGGAGGCAAGCTGCGGTGTAGATGTAGATGGGCTTGTCGGTGGCCTGGCCAGCTCCCTTCCGATGGCTTCTTTTTTCTTGTGAAGTTGAGGGCGTGCTGTTCTTTGGAAGGAGTGGAGGGTGGGGAGAAGTGTTGAGGAATGAAGAAAATGAGTTGGCTGTCATGGAGACTGGCAGACAATCTGGAAGGATTGCTGGACTGTCCTGGAGGTCCAGTTGCAGTTGGAGACCAGGAACTGTAGTGGCCCAACCACCAGGTTAAGGACGTTTCTGTAGGTTCCCTTTGAAGCCAGGTTTAGAAGCGGGGTTAGGAGAGTCAGGGTATGGGGCTGGAGCTATTCACATTTGGGGACTTTTGGCAGGTGAGTGCGACGGAAAAGCAATAAACTTGGCTGCGGAGGTGAGGTTTTTTGTAAAGCAGTGATTGATGCGATGGATCATGGAGTCTGGAGTTGCTAGGAGAGAAGAACAGAAGGGGACTGATAGAAGAAAACAGGAACCAAAACAATGAAGGTCTGGTGGAAATTAAATACAGATGTGGTGACTGTAATTGGAATGAAAAGTGATAACTTGGGATCAAACAAGATTGGATTTAATTTTTCATGGGTAGAGCAATTCTGGGTGCTGACAAGGTCCAGGGGTGGCCAAGGGAAGGGTCGCTTAAGTGACATTGAAAAGATATTCTTTGAGATCAAAGAACTAAGATCTTTCCCTAGCTGGTTTGGCTCAGTGGATACAACGTCAGCCTGCAGACTGAAGGGTCCCAGGTTCTATTCCGGCCAAGGGCACATACATGGGTTGCGGGCTTGACCCCCAGTGTGGGGCATGCAGGAGGCAGCCAATCAATGATTCTCTCTCATCATTGATGTTTCTCTCTCTCTCTCCCTTTCCCTTCCTCTCTGAAATCAGTAACAATATTTTTTAAAAAAAATGTTTGGCCTTTAATGAACTTTAATTTTTAAAGTATTTTACATTCACAGAAACAAGAAAGCGGGAAGAGTTGGCATGTGTCCCTTTGTCCCCCCCACACACACACACACAAACCTCCACACCACCACCAGCCAGCCCCACCGTGGTACCTGTGTTATCATCAGTGAACCTACGCTGACTTTTTCTTTTTTTAATGTGATACCAGCAAGTATAAACTGTTCCTTAGAGTGGCCATCCCTGTGCCCCGGGGGCCTTCCTAAGGGATGCCTGTGTCCAGCTTGTTAGGACAAGGTAGGGGGTCAGGGGCCAGCTGCGCCTTAGCCTTTATCATCTACTCCAGATGCGGGTGCTCCAGGGACCTGCACGGACTGGCGGGCACAGGACAGCCCTTGCGTCCTGTCTGACGGCCCCTGCTCCAGTCCCTTCCACTTCATGAAGTCCTTCAGGGCCTCGAAATGCAGAAACACAGCCCGACCTGAACAATGGGGCGGGAGACAAAGCCAGCTTCAGAGATGCCAGGGTTGACGCTGAAGGGACGTGGGCAGAATATGCCCACAAAGCGTAACACCAGAGGCCATTCACGCCGAGTTCCGGTGGGAGTGGGGAGTGAGGAGCAGGTCCCCCAGCCCTCCTGGTTCTGCACGAGCTGGACGAACCCCGGTGGGGTGGGCAGCGCCCCAATCTCCAGTGAGTGTCTCCTCCACCCGCTGGCCCAGCGCCACTCGGGCCGGCCCGCGGGGACAGGCTTGGGGAACCCAGCGGGAAGACTCCGCGAAGCATTCACTTTCAAATGAAGCTCTGCCCTAATTAAAGAGGGGACCCGGTGCCAACTGGATGCGGATCCCTTCTTTGTAAGCTCACCACACTTTCACAGAACTGACCATAGAATTCCTTTCCCCCACACAACCGGACATCTTAAAAACCAATAGAAGTGCTCCCTGGCCAGTTGGATCAGTGGTTAGAGCGTCAGCCTCTGCGCAGAAGGGTCTCAGGTTCAATTTCGGGTCAAGGGCACGTACCTGGGTTGCAGGTTCCATCCCAGGCCCAGTCATGGCGTGTGCGGGAGGCGAACACTGGACGTGTCTCCCTCACATCCATGTTTCTCTCTCTCTTTCTCTCTCCACCTCCCTCCCCCTTCCACTCTCTCTATAAATCAACGGGAAAAATGTCCTTGGGTGAGGATTAACTAAAAACAAACCAAAAAAATTAACAGGAGTGGAATTTGAACCCGGGACGTGAAAACGACTCAAGAAGCAGGTCCGAGGGCCTCCTGACTCCCTTTGTCTATTGATTTACTAAGAGGGAGAGAAACATAGTACATACAAACGAGCTGAAGAGGACGCCTTCCTGCCCGTTTCTAAGTTTTTCCATCGTGGTGTCTATTATGAAGTGTACTATTTGTCAAGAAATGCACTATCACTTCCTTCGAAAATGATCAGAAATGAGTAAGCAATTCTCTTGGAGAGTAAATTGAGTTGTTTCTAGAGACACTTACCAAGACAGACGCCAGCGCAGTGTTCTGGAAGGTCTGCCGTCCGTCCCTGTTCAGCTGGCAGCATAAGACGCCGGCGGAAGACGCCCTGCCCCGTCCTTCACTGGGACAAATTGGCCAGCTGATTTGGAGGACTGTGGAAAAACCTACCGTTTTTGGCTTAAGTTATGGTGCCTCATTTAGCCACGAATCTGAAAGGTTTGACTGAAAGCTGCTTTAAATGTGGGCTACTGAACTTTCCTGGGGTGACAAGAACTCATAATTTTTCCACCCATGGGGAACTCTTTTTTGTTGTTGTTAATCATCATATTTTTTCCATTGATTTTTTTTTTTTTTTTTTTTTGAGAGAGAGAGTGGAAGGGAGAGCTGGGGAGATGGAGAGAGAAAGAGAGAGAGAGATAGATTGGTTGCCTCCCACACATGCCTGGCCGGGGCCTGGGGATCGAGCCTGCAACCCAGGTATGTGCCCTTAGTCGGGAATCAAACCCAAGACCCTTCAGTGAATGGGGAAATGCTCCAACCAGTGGGCAACACCAGCCAGGGCAGGAAAATCTCTTTTAATGCATCTCATGTCATGTTACACAGCATAGACCAGCTTGGCTGGAAGAGACAGGAGACTGTGAGGCAGGCGGGGGGAGGCAGGGAGGAGGAGGAGAGGGGCGGGGTCAGTGGCTGTCGCCTGCACTGCAGCATGATCACAATTGGGTCCCCTCTTGGGAAAAGCTTCCCTTTCTCCAGGCACTAGCACCTGCCTTTTTCCCTGTCAGCTTTCTCAGCTTTCTCTCTACTTTTCACTACTGCAGGAAATGTCTTTAAACTGGTAAACATTGCCACCTAAAACTGCACCCCCAACCCAGGCCTTCCCACCTCTTCCCTGGTTTATTTTTTACTAGAGGCCCGATGCACGAAATTCTGCAAGAGTAGGCCTTCCTTCCCCCAGCTGCCAGCGCCAGCTTCCCTTTGGCACCCAGGACCCGGGCTTCCCTCGCAGCCCCGGCTTCATCTGGAAGGTCGTCCGGAAGGACCACCGGTCTAATTAGCATATTATGCTTTTATGATTATAGGTTCCTTACCATTTACTGCCGCCTAACACACCATTTTCTTCACACATTTTGAATATTGTCTCTCCTGCTAGAAAGTAAGCTTCATGAAAGCCAAGGCATCATGTGTGTTTTGTTTATTGCTTTATCTCCAGCATCTGCATCAGTGCCTGGCACAGAGTAGGTGTTCAATAAATATTTATGGACTGAAGGAATAATGGCAAGCTCTACAACTCAAGACCACTTCACACCTCTTTGTAGGTGTTACTCAGAGTTGCTAAATACCAGACTCAGGGGGCAGATTTAAGGGCGAGGGGGTAGGATTGTCATCGGGCCCGTTCCATCTGTGTGCTCAGAGTTCTGCTGTCCCTGTCTCGAAATTCTTAATGAAATGCTCTTTGACCTTCTGTTTTGCAAGTGAAGTCCAGTGGAACAATGGAGAATGCAGGAGAGAGAGAGAGAGAGATCGATCCATGCAACGTGAGTGTCAAGTGCCATTCCTCACCACCCATTTACATGGAATGTTCATGATGCTCCGGAACCCAGAATTCTGGTGGCCCCATGATGCCTGGTGGCGCTGTGAATAAAAGAGTCTAGGCCTCAGCCCCAGGAACCCCCAGTCCGGGCAGCAAGTGGGATCCCTGGCACGCACCCCAGAGGAGTTCCCCACTTGTGGTCTCACCAGAGTCACCAGAAAGTGAAACCAGACAACTAATGGGTCCGGGCTGCCTGTCACAACTTGAGCCAATTAAGCAGAGACAGGGGTGAATCATACATGAGCGTTTATTCCAATACTGCCGGTGGTATGGGAGAGCAGCAGGTCCGCCACGAGAATCTGCACTACCCCTCCCACCAGCTGGCTGGTTATATCGGGATGAAGAAGAGAGCCTGCCTGCCCAGGGGGAAGGGTGGGAGGAGTGGTTGCAGGGTCTGTGGTCCATGTGTCTCCTTCCAGGATGGGGAAGTCCAGTGACAAGCTAGTTCATGTTCATTGGTGTTAAGACCAGCTCTGCCAGTTCCTGGGGTCAGAGGATGGTCAGCATTCCTGAGGCAAACTCCCGGAGGGGGTCAGGGTCCAGACACAGCAACCAATTCAAAGTGTGTCCTGTCCTTTGTTCTCAAAATGCATTTTCTTTTCTGAGCAATGGACCCATTCGGGCCCCTAGTCCGTGGTCGGCAAACTGCGGCTCGCGAGCCACATGAGGCTCTTTGGCCCCTTGAGTGTGGCTCTTCTTAAGCCTTAGGAGTACCCTAATTAAGTTAATAACAATGTACCTACCTATATAGTTTAAGTTTAAAAAATTTGGCTCTCAAAAGAAATTTCAATCGTATTGTTATTTGGCTCTGTTGACTAATGAGTTTGCCGACCACTGCCCTAGGTGTCTCTTCTCTTCTCACAGTTGTTTTTCTTCTTGCAGCACATCCTCCAGTTTCCCAGGACCTGTAAGAAAACTTCTGACCTGTAGTTAGTAAGGTGAAGAATTATTAAACAATGGTGGCTCTATTCTTATGACGTGCCCTTCCCCACTATGAAAGGTACCCCAAAACACTGACAGGCGAGCTTCTTAGAGGTGGAAAGAAGGGAAGTAACATTTATTAGGTGTAACTGGGGGCCCAGGCGCTCTGCAAACATCACTTCATTGAATCTTTTTTTTTTTAATATGTTTTATTGATTTTTTTACAGAGAGGAAGGGAGAGAGATAGAGAGTTAGAAACATCGATGAGAGAGAAACATCGATCAGCTGCCTCCTGCACACCTCCCACTGGGGATGTGCCCGCAACCAAGGTACATGCCCTTGGCCGGAATCGAACCTGGGACCCTTCAGTCCGCAGGCCGACGCTCTATCCACTGAGCCAAACCGGTTAGGGTACTTCATCGAATCTTTATAAGAACCCTATATCATAGGTAGGTTTTATCCGTTTATAGAAATGGGCACCCAGAGGTTTAGCAACAACCCCAATGTCACAGAACTGTTAAGTGGGGGAGTCAGGATTCATGCCCATGAGTGACTCTACAGCCACCTTCCCACTGTCTCAGAGTGGGCGCCAAACCACCTTCCCACTGTCTCAGACTGGGCGCCAAACCACCGTTCTGCCTCCCATACCTGTTGATTGTGACACTATTTCTCACCAAGTCCGGGCCAGCCTCAGTGCTCTTCTGGACACAGCTGACCTCTCCCGACCTGGAGGGTGGACACACAAACCAAGCTCTTGGGCCTTTGGCACCATACAAGCTGCCTTCCAATTGGCCATTAACAGGCTCCTTGCGACAGTTCAGGTGTATCTCAGGGCCCAGCTCCCCCTGCAGAAGGCTGGTGCTGGGGTCAGGTAGCCGTGGCCCGGCCCGGGGTATGGAAAGCTTCCTGTGACTGATGTGGGGCATTTCTCCATTAGCAATGCAAATATTGGAATCAGTCATTGCCTTCTCTGTTAACATGTCACCTCCCGGATAGGCAACATCACTCCTGCGAATTTATTGTCTGAGTCACTTTTTCTTTTGTCCGGAAAGATAGGCTAGACTTTCCTAAGTTGCTTGGGGATATCAGCTGAAACTCAAAGCTTAGAATAGTCGGTGATCTCTAGCTCCCCCACCCCCACTCTTAGCTCCACGGCATATATTTCAAAGCGAGGTGCTAGGCCATCCATGAAGAGCTTGCTCAGAAGTATCCAAACCGGTCCTGCAACTCCTGGTTTTGGCACATCACCTACTTCCAACCTACATCTAAGAAAGGGGTAGAGATTGCTCAGAAAGTCGAGGATGTCTCTAATGAGAAAGAACGTGCAGGTCACCCCATGTGGCTGCTTTAAACTGTTTCTTGGGAACGGCACACACCTCCAAAATGTGCTGGAATGTTTCCTTGGGGTCCAAGGAGGCCTGATACCTTGGGAGGTGATCAGTTGAGGGAACTCCACCCATGACTTCTGCCTACTTGGGGGGCAGGGTGGGGGGAACCCAGCAGAGCACCTCTGTGGGCTGTATCTTCAAGCAGGAGCTGAGGGATTTTTGTAGAAAATTAGATGAAGAGGGCATCACCCATGTTGCCTGGATCAGAGAAAGGACAGCACTGGGCGATCCCCTTGGGAGGCTGTCTTCAAAGAACCCACCAAAGGCTTCCCTGAGGGACAGGGAAGGACAATGGCTAAATAATATCTCCGAGAGATGTCCACATAATCCTCCACCCGTGAGCATGTCCCCTTAATGGCAAAAGGGACTTGCAGATGCCATTATATCAAGTACCTTGAGATGGGGAAATTTAATCCGGTTTAATCGAACCCATCATTTCAAGGAAGAGTGACACGCACACCTTATCAGGCCGTAATTTT
>NW_005370223.1:1219501-1220069 GCF_000412655.1 Myotis brandtii
CCGGAAGGACAACCGGGCTCCCCGGAGGGTGAGGAAAGGGACAGGAATTTCAGAGGCCCCTTCAGGAATAAGGAGGCCCACGTGTGAACTCGATAACTTTTGGGGGCCTGGCCATGTCAATCTCAGGAGACTGTGCGGGAGCAACTTTGGTGAAACAGTGCCAAATCCTACCATCAATGAACAAACAAGTAAATAAGGTGAGGCGGAGAGTCATGTGCCTGGACTTTTCTGGGCAGGTTCTGTGAACATTTCCCAGAGCGAGGCTCCCACCAGAATCCCACAGAAAAACAATTGCCCTGGCTGCGGTGGCTGCTCAGCACATTTCTCTCCACCTGAGTTTTCTTGACCTCAGCAGACCTGAACGGCTCCTGTCTGACTCACCCCGAGCCTGACCTATTTGTGAAATGCTTTCTCTACAAAAAGTTGGAGGAAAGTGC
Organism: Myotis brandtii; assembly: GCF_000412655.1. Classification (NCBI taxonomy): domain Eukaryota; kingdom Metazoa; phylum Chordata; class Mammalia; order Chiroptera; family Vespertilionidae; genus Myotis; species Myotis brandtii. The sequence goes on from NW_005370223.1 coordinate 1,219,939, forward strand.
AGGGAATTATACATTCTAATGCCAACATAGGCAGGAATGCCTAATCCTCTCATTTTAGCTGCTCCCTGCCTGCCAGGGGTAGGTGAATGCTGACCAAGTGTTGGCGAGTGTCTAATGGCCTAATTAATCTA
>NW_005370223.1:1220162-1242082 GCF_000412655.1 Myotis brandtii
GGTAGGAGAGGGGTGGGGCAGGCCAGGGCCAGAGCCACAGGCTGGGGCGGCTGTGCGGACCCCGGAGGCCCCCTTCAGTGGCAGCTGATGAGGTAGGTACCCGCACAGCAGGGCGTTGACTTGGTGCAGTGGGACGAGGCGGGACTTTGCACTCAGCTGTGGGTTTGGATTTTTTTCTGCCGTTTTCCTTGCTGTGATGGAGGCTTGACACCTGTCCTCCAGAACCTGTTTCCTTGCCTACCAAGTGGGCACAGTTCTCTGTCCCTCACATCCCTCCGACTCCAGGTAAGAGTAAATGAAATATTACCTGGAAAAGGCCGTTGTAGGCCGCAAAGTGGTCTACAGAATTTATTGGAAGCGCTTGCAGACTGGGAGTTACAGAATAGTCACAGGGATGTCAAGTACAGCACAGGAAATATAGTCAATAATATTGTAAGAACTATGCATGGGGTCAGATGGGTGCGAGATTCATCCGGTGATCACTTAGTAAGTTATATAATGGGCTGTACACCTGAAACTAATATCATATTGTATGTCAACTGTAATTAAAAAATAAAAATTATTTATTGAAAAGCAAAAATATTTAAATTAAAAAATTTTAAAAGAGGAAAGTGCTTGGAAATCTTTCAGTGAGGTTTTTGAAAATGTACCTTTTCATTGGTAGAAGCAGAGGAGGCCGAGCTGATTCCAAGTGATGGCTGATGCTAACCTGTGGACTGGCTGATGGGTACAGGCTGACCGAAGAGGCTGAGAGGTGAATAGGAGGTGGGAAAGTACAGACCGTTAGGGTGGGCAGTTCCTTCAAGAAGCTTGACTGAGAAAGAATGATGGGAAAACACCTGCTCACAGACGCGGATGTTTAGTCAGTTAAGGACAGGCTATGCTGTGATTACAAGCAAGCCCCAATCGCAGTGACTTAACACACACAAGTTTAGTATTTTGCTTGTTTTTCCACTTGTATGAAGCCCTCTGTGGATCAGACTACCGCCTTCCAGCGACGACTCGGGGATACGGGCTGTTTCCGTATTGAGGTTATGTCATCTCAGTGTGAGCGCTCCATGGCCACAATGGCAGGTGACGGGGAGCTGGGATTTTCCCTGCTAGTGAGACGTGTCCCTTTTGCTTGTAGTCCATTGGACAGAACTGGTCACATGGGCCTACTAGTTGCAGGGGAGCTGGGACATTTGGGGGCACACACGTCTATGTGGTGAATGTCAACTGTAGCTGATGGATCTTAGTTTTCTGAACTTTACTCTTTCCTTGGCAGAATATCACCCAACTCACATAGTGGTTGTGAAAACCAAAGAAGATATGGACAAACTTTTTTCTGTTGACTTCCATGATCCTGTTTTGTCCTGTTTTTTTTCTCATGCCTACGTGGCCTGAGTGTTAAAAACAAATCCCAACCACTGAACCCTGACTGTCTAATAATAATAGTAAGAGCCAAAATTTATTCAGTGCTTACTATGACTCAGGTACAATTCCAGACACTGCCCCATGTACCATCATAGTATTCAGTGCACTATTTTTTCCATTTCTCAGACAAGGGAACTGTCTCATGCCTAGCACAGTGCCTGGCACACAGAAGGCATTCAATAAACATTTGGGTAAACTAAGCAACTTGTTCAAGTCACAGATTTAGCAGCGGGCAAAGTGGCGCTCAAGGACAGGACTCTCAGCTCAGTGCTCTTACTTCTATGTCACCATCTCTTCTTCATTTACTCAACTGCTACAGATCCTCTGAGCTGTCTGGGGGTATGGATTTAGGGCTGGGGATGATTTAGATCTTCCTGATCCAGAATTTAATCATGGCCAGGTATGTTAGACTAAATAATGGTCCCCCCAAATATATCGAGATCTTAATCCCTGGAACCTGTGAGTGTCACCTTATATGGGAAAAAAGGACATCACCATAATTCAGTTGTGATTAAGTTAAATTTAATCCAGATATGGTTAAAAATCTCAAATTGGAAGATTATCCTGGATTATCCAGGTGGGCCCTAAATGCAATTACACATATCTTTTAAGAGGGAGGTAGAGGGAGATATAACCCACTCAGAAGAGTAGAGGATGATGCGACCTTCATCTCCTAGAGGCAGATATTAGAGTGATGCAGCCACAAGCCAAGGAATGTTGGCAGCCACCAGAACTAAAAGAGGCAAGAATGGATTCTTCTCTTTCCTAGAGCCTCTGGAGGGAGTGCAGCCCTCCCAATTCCTTGATTTCATCCCAGGGATAGTAATTTCAGACTTCTGGCCTCCAGAACTGTGAGAGAATAGATTTTTGTTGTTGAAAGTGCCCCATTTTATGGCAACTTGTGATGGTAATCACAGGAAACTGACACACCAGGTTTGGAGGATGACCCAGGAAGCTCAGAGTCTGACCTCTCGCATCTGGGAGGTCAGTTGGTTGAGCACCCATCCTATGCACCAAGAGGTTGCCAGTTCGAAGCCCCATGGAGGCACATGCTGGGGTTTGGGGCTTGATTTCTGGTAGGGGGTGTGCAGGAGGCAGCTGACCAATGTTTGTCTCTCACTGATATTTCTATCTCTCTCCCTCTCCTTTCTTCTCTCTCTAAAATCATAAAAAAAGAGAGAAGAGTTTCCTAGTGGCCTTTATGCCTGAGACAGAAATGGAGGAGAGGCTGAGCTTCGTTGATGTTGAACTGAGAGATTTTAACAAAATGGTCTATAGACTCCCAGGAATCAGAAGTTGAAAGCCATCCATCCAGGAATCCTAATTATGTAACTGCTGTGTGGTAGACCTACTAGGAATACAGATATAATAATACTTGGGATGGGGTGTGGGCTGGAGCTGTTGGGACACAGGAATTCCCAGGCCCATCCTGCTGGCGGTGCTAAGGGGTCAGGCACCTGGTCAGGAAGGGACTGGAATCTGAAATCTCTTCCACCTGAAGGCAAATGTGAGGAGGGTGCCGGCCCCAAGGATGGGCATTTGGCTTAGGTTTCTCCAGGAGTCAATACGAGGGCGGTGGGGGAACAAGCCTGGCACTGTGCTCGGTGCCTTAGTGTATCAACTCACTTAATCCTGCAACCACCTCATGAGTAGGTACCATTATCACCTCTGTTTTATAGGAGAGGAGATGGAGGTACAGAAAGGTTAAGTTACTTGTCTCAGGTTGCAGAGCTGTTAACGGCACAGTTGGGATTCAAACCCAGCAGCCTGGCCCCAGACCTCACGTCCTTATGACATTTCCTCTTTATTAAAATGTTTCTTATATTCCGTTATATTGGCTGGGCCACAAACATATTTGCTGTGGGCCACATGCAGCCGGGGGGGCCGCGAGTTTGACACGCTTGCTCTAGGCCCCAGTGGTCGGCAAACTCATTAGTCAACAGAGCCAAATATCAACAGTACAACGATTGAAATTTTTTTTGAGAGCCAAATTTTTAACCTTAAACTATATAGGTAGGTACATTGTCATTAACTTAATTAGGGTACTCCTAAAGCTTAGGAAGAGCCACACTCAAGGGGCCAAAGAGCCGCATGTGGCTCGAGAGCCGCAGTTTATTGACCACGGCAGGCCAGTGGTTCTCAACCTTGGCTGCACATTCGAATCACCTGGGAATCTTTTTAAAATCCTGATTTCTGGGCCTCGTCCTCCGGAAATTCTGTTTCTTTGTTACTAATGTTGTGGCCCCACCCCATAACAAAGAAAAAGAATTTCCGGAGGATGAGGCCCAGAAATCAGGATTTTAAAAAGATCCCCAGGTGATTCTAATGTGCAGCCAAGGTTGAGAACCACTGCCCTAGGCGGAGATGGGGCAGGCCTCATCTCTTCAATGGGCTCCTCAGCCTTTCCGCAGAGTGTGACCCTGTTACCTGCCATCCAAAAACTTGAATCTTCTTAAGCAACCACACCGGATGTGTGTGCTGTTGGCCCTACTCAGGAAATTTAATCTTAAAATGATAGCAATCTAGATTCTATCAAAATCTTGGCTCTCTAAGTATGTGCCGGTTTCAATGGTAATTATTGCATTTATGTTCATTGCTAGAAAGTTCTATCCAAAAACTACCTTAGCCCAGTATCCTAGCAAAAGAGCTTCACTGTGTTGGGTTTTATGTTAAACCTTTGGAAGAAACAGCCACATGAACACTCTGGCGTGTTCCAATAAAACTTTAAGGATGTTGCTCACTATTTTGTTCATCATATAATATGATATTTTTCTCTGGGGGAAAAACACACACCTAAAAAACGTTTAAATGTATTTATAGAGACCCTGTGTGCATGTCACAGACCATAACTGAAGGTTTCTTCATTAACTTCTACATTGGTTTTTGGCCTTGGAATACATGTATTTAATGTTACTGTTTTAGCTCATGCCCTATCTTTTTGTCTTGCTTTTCTGAAATGACCATGTTATCCTTCATAGTTTCCATGATTTCTCCTGGATTTTTGTGTGATTTACTAAACAATGTCATTTTTTTTTTCATGCATAGCAATGCCTTCTTAATACTAAAAACAAACAAACAAAAATCATAATAATAAAAAAAGAATCGGCCAGATATATCTCTTGGTATCATGCTGCTGTCCTTGTCATTCAACATTTCAACAAATGTTTATTAAGACATTGACTGTTGAGAGTTACTGTGCCAAGTGCTAGAACTATAGAGGGAAAGACAGATTTCCAAACTTTTAAGGAGCTCACAGCCTGAGGCAGGGTGTAGGGGTGTGTGGCATCGGAGTGGACAGACCAGTAATAGTCATTTATGATACAATTTGTTAAGTGTTGTGAGAGACCCACATAGGGCAAGGTGCCAAGGCAGCCTGGAGAGGGGAGGCTGAAGAAGGCCTTCTGAAGGAGCTGAGTTTTGAAGGTTGAATAATTAATAAATGTGAGGAATGGGTAAAAGCACATTCCCAGCAAAGGGAACAGCAGATGCAAAGACCTGGAGAAACGAAAGGGTGGGGTGGAGGTATTAGGAACTGCACGCAGCCCTGCAGGCCCCTGGCTGAGGCGGGGATAAGAGTAAGCCAGGCACCTGGGAGAGGCAGCCGGGCTGGTCATGTGGACGCTTTGGCCCGAAGTCTCCGTGCAGTCCGGGCAGGTGATTAGATCCGTGGCTTGGAAACGTCAGCCTTGTCAACATAAACTGCGCAAGGAAGAGACTAAGAAGGGAAGCGGTGGCAATATTCCAGGTGAGAAACGATGTGGCTTTGACTGTGTGGAGACAGGTGGACACAAAGAGGTGGAGAGAGAGTCAGGGATTTTAAAGAAGAGAAACCTGCAACATGGAGGCTGATGGGGGAAGGAGGGGCCCCTGCTGGATGTTTGGATTGGGCGATTTTCAGGCAGATGAAGGTTCCAGGAGGAGCAGGTGAGGGCCAGGAGATGTGGAGCTTGACAGCGGATGTTTTTCGAGATGGGTCAGTCAGACACACAGGAGGAAGGTGAGATTTAGGAGTTGCCAATGCCCAGGTGTGGAGAGCGGCTACAGTGTTTGCACAGGCTCAAGCCTCAGACTAATGAGAGGGCAGGTCCTTTCATGGCAAAGCCACGTGCAAGTCCCAGCTTGGAGGGCAAAGCCCTCCCAGCACAATGATAGCCAAAGGCTATGGTTGTGAGCTCGACCTTCTGGTCCGAACCTGTGGGCCCAGGTGGCTGAGTGATATGGGCGGTGGGAGGTGTAGCAAGTGCTGCCAAAACAAAGCTCGATAGAGTTCAGGTGCATGTAATTGAGTAGATTCAAAACCCGAGAGAACATTGTAAACATCTTGACCTCGCCCTACTTTGCCTCGTGGAATCTGGCTATAAAATAAAGACTCGGCTTGCATCCCGTGGCGCTGTCTCTTCATCAGCGTCCCACCCAGCTCCCAGCTTTATTCTCTTGTCTGTCTTCTTTAATCCTTCACTGCCCCACCCCACTCAGGCTCACCCCTGACGCGGCACACCCAGGTGCCGGTGAAAAATGGGAATGTGCTCGACATTGTGATGGGCCTGCTGAGGTGTGAGACGGTGTTAATCCATCAAAAATGCTCCTGGGATGCCAGCTGTGGGCCCGAAACCTTCACCATTACCTCCTTCGCCCCCAGTAAGCCTGTGAGGAAGGGCTTGTTCACTGATGGCGGCCCCGGCTGGAGAAAGGACTGGGTCTGTACGTTTCATTATTCGTCTGGCAGTGAGGTTAGAGAAGTGAACTGAGCACCTCCAGCTTGGACCACACAACAGGCGGCAGGGGGGATTGGGAGCAGGTTTTTAAAAACGTTTTTATTGCTTTGAGAGAGAGGAAGGGAGGGAGAGAGAGAGAAACATCAATGTTAGAGGGAAACATCGATGGTCAGCTGCCTCATGCACGCCCCCTCCTGGGGATCAAGCCCACAACCCGGGCATGTGCACTGACTGGGAATCTGTGTGATCTGTTGGTTCATAGGTTGACGCTTAACCACTGAGCCACGCCGGCCGGGCTTTCATTTGTTTAAAAGAAGTCATAGACGGCATTATTACCGTGGGATGCCACACTGGTCTTGTTGCTGTTCCTTCACATTTCACTGGTTTTCCTTCTTCCCTCCCTCTTCCCCCATTCCGGCTCACAGTGCATGCTTGTACGGTAGCTTGCAGCAGCCATGTGCTTATTCCACATCTCTAACACCCTCATCCTCAGGGGCAGAGTTCTGGTGCGCGAACCCTTCCCTGCCTGGGAGAGAACGTGCGCTGAGCCAGGCCTCCCAGATGGCTAGCTCCAGGGAGACGGCCATGGGAAGCAGCAGCTCGTCGGTTGTCACTTATCTGGACGTGGATGAGAAACTTTCAACATTTGCTCAAGTTTTCACTTGTGTTTACCAGTCTACTCTTGGTGCATGAGCCTTGCTCCCCTCAGCTCTTTTATGATTTCTGAGCCATTCTGGTCGGTCTCTGCAGCAATCTGCTGAGAATGCTCAATACTTGCCCTGGCCGGTGTGGCTCAGTTGGTTGGGCATTGCTCATGCATGGAAAGGTTGCGGGTTCTAGTCCCAGTCATGGCACATGCCTGGGTTGCAAACTGGATCCCTAATAGGGGACATGCAAGAGGCAGCCGATTGATGTTTTGCTCTCACATCGATGTTTCTCTCCCTCTCTCTCTCTCTCTCTCCTTTCCTCTGTCTCTAAAAATTAAATTAAATTAAATAAAAATAAAAAGAGAGAATGCTCACTACTCTGGGCGGCCCGGTGCAGGCTGGCAGTGCCTGATAAAAGCAACGCCCGTGGAGACTGCTGGTTTTTTACAGTGTCTGTGATGTATGTGACTCTGACCCCCAGGTGTGGCCGTCAAAGGTGAGCTTCTCACTGCCCGGTGGGGCTGGCAAGATCCTTCGGTAGATTTGACACTTACATCATAGGGCTCTGGAAAGATAGCAGTGCGTAACGCACTTCCTCTTCCATATCTGCCAGCATCTCACTTGCTTCCTGTTGCTTTTCATCAAAATCTCTGATCAACTTCTCTTCTGTCCTTCCAGTCCCCAGGAGCCACTCTGCCCGCCCCTCCCCCCCCATCCCCTCAGGTCTTCATGGAGGCTGCGAAAATGTGCGGCTTCTTGAAATGCTCAGAGGAGGCGGTGGAGGTGGCCATGGCTCGGATTCTGGGACCCCGACCCCTCCTACCCCGGTGGTCAGCCGCCCAGCCCCGCAGGCATTTGGGTGGCTGAGCAGGAGATGCTTAGATTGAGATGGAACTGGATGCTCTCAGGGGGTTGCAGGAGTCAGTGGAGCCAGGACGACCTGACCCTGACCTGACCCAGCCTGATTCACACACTGGGTTCTGCATCTAGTCCCCCCTGGGGAGACTCAGCACAGTGACCTCCGGGTCATGTTTGGAGAGGGCGTGGCACCCAGTGAGAGCGAGGGCTTCCTGACTCAGTCCTCCGCCTCCCCTGCTGCCCTAGCGGCCGGAGTGGGGGACGCATTGAGCCAAACGACACCGGGGCAGGCCTGCCCCTCCTAGGCCAGGGCCTCACCAGCCTCAGGTGTTGAAAGGTTTGCACAGGGGGTGGGAGGCGGGGAACAAAGGGGGTGCGGGGGGCACTTAAGCAATGACACATGTAGTACAAGGCTGGTGCAGTGGGTTGAATTGTGGCCCCCACCCCCGCCCTTGTCCCACCAAGGTGGTCCAAGTCCTAGCCCCCGGCACCGGTGCACGTGACCTTATTTGGAAAAGAGGTCTTTGCAGGTGTAACTAACAGACTCCAGATGAGAGCATCTTGGATTTAGGGTGGCCCTGGATCCCTAAAAGCTGGGTCCCTACATCCAGTGTTTTTCTTTTTTTCACTGAGTCAACACAGTCTATTACTGGGCGGCACTTTCACCTTCAGACAGAGTACTCCAAAGAGCTGCAACAGGTGTGCGGTGGGGGCTGGGGCTGGACAGGTGCTCCTCGTAAAGGTCACATTTGGAGGAACCAGGCACGTTGCAGTGCGGAATGGATCAGAGCTGGATTAACAGCGTTCTTCCAAGACTGGACCAAGAGCATCAGATACGGTAGGAATTCAACCGGGGCTTGCAAGGTGAGTTAGGAAAACAATGAGAATCTGCTTCTCTGCAATGTACTAAAAACCACTGAGCTGTACACTTTAAACGAATGAATCGTATACCATGTGAATCATCTCAAAAAAACAACAACAACAAAAAAACAACCGATACACCCACCTACCCACCCCCAAAAGAGAAGAATCAATGCTGAAAATTAGATGATTCCCTGGAAAGGTAGTTTCTAACTTTAAGATATAATGGCTCAGTGGAAAGAGCGTCAGCCTGCGGACCAAAGGGTCCTGGGCTCGATTTCAGTCAAGGGCACTTACCTTGATTGCAGGCTCCTCCCGGGCCTGGTTGGGGCGCATGCAGGAGGCAACCAATTGAAGTATTTCTCTCCCATCGATGTTTATCTTTGTCTTTCCCTCTCTTTTCCAATCTCCCTAAACATCAATGGAAAAATATCCTCGGGTGAGGATTAACAACAACAACAAAAAAGACAGAATGACCAGCCTGGGTGGGACTTGGTTTTCTCTCCTACCCTATCCTGCTTAGAAATACTTGTGATCACCCATCAACACCACGGAACCTGACCCATCCCCACCCCCACAAATCATGGTCCGATGAAAAGGGTGAGATTTGACAAATACCCAAAAAGCCAAAGAGGCTAGCCATTTTTTTTAGGTTTGGGTTTCAAACTGTATCCTGACTACCATTAATATTAGTAGCTAGCATTTAGCACTGAAAGAGTTACGTACCGGGCACTGCCTAAGCATGTTCAACCCCTAAGAACTCTATAAAACAGTGCTAGTCTTACCTGCATTTCACAAGGGAGAAAACGGAAGCACAGTGTGAGGGAATTGCCCCAAATCACACAGCTGGTACAAGGCCAAGCCAGAGTTCAGCCTCAGGTTCTAACCTCAGTTGCACATTGGAAACATCTGGAGAGCTCTACAATCCCACGGGCCCGATTCCCGCCCCTGGAAATACTAATTTTATGGGTTTGGGGTGTGGCCTGAACACCAGCTTTGTTTTGGTTTTGTTTATAAGGCACCAAGTGATCTATAATAATAAAAGGGTCATATGCTAATTAGATCGAACGTCCTTCTGGACGACCTTCTGGACAAAAGCCGGGGCTGCGAGAGAAGCCCGGGTCCCGGGTGCCAGAGGGAAGCCGGTGCCGGCAGCCGGGGAAAGGAAGGCCTACTCTTGCACGAGTTTCGTGCATCGGGCCTCCAGTTCTAATATAAAATACCCTCCAGAGTTCAAGGTCTTCCTGCAAGAGGCAGCTGATGCTCTGCAGGCACCATGCTCATGACTTGGTGGGCCGGCACTTGCAGCACGCCGAGATTCCTCTGTTTGGGGTTAATAGAAGAGGAATGTGAGTCTGGGGCAGTGGCCGTGGTTGCAGGCTCCTGCGCCATTTGTCAGGGTCTGTCTGATGTTTGGCCTCTGCTCGCCTCCTCTCCCCACAGTTGGAAACCGTGATCTCACCCCCGAATCCAGCCCCACTCCACCGGAGCCCACTGCCCAGTATCATCCTGGGTGGACGGAAGTGGGGAGGACGGGGGAGATTCAAGGCAGCTCAAGAGTGCGTCATCAGCAAGAATTCCTGGTTGTTAATGGACCCAACCCTGTGCTAAGTTCCTATCACCAGCCTTTGGACTTTGTTCTGGGCCTGCACTGTGGACCTAGTTACGGTTCCGCCCAAAATGTCAGGAATGCGGCTCCTTTCTCAGGGGCGATCCCTGCATCTCACTTAGGGAGGGACAAGGCTCTCTCCAGCCTCTGGTCCCTGTAGCTGCCCCTTTGGAATGACAGGCCCTAGTTCCTGTGCCTCAGTCTGGTTTTGTGCTGGTTTCCCTTGGAGTCCTGGCAGGCTTCTCCCTGGGAAATGGTTCCTTTAAAGACTCACAATCTACACTTTCCACTCTGTATAAGGGTCTGCTCTGCAAAATGGAGATGTAGAGTCCTCTGAAGTCAATATGGAGATGAGGTTAGAAACACACAGTTAAGAGGAAGTGGGAAACCTGGGACTGAGAAGACGGTGGCCCACCCTCTGGAGCTCTCCGTGGGGGGCTGCCCCCCTTCCCTGGCTTGCTGGGGTGGCTGTGGCGGCAGAGGGACAGCCTCTCTGCCTGCCCTCCCAGCCCTGGGCTGGCCTCCTCGCGCCTCTACTGTCAGGAGGAAAGAAGCAGAGTCGCCCCAGGCTTGACCAGCTGAGCAGGAAGTTGGCTCAACTCCACGGAAAAATGTGAGCCTGGTTAGACGCTCGGCTCTCATGGTTGACCTCTGTTTAATACGGGCCTCTCTCGTGGTTGCCCATAGAATGCTGATCTGATGGCTTTCATCTCCTTTTCTCCCTGCCGAGGGCCTTATCAAGCCTTTCAGTTTGCCTTTTAGGAGCTCTCTTCCATTGACCACATCCCTTTCATGGCACCAACTCCTTGCGGAACCTCTCTCTCCCTTCTCGCTTGTGCTAAGGACCATAACTGCCTGCAGCCCTTGTGCGTGGAGGTGGTTTGTTCTCACACCCCCGATCTACCTCGGGCCGGAACCCAGAGCTGGTATTCTTGTAGCCTCATTGCTGTTTATAGGCAGTCCGTGCTCACCCTCCTGAGATCGGCGCCATCCTCCCACACCATCTGCAACGTGCAGGATTAGTTCCTCTCCTGACAGAAACCCTAAAATAGCCATCGCCAACACACCAGATTTTATGTTTTAAGTTTAAGATGTCTCAGAATCAGACAGTCGAGAGCAGGGAGATGGGTTTCATGAAGTCCTCAGGGACCTAGGCTTCTGCCCCTTCACTATCCGCCATTCTTAGGATGGGACCCTTCTCAGGAGCCAAGATGCAGCCCAAGCTTCAGTCAGCACAACGGCCTTCCACATCAGCCACAGAGGGAGGAACAAGAGCCTCCAGAGGCACCAGAGGGCAGTCCCTTGGCCACTCCAAGCTGCCAGCTCTGCTGGGCAATGTGACTTTTAAAAATCCGGTGGCGATGGTTCCAGCGAAAACTCAAAACTGCTCATTGCTGAGGCAGAAGGGGCGGATGGACATTGGGTGGCAACGCTCACTCCCCCACACCCTTCTCTGCTATCTTGATCGCTGCCCTCCACCTGCAGTTTGGTTCGTCCTCACGAGCTCTGAGGACATTGGTGCTAGTTTCCCTCTCATCTGACCATCGTCCTGGGAGACCTCAGCATCCCTGTCAGTCACCGCTCTCTGATCTCTCGGTCCCAGCAGCTGTTACCTCCATCCCGTCTGCCCTCCAGCCGCCCCACCTCCCTGCGCGCTGCTCGCTGTGGCCAGGCAGAGCCTCTGAAGTGCAGGAGACCATGCTGGTGTACAGCCCCCAACGACTGCTTTTGCTGGGAGAGGGGAGGGCGGGCAGGGCTGTCTCAGGAGTGGAAGGCCTTGTATCCAGCAAAACTCCTGAGAGGCTGGGCTTGTGGGCGGTGAGGCATCCAGGGCTGGGCTCTTTATTTTTTGTTTTTAAATCCTCACCTGAGGATGTTTTTTGTTGTTGTTTTTTGTTAATCCTCACCCCAGAATATTTTTTCCATTGAGTTTTAGAGAAAGTGTAAAGGGACGGGGAGAGAGAAAGAGAGAGGGAAAGAGGTCAATGTGAGAGAAACATAGATCTGTTGCCTCCTATACGCACCCCACCCTGAGCAGGGATTGAACCTGCAACCTGGGTATGTGCCCTGACCAGGAATTGAACCCACAACCTTTCGGTGTGTAGGATGACGCTCCAACCTACCGAGCTACACTGGCCAGGGCCAGGGCTAGGACTTGTTTTTAAAGAGACCTTAAGGGGTGCGGGGCTTGGCCAGGAAGATGGCTGTTCAGACCTGGCCTCCCACTGTGTGGGGACAGTTGCTGTTGGGCTCTTTGCTGGACTCGGTTTCTTTGTTGGGAAAGAGCCTCGCAGGAGCCTGGAAGCCTGGCCCGTCACAGGGAGCAGCAGCTGCTCTGGGATGGAGGCCCTGTGGGAGGCTCAGAGCCGTGCTCTCCGTCTGCCCTGCTCAGCTCCTGGCGGGGGAGGAGGAGGGAGGGCTGGTTCAGTTCCTCGGCCTGTAGAGACAATGGCCGCACTGACATTCACACGGATTAGGTCCTGCTTTAAAGAGCTCTAAGCCATCTGTATAATGTGCCCGGAGACACTCTACAGAAAAGAGGAGAATGGGCGGTTGGGTGCCGAGCAATAGGGTTGATGTCCTGGTCGGGTGGCTCCGGGCACTGCCAGGGTCTGGACCTTGCAGGGGCCTTCGCCTCGGCTGGGAGGGCCTCTCACAGGTCAGGGAGCCCTAGCTCCGGCCAGCGAGCAGCTCTGTGCGGCTTCCCATAGTTCTAATGTCAAGAAATATAAAATCGAGATTCACCAACTGTGCAAAGCTGAACGAAGAGTGGAGCGCTCGGACAGTCTGGAATTCTGCCACCAGGGGTTCTGGGGTTGATCGCTGAAGTCAGGTTCTAAGAGTAGGCCCGGAGGAGGGTAATTTTCTAGCTGACAAATGAGAACATGCAGATGGCAATTCCTGCAGATAAACCACACTCGAGAGAACACTGGAGCCCCTGTGAGGCTTTACGCATGTTCTCTGTCCTTTTGCATAAAAGCGATGATTGGCATGAGCCCGGCTGCTCTGTCAGCCAAACACAGATGTGCACTCGCAGCTGTAGCTACCCTCTGGCTGGCAGGAGGAGACTGTACATAGTGCGTTAAGGAGCAACTAACTAAACAGGGGCAGCTGACCGTTCACCTGTGGGGCTGTGTTTCCACTCTGACAGCACAGGATGACCAGGAAATGCCCTACAGCCTGGGAGGACCTGCTTGGTCTACAGCAAACCAGTTACACCCAAGGCCCCTCTGTGCAATTACTAGTACAAAAACCAACCCCGTTTTCACGACAGTCTTCTTTCATTTATTAGTCTACTTCCAGAGAGTAATAGAGGCAACTGACAATTAAAAACACATATGTAAACGGGCATCTTACTTATGTCAGAAAGAGATCAGAAACCAGAGAGGAAGTGGGGAGAAAATTCTACCGAGAACCCCGGGCAAGAAATAGAGTCCTGACTCTCTCTTTTATCGAGTTGTCCACCTTCCTATACATGTGGCCCTGAAGACGGCGCATTTGCCATAGCTCCCTCCAAAGAAGTTACAGAAAATTTCAGCAGGAGTTCAAGGTGGAGCCTGGATCAGCGTCCAGCAGCTGTCGGGGCCCAGAGGTAGTGCTTAGGGCCATTGTTCTTGGTCCTGTGGCACCTGCTCTGCTGCTCTCTCCTCACCCCAGATGGTCACTGCTCACCCCCCTGCTGGTACAGTCCACAGGGTGGGTGTCCAGGTGGGTGTCTGGGGGAGAGGCAGCCCCGGTGAGTACAGCCTGAGGCCAGACGCTGCTCCTGAGCACAGGTCCTAGGGACAGGCTCACAGCTTGTGCCCACACCTGTGCTGATTCCCCTCTGGATTGGGGGTGTGGGACCAGCAGCCAGGGAGAAGCCAAGGTGGGGAGAGACAGGAGCCCGGAGAGCAGGCAGCCTGGCCCATCAGCAGTGAGAAGCAGCTGCTCTGGGATGGCCTCAAAGGCCATGTTGAATATGAGTCTCTGTTCGTGTTTAAAGTAGGGAAGTGACCTACTGCTCAGATTTGATCCTCCTATTCATGCAGCACTGGGACCCCAGCAACCATGTGGGTGACATGTGTGAACGCTCAGCCCACCAGAGAACCGTGAGGTGTCGAGTTCAGCAGTGGACTCTGGCTTGGGTTCAAGGTGATAGGTCCATCTGACAGGCTCCTGTCCCATCTGAGCTGCCTGCCTCACTCATGTCACTCCCCCTGGTCGCCCTCTCTCCCCACACCTGTTCTCTGGGCGCCAATCATATTGTGGAGCTTTAAGTTCCTCAAAAGGGCTTTGTTCTCTCTTGCCTCTGGGCCTTCTCATGCCAGTTTCTCCTTCCATGAACACAAACCTACAGCCTTCACCTGAGTGAGGTCTGCTTCTTCATTAGGGAGCCCGTCCCTGACACCTCACCCCAAGTCAGTTTCCTTCTTTGCACATTGCAGCTCCCCTTTCAAATGTTCACCTCACTTGTAATTGATGGGTGGGGTGAACATGTGTTTAAGTCTGAGATCACTGACTCACTCACTTCCACTGACCTAAGGTGGTGATGGTATGAGCCTGAGGTTGCTTGGGCCACCATTCACAGTGTTAAAAGAGAAAACCACAGACCCAGTATGGCGTCACTTGTGCTAAAGGCTCATGGCCTAATTGTAGTTTTGGAATACACCAGAAATGTAATCGTAAACAACCAGTCTGGAATATTCTGGTCAACACCAATGAGGTGTTCAGTGTGGGCCCTCTCCATCCCTCCCATAGGAAGAGAGGCAATCTGCATGATAAAACCCTGCATCCCTCCCCTCCCCCCAACCCCACCCCCTAATAAAGCTGTCTTGGCCTAAAAATAATCTTTTCTACTCTTTGCTAATGGCTCCCTTGTTCTACCTTTCTTCCTATAAAAACCTTCCATTTTGTATGACCCCTCAGAGCCCTTCTGGTTGTTAGATGGGATGCTGCCCAACACATGAGTCACTTCATAAAGCCAATTAGATCTTCAAATTGGCATGGTTGAGTTTTATTCTTTAACAGTAGCCTGAAAACTTACCCAACCCAGAGTGAGCAGAACCAAGGGACGGCTCCTAGTGACATCATTTAAGCGCTGAATCAAGCCGTATCTAAAGCCAACTCCATCCCTGCACATTTCCCTTAGAGAACCTTTCAATTCCCTTTTGACACATAGACCTGTTTGGGTTGGATCTGCTGTCAGTTGCAATTGAATTACTCTAAATGACAGCCTTGGCTTCTGTTGTCTTCCTTTCGCCATGAACGCAGGGAATTTATCTGTGTCCTCAGGGTCTGGCTCCGTGACTGGCCCATAGGAATGTTCAACAAGTGAATCAACCAATGAAAAGAGGGGCCTCAGAGCTTCTCCAACGCCATGACTTCTTCGTTTGAGACCTGGAACTGAGGCAGCGGGTTGTGGTTCTTCTTGGGTGATGACCTTGTGACGGAATCCCATTGGAACCAATTGTTTATGGAGCAGGGAACTTCAACTCCAAGAGGGCAGCCACTTACAAGTCATGACAAAGGGGCCCTGGGAAAAGCCTGTTGCTCAGTGAGGTTTTCAGTGTCTGAAGTCCTACTGGTAGCAGGATTAACAGAGTCCTGAGAACTCTTGAGAATTCTCTGTAATTATATAATCTGTACTTGCTTGTATGAGTATAAAGTGACTCTGAAAAGAGACACAAAAACTAACTAAAATGGTCACTTCCACAGAGTTGGGATGCAATGGAAGGCATACAGGCGTAGGAATGAGAATTTCTATATTGTTTGAATTTTGAGCCCCATGAAAGTATTGTCTTTTCAAAAATTAAGTTAAAAAGGAACCATGAGAGCGCAGAACCACTAGGAGCTATTATCAGCTCTTACCAGCTGGTGGAGGGCACTTATTTATCAGTTCTTTTTTCGGTGGGGGAGTTGTTTTCAGTGGGGGACACCCTGATAGACTTAACAGGATGGTTTGTTTTGGTTGAAGAAGGGGAGATGAAAAGAGGGGCGAAAATCCCAGGGGAGAATCTGGAGAGGTCTGGCCCATGCAGGCCACACACTGGACAAGTTGAGAGGAAGGGGGATTCGGCTAAAGGGCAGGCAAAGCATCAGAAATACTCTTTCCTGGGACCCACGTGCTCCTGGCTGGACTGGATAATTTCCAAGACCCCGGACACCCGGATAATCGGTGCCAGGAACTTCCTCAGCCACCTCGGCCAAGCCTGTCACCTCGATTCCCCACCTTTAGTTGTAGGTGAGGAATTAGCGCATTGCTCCTCTTTAACTTTGAATCCGAGAAGTGCTTAAAGGTTTGGTTTTTGAGGCGAATCAGTTAACACGTTTCCATTTCCTTTCACAAGCTCAAGATGACAAGTGCTTTTGAGTAAATTTCCTGGGTCAGACCAATCTAGCGCCTGGGACCTATCCCTTTAGACAGGGTGGTTTCGACCAGGGGTGACTTCTGTTTTCATTCCGATAAAAACAGCAGGCAGATTTTGATGAAAAACAGAACGGGTGATGTTTTAGAATATTTCCAAAGCCCGCGAAGTAAAGGAGATCGGGTCCTCAGTACACGCCTGCCCCCTATGGGTTAGATTCTCAATTTATTAGTCTCACCAAATCTGTAGGCTCAGAATGGTGAGTCTTTTAAAGTCCCCAAGTCCCTGGAGCCAAATTTATCTTGTTTTTCTTCACAGTCACTAGCTTAGCCCTCTAAAGGCTCCTGCAGGAGAGCCTTCCTTGGCTGGGCCCCCCAGGCCTCAGTGATGGCCGAGGTTGGGCTCAGACGTGTGACTTGATGACTCAACAGCTGTCCCAAAATTGCAGTAAGAATTGTAGACTAGAAAAGGGGAAGTTTAAGCTTTCCTTTCTCCCGCCCTGGAAGCAATGTATGTTTCTAGCACAAGCATTGACACACGGGCTGGCGGTTTCCATTCTGGTGATGTTATAATCAATGATGAGCAAATGGGGAATGTCCAGTGTTGAGTTTCACTAGGTTGTGAAATAGCCTAAATGTACTAGCTCAGCCTGCAGATGTCTGTATTTTGATGTTTGGTATTGACCAGAATCAAAGCCACTTAACATAAAAGACCGACAACTGTAACTCCCTAGGAAATCGTGACTTCTCCTGTCTGATGACTAGTGCCTTTGGGCCCCGTTGCCACAAACCCAGCACAGCGCAGGTGGGCACTGTACGTGAAATGCACTGTGCTTTGCAGCTCCCTTTAAGTGGATAAGATGAGGCTTGGAGGTTCTAAAGATGTTTACATCAAAATAGGAAGGAAGCTGAAAGGGAAGACCTATCTAGAATCATGGCAGAAAGTTGTCCGTAAGGTATGCATTTTAATTTTTTTAGAGAGAGAGGGAGAGGGATAGAGAGATAGAAACATCGACGAGAGGAACATCATCAATTGGCTGCTTCCTGCATACCCCCTCCACCGACTAGGGATGGAGTTTGCAACCCTGACATGTGCCACGACTGGGAATTGATCCATGACCTCCTGGTGCATAGGTCGATCCTCAATCACTGAGCCACACCAGCCTGGATCCTATCCTGTTGAAACTCACATCTCTTTGACCCCAGAATCTGAGCTCTTCCCCACAACATGCGTTTCCCCTTGTCCCAATGTATGGCTAGTGTAACACTGGGTCTATAAAGTATTTTAAAAGGAACAGTATTCATACCATTGCAAGCCAGAAGAAAAGTTATGTCATTAAATCCAACTCTCATTTTGTAGATCAGCCTGAAGACAGAGTTGCTTACTCACAATGATCCAGGAAGTCAGCGGCAGAACTGTCCCAGACGGTAGAGTCTGGCATCTAATCTCCAAGGAGAATAAAATAAGCACACAAATAATTATAATACAAGGTACTATATAAGAAATAGAAAATTCAAAAGCAAATGGGAGCAGGAGAAATTACACTGTTTGGCTGGGGTAGGTTGTGGGAAGGGAGGGTAGTCTGGATAGTGTACAACAGTTCTCAACCCTTTTTGTCTCAGGCCCCTTTTTCACTCTTAAAAATTATTATGAACCCAAACTAGCCTGTGTTTTTTTGGTAGTTTTATCTATTGACTAGAGGCCCGGTGCATGAATTTGTGCATGGGTGGGGTCTGGCCGCCTGCCCTGATCGGGGTGGCTGATCAGGGGCGGGGCCAGCCCAGGGGAGGGGCCATGGGTGGTTGGCTGGCCGGCCCCGCCCACTGGTCAAACTCCCGGTCGAGGGGACAATTTGCATATTAGCCTTTTATTGTATAGGATATTTACTGTATTAGAAATTAAAACTAAGAACATTAAATACTATTAATGAAAAAAATAAACCCACGATGTGTTGTTGAATTTTTGTGAAAATATCTGTATTTCCCAAAACAAATGTAGTGAGAAGAGTGACATTTGTTTCACATTTCTGCCAATCTCCTGAATCTCTGGCTTGATAGAAGATAGCTGGACTCGCACATCTGCTGCTGCACTCACTCTCTTGAGACGTTGTTTTGGTTGAAGCCTAAGAAGAAAATTGGGCCTCACGTGACTATTCTGCATGACTACATCAAAACTTTCTAAGTGCTAGTTTCTTAAAAGTTAAGTGCAATGAGGAAACTGAAATCATATCAATGAACTTTTAGTATTTGCTACATTAAAAGCCATTGGTCTATCTTGCACTTTAAATGCACAGTTTTGTAATATCATGCATTGGTGGCTTGGTAATATTGGTTTGCTGAATTATACAGATCTTCCAAATATTGTCATGTTTCATGATATAGTATCAAAGATTTTATTTGTTCATATCACCACTAGTCTTATCAGAAAAGTCTTTAAGTATGAGGAAGATGTCATGGTCACTGGTGAATACAAATTTCCCAAAATTCAAATTTTTGCTTGAGGACTTGAATTTTATCATTGCCAACAAATACTGGAGGTGACTCACTCAGTTCATTTTTGAGAAAACGTATGGCAAATATTCAATATTCTGAATAACCACAGTTTATCTGTCAGTTTTCTTTCAAGCAAAAATGGATTCCATGAAGAGTTGTTCAGCACACAACTCAATTGCAATTGCACAAGTTCTTTTTGTGTGCTCCCCATAGTCATAACAGAATATTAAAAAGATATGTTCTTGAAGGCTGAGATTGATAAAATTAATAGTTTTTACTACCTTTATCAAGGACATTTTTAAGTGAAATTGGCTTTTTCTCCTGCAAGTGCATAGTGCCACTGCTTTGGATCATGTTACGTAAGGTGCCTGCCAGCAGCTTTAATATCTTAACGTTACTAAAATAGGTTAGACCGTATGCCGCCCCCCCACCCCCCCTCCCGCAAGACTCCTGGGGACTCCATTGGTGAGAACCATTGGTGTACAAGATATAGGCTTTGAAAAATGAGTCAAACTTAGATAGGATAAGATAAGGAAGAGTAGAAATATCAAGACAGTAAAACGTGAGGTATATCTAAGGGACTGTGGGTAGGATATAGATTTGGTTGAAAGAGAGAAGCAGAGGCAGATAACGCTGAAAAGATACTGTGAAAGGCCCGGCATGCCTTCATGATGAACAATTAGGTTTAAACCAGACAGGAAGAGACTAGGGTGAGTGGATTTTTGGTTTGTTTTTGAAAGTTGTAGCTTCAACTTATATAAAGTTAAAGCTGGCCATATTTACATTTACTAGTTATAAAATAAAAACAATAGCATAGCTGCTTTTCTTATAAGGAATATTTAGGGAATGAAAAAATAAACATCTTGTCATAATACTTAAGCTACAAAAGAGTTGTCACCATTTCGTTTGGGCAAATGAAACCAAAAAGTTAAGTAACTTCCCAAGGGATGTGACTTTCAACTCTGATTCTGTAACACTTCATATTGTCACCCATTATCTCAAGGCATTTGGGGAAAGTCTGAAAATAAATTTATCAGCCACATGTATATCTATATATCCCATGCAATCTTTGAAAAGAGGGCACAAAATGGTGTCATATACACAAATAAATATGTTAACTCTAAAGAGACTGTATAGTTTGAATATTTTCTTCCCTTCAAGAACTATTTTATTTTTTTTTGTAATCCTCATTTGAGGATATTTTTTCCCATTGATTTTTAGAGAGACTGAAAGGGAGGGATGGAGGGAGGGAGAGAGAGAGAAACATCAATGTGAGAGAGATACATCTAGGGCAGTGGTCGGCAAACTCATTAGTCAACAGAGCCAAATATCAACAGTACAACGATTGAAATTTCTTTTGAGAGCCAAATTTTTTATACTTAAACTATATAGGTAGGTACATTGTTATTAACTTAATTAGGGTACTCCTAAGGCTTTGGAAGAGCCACACTCAAGGGGCCAAAGAGCCGCATGTGGCTCGTGAGCCGCAGTTTGCCGACCACGGACCTAGGGGATTGAACCTGCAACCCAGGTACATGCCCTTGACTGGGAATTGAACCTGCAATCCTTTGGTGAGCAGGCGGGCCGGTGCTCTAACCACCTAGGCACACCAGCTCAAGAACGATTCTAAATAATAATAGGTTAAGCTGATTAATAGGGGTAGTATGTTAGCTGATAGAGGTTTTGTTAAAACATAACAACTGAGGAAAATCAACATTTGAAAGTGACTGCTAAGTTTCATCAGAGTACTGATTGGATACAAAGACCTTTTAGTTCTTATTTTTAAATATCAGATCAGTAAATGAAGGAGGAAAAGCAATTCAAAATCATAGTCTGATGACATCTTCTTTCACTCAAGAAAAGAAGGATGCTACACCACCATTTCAACACGGCTTGCTCTTCCAGAACTTGGACCTGGCTCCTTTAAATACCCACATTTTGTTATACATGCTTGCACACACACCAACACACACACACACATACACATACTCTCTCTCTCTCTTATGGTATGCTTCTCCTCCCCAATACATTAAAAAAAATTATCAAAATTATTTCAAATTAATCCCAATATGATGTTTTACTACACAATAAAAATGTTACTAAATACAGAATAAAGCTATTTATTATTTATTCATTTTTTGGTAGGATAGGAACCAGAGAGTATAATATAGTTCAAATAAAGTAGCCACCTGGCTTGACAAAAAATAAGTACTTGCTAAAGGTAGAAAATTATTATAAACATTGAAAACAAATGGGCAAACCATCTCGTAAATTTTACAGATTTTGCATTTTAAAATTATAGTTCACCAGAAACTATGCTTTTTGTTTACATTGATACTAAAGTAATTGCAGTTTGGCTTGAATTATAACTGGTAATAATTTATCCCTTTGTATATAAAATAACATTTTTTCTGTACCTTAGATTAAAATGTATAATATTAAAAAGCTTATAAAGTAAATTGCAAACTAAACATAAAGTCATATATATGTTTCTGACAATGGGGAATTATTTACAATTACTGTTATAAAATGCCAGACAGCCCGGCCAGAGTGGACCAGTTGATCGTCCTGTGCACCAAAAGGTTGCCGGTTCAATTCCTGGTCAGGGCACAAACCTGCATTGTGGGTTGGATCCTCAGTTGGGGCACATATGGAAGGCAACAGATCAATGTTTCTCTCTCACATCAATGTTTCTCCTTCTCTAAGCATGTCCTCGAGTGAGGAATAAATAAATAAGTAAAATGCCAAACATGGGTAATATATCCAAGTTATAGGATAGTTATGATGAAATAAAAGTATATTTTTAAATTAATAATTTAGTAAATTTGTTCATTTGCATACAAAGCAAACATCACCATTATGACTAACTAGAGGCCCGGTGCACAAAAATTTGTGCACTGGGGGGGGGGTGTCCCTCAGTCTGGCCTGTGCCCTCTCGCAGTCTGGGACACCTCGGGGGATGACCACCTTCTGGC
>NW_005370223.1:1242534-1260349 GCF_000412655.1 Myotis brandtii
TTTTTTTTCTTTCTTTTTTTTTTTTTATTCTGGGATTTATTTACCTTCTATAATTAAAACTTTGTAGCCTGGAGTGGAGCTCAGAGCCAGCCAGGATGGGCCTCCTGCTCACTCCAGCTCCGTGGCCATGGCCCGCTGAAAACAGGTATCTGGGGTTTATTTACCTTCTATAATTGAAACTTTGTTGCTTTAATTAGAGCTCAGAGCTGGCCGGGAAGCTTGGCTTCCTCCATCATTGGGGCAACCAAGCCTCCTGCTTGCTCCAGCTCAGTGGCTGCCGGCCGCCATCTTGGTTGGGTTAATTTGCCTATTGATTTGCTGGTGGGCGTGGGTTAAGGCATAGCGAAGGTACAGTCAATTTGCATGTGTGTCTTTTATTAGTGTAGATGTGCCCAATTCCATGGGGTTCTGAATGTGTGAATCTTATTGCTGTGCTGTTTTTATTTTGAAATAGGTGACTTCAATCCAAATCCCTCTGTTTCTGGATACATTACAGTGATATAAAGTTTTAGAGAGTAAAACATTTTTATTGAAAGATAAGATTTATAAACATATTCATAATACAAAAATGTGAGTTTCTGCCAACAGGAGATCTGATTGGTTGCAATACTAGACTTACTGAGTTTTACACATGTGCAAATGTGTCATGGCTAGGAGAAGGCTTTTAATGACCAGAAGGCTTTTCTTCTTTGCTGAAGTAGGGTGGCTGGATTAAGCACAAGACTAAGAAGATCATAACTTTGCTTCAATTACTCTTGTTCAGCATGCCTTGTGTCAACAATTGAACTATATATTAGACACATGCAGTAAAGAGGTTTTGGCAGATTAGAGCGCTCTTGGCTGGGAGCTGGTGATTTTGAGGTAACTGATTTCCTAGATGTGCTGCTATTGTAGGTTCTCCAAGTCTCAGTAATGTCAATAGGCTATGCTCTATCTCCCTTTTCATACTCATCTAATAAATAGTATGTCACTCTGATCCCACCAGAAAAATCAACAGGCTGCCTGAGAAAACATCTTACTTGCTGTGCGTTTTACTTGATTATAGTTTTAGGAATGAAAAGCTAGAAAGTAATGAAAAAACCAACAATGACCTGTCCATATTTGGATCTTTCCTTGGGATTTTAGGTGCATCAAAATTTTAAAAAACATATAAATGGGTATTTGCGAAAATAAAAAGCCAAGTAACTTTTAATATATATACAAACAAAAGGAGGAGAAAGAAGCTAAAACCTAAAAAGCATACTTATCATTATTGTACATAATATCACTTTGAGTTGGTGAGGTAAGATCAGCTGTAGGTAGTGTATTCATTTACAATATACCTATACTCCTGGAAACCCTCCAATTAGTCACTGCTGACAAGGTTTCTGCCACATCAACTCTGATCCTTTGCAGCAACAGCTCTGACTGGACGAGGGGATGCATATACTCCTCAGTGACTCTCCGCACTACCCCATTTAAATGCGGTGAATGAGGAATATTTACGCTAAGTGTATTAGCATCAGTAATGCTGCAGTTGCTAATAAATGGCTATAGGTTGGTATAAAACTGCTTAATTAAACTTGCGTTAAGTAGAAGAGAGGCTGGCAAAGAATTTGAATAACTTGTTACTTTGCCTACAAAATGAAATGTCCAGTATATCATAAAGGAGTAATTCCAAAACGTTAAATAAAGCACCTTATCTTCTGAAGTCTATTTGTCTTCAAAAATTTGTAGAGTCATTAAATGAAATGTATTGTCTTTTCCCAAAGGGCATGCTACTGCTATGTACCTTTACTTAAATATTATGATGATTAATAAAGACTGCTCTCATGGATATATTTGTCTGAATGTGAAAAGGCTGTATTATTTGTTTATTTAATCCTCACCTGAGGATATATTTTTTAAATTGGTTTTTAGAGAGAGAGGAAGGTGGGCAGGGAGAGAGAGAGAAAGGAGACATCAATTGAGAGGAGAAACACTGATTGGATGC
The DNA here is from genome assembly GCF_000412655.1 of Myotis brandtii. Classification (NCBI taxonomy): domain Eukaryota; kingdom Metazoa; phylum Chordata; class Mammalia; order Chiroptera; family Vespertilionidae; genus Myotis; species Myotis brandtii. Next base: position 1,244,507 of record NW_005370223.1, read on the forward strand.
CTCCCGTACGCACCAGGACCGGGATCGAACCCAACCCACAACCTAAGTGCCCTGCCTGGGAATCAAATTTGCAACCTTTTGGGTTATGGGATGATGCGCCAATCAACTGAGCCACCCGGCCAGGGCAAAAGTCTGCATTCTTAGTGTTTACCACAAACCCAACGCAGCTGATGGTCCGTCTGCAGGTCAGTCAGCTCTACAATAGTTCTCCAGCTACACTGGCAGGCGTACGCCCGTGCTCCTTTCTTCTTTACCAACTTTGTTTTTAATTTGTGGAATTCTGGCATGTTGTTCCTATTAGTAAAACATGAATGTTTTAGAACAGTGGCTTTTCCAGTGTGTAATGACTTAAAACAAATTCTAGTTGCTTTATTTTTCCATCTTTATTAACATCTGAACACTCAACAAACCTTGTTTCCCTTCACACAAATAACAGCGGATATGCTTCTATGTTCTTTCTGATGGCATTTCCTCAGTAACTAGTACTTTTCCATGGCATTTCTCTAGGCCTGTTTATTAAGGCTATTTAGAACATAATGACCTAAAAAAAGCTGAAAAATTATGATTTGCTTTATCAGAGATGACATGATATGATAATACGGTGCATCGCTTCTCTGACTCTTGGCTCAGATCAAGTGAGAACAGAGAGAAAAGGGTGGTGGTTCGTCTCCTACCTCAGATACTTACTACACCAAATGCTAAAGTCTATTTGTCTTTGAAAATCTGTATAGTCATTAAATGAAATGTATTGTCTTTTCCCAAAGGGCATGCTACTGCTATGTACCTTTACTTAAATATTATGATGATTAATAAAGACTGCTCTCATGGATATATTTGTCTGAATGTGAAAAGGCTGTATTATTTGTTTATTTAATCCTCACCTGAGGATATATTTTTTAAATTGGTTTTTAGAGAGAGAGGAAGGTGGGCGGGGAGAGAGAAAGGCCGGCAATATGGCAAATGGAGGGGATATAAGAGGCATAAAAATTATGCGCTTCTGATGGGTTAAGTACAGAAATTTTTCATTACTAGAAAAAAAGTGCCTGTTAATTCTATGTGTTGAACTGACATATCTTTCGTTTTTTAATGATATGTTATTTACTTATAGTGTCAGCAATAAAATAATACCTAACCTACATTAAGTGACAATGTTAAAATAATTAAATCAATTGGCAGGACCATCATGAAAATGATAACCATCTGGTTGATGTAATTATAAAAAAAGACTAGAGAAGTTAATTTATGTTTAATTAATTGAAAGTCAATTATGATTTTCAAGTTAATCCACGTACTGAATTTATCTAACTATTCCATGGCAGAAGAAAAATATAAACATTCAAAATAGAATGATAAATGGAAAGTAAAATGATGAAACACAACACAAATATTAAAAAAAAGAGATATAGTCCCATCTTTTCTTTTTAGGTCACTGCAGAAGGCAGGCTGCAAAGTGCCCTCTGGTGGCCAGTGGACACCACATTCAGTCCTGTACTGTGCAAAATCCAGGCACAATTTTGAAGGTTAGAACCTCACGAAATCGGAGAGATTTTCCAGGTCAACTGTCTGATTCAAGAAACTGAGACTTTGACCAGCTAAGTCTTAGATAAGGTTATAGTGAGCCAGGGGAAGAAATGAATCATCTAAGTTTTGTCAGAAAGAAAAAAAAATCCACAAAACCGTGTTTAATGAAAACTAAAAAGTTAAATGAAGAAAAATGTTTTTTTATTCAATCTGCAATATAAATTGACAAATTTAACATCTGATACCTGATTGAATTTTTTAAAAAATGTTTTTTAAAATTGATTTTTAGAGAGAGAGGAAAAGAGAGGGAGTGAGGGAGGGAGACAGAGAGGGAAACATTGATGTGAGAGAGAGACATCAATTGGTTGCCTACTGTACCAACCTGATCGGGGATCGAACCTGCAACCTGAGTATGTTCCCTGACCAAAAATCGAACCGAGGCCTTTTGGTGCACAGGACGATGCTCCAATCAACTGAGCCCCACAGGCCAGGAAGTGACCGAATCCTTAATTAGGGGTCTTAGGAGTGCCAGAGCTCTGACTCCTGTGACAAAGGTAGTGGTTAGCAGTCTGGGGGCTCTGGCTGTGGCCATAGTTCTGGGGGCTGCTGCTGACCTGGAATCTGATGCTGAGACAAATGTCGTCAGAGAAAACAGAATCCAAAAGAGCCAACAAAAAGCCCCGCTGGATGTAGCCTTTCCCAGACAGCCTGTGCTCGCTTTCCTGGTTTGAGCTGGGATGTTCCCCGGGAGGGTTCTGAGCTCTCTCCAGACGGTCTTCCTCTTTAATGCCCCAAACCTCACATTCCCTCACCCCTGCAGCTGACAATGATTGGCAGTGCCTGTGCCTGACCCTGTGTAAAAATAAAACTTCTCATTCTCATTAACAAAACAAACAAACAAGCAAACAAACAAACAAGCAAGCAAGCAAAGCCAGGCTGCCACAGATCTAGAGTTCTTAACTGAGACACTACAAGTTCAAGTACCAACTAATCACCAAAAAGCTCACTTAATGCCTGTGCTCCGTTTTGATATTACATGCATTCTATTATTCTGTAAAAATTACTGGTGCATCTTGGTGACATGTGGGAATTATTACTCACTCTTTAGATGAACCAGAAGTAGTATCTAGCAGAGGAGTTAGAAAAGTCAGAAAAGGCAAAACAGACCTGAAATGAAAAGTTAACTTTTCCAATAATGGGATTACAGGTAGGCTAACCTGACCTGGGATTTTGGGAGGTCACTAGGCTTTATTTGGATGGAGGACTGTGAAACCTCTTAAATTATACTTTTTCTGGATATTTGTACATTTCAATTTACTTTTGTGTATATGTGGAGAAGATTCAAAATTTTCATAAGATTTTTAAAGCAGTTCTTGATATGAAAAAAATTTGAAAACTATTACATTAGAGGAGACTCCTAGGGATTTACATGAGAATGGATGTGGGAAGAGGTCTGGAAAACTCTCCTTTTCTTTCTGCTACTGGAGAGTGCTACAATGTATTATGATTACTTGTATCCGAATAGACAGTCTTTGTCTAGGCACAGGTCAGGGAAGACACTAATGAATGATATGTGCGCTATTAATTTTTTAAAATATATTTTATTGATTTTTTTACAGAGAGGAAGGGAGAGGAATAGAGTGCTAGAAATATCGATGAGAGAGAAACATCAACCAGCTGCCTCCTGCAAATGCCCTACTGGGGATGTGCCCGCAACCAAGGTACATGCCCTTGACCTGAATCGAACCTGGGACCCTTGAGTCCGCAGGCTGATACTCTATCCACTGAGCCAAACTGGTTAGGGCTGCGCTATTAAATTTTAACTCTAAATTTTTATTTAAAGTGAATGCATAGTTTATTTTTATCACTTATAACATCTTAAAAACATTAGGTAGTCAGTAGTGTATAAAAATGTATAAATTGCAAAAGTATGAGGAAGCCTATCCTGACCGCAAGGAGGGAGGCAGACATGTATCAACCTAACATTTAGATAAAATGGGAAGGTGTCCCAGGAGGTGGAGAGCTTGCACAAAGTAATGGGGAATGGAGTATTGAGGAATTTGATGTAGCTAAAATCTTGTGAAGGAGGAAAGTGTACGGTGGAAAGACAAAGCTGGGTGATGGATAGGGGCTAGATCCTGGAGGTCTTGGGTGCCATACTAAGGAATTTGGACATGATTCTGTAAGCACAAGGGTTCTGGATAGGAGAATGACACACTCTTAGTTATGCTTTAATTCTCAGCAAGGAAAAGTTGGTCTGAAAGAAGATACTGTAGGCAGAAAAGTGAGTGAGAAGGCTATATCTATATTCTTTTAAAATATATATATTTTTATTGATTTCAGAGAGGAAGGGAGAGCGTGAGAGAGACAGAAATATCAATGATGAGAGAGAATCATTGATTGGCTGTTTCTTGGGGATCAAGCCTGAAACCTGGGCATATTAAATTCCCCTCCTGACCAGGAATTGAACCGTGACCTCCTGGTTCTTAGGTTGATGCTCAACCACTGAGCCACACCAGCTGGGCAAGAAGGCAATATCTAGATTCTTGTCCAGAAGCAACATGTCTTACCTAGGCTGACAGCAGACAGATGGAAAAAAAGGAGATGGATGAGAGGAATGTTGAAGAGGTAGAGGCCACACAATCTGGCCAAGTCCACAAGAGACATTACAGCAAAATAGAAATATAAAGTTATACTTGGTACATTTTCACAGTGAAATTCTTTAGAAGCTTACCTGAAAAACAGATAATCGCATGATTTGTCCCACATATAGTCATCATAGCTTACAACCCAGAAATCACACGCTGTACAACGCAGATGGTCACATGATCTGTTCAGAGAAAAAGAACTGTACATTAAAGATTATTGGTATGTTTAAATATAAAAATATGGTGATTTATTCATAGGATATACCATATATTACAAACTACCGAGTAAACAACAAAAAAATAAAGATTAAACTGATTGTAAATTTTTATACTAAAGGACTAATTATATATCTAAAATTCCAGGTTAATTTCTACATATACCTATTTTTAAAAAAATATATTTTATTGATTTTTTACAGAGAGGAAGGGAGAGGGATAGAGAGTTAGAAACATCAATGAGAGAGAAACATCGATCAGCTGCCTCCTGCACACCCCCTACTGGGGATGTGCCCGCAACCAAGGTACATGCCCTTGACTGGAATCGAACCCGGGACCCTTCAGTCCGCAGACCGACGCTCCATCCACTGAGCCAAACCCGTCAGGGCTACACATACCTATTTTACTAAGATCTTATATGCTGACACATTTATGCACACATATGTACTGTACAGGTAGAAAAGAAAGGAAACGGATGTGTAGATCTTTTAGTTCAATGGTTTTCAAATTGTGCCTGAGGGAAGTCTTCACTTAACTTCTTTAAGTTGCTTCCTTTCCTAATAAAATTTTCAAGAATGCATTTATCACAGAATTTTCCACGTTATGTAGAAATGAATGTCTCCCCCTTAAGCTACTTAAGTGCTGGGACAGTATCTTATTTGTTTGTTTCTCCAGTGGATGGCATTAATGCATTTATCCACTCATTAAAAAACAAACCACAGGCAAAAGTAGGTTTACAGTTGTGAGTACACGAAACGGTTTATTTTTATATTATTATTTACTAAGTATTGTATTATTTTTCACATAAACAATTGTAAACCTAATTTGCTCCATCCTGTATTTACTGAAAGACTACTATGTGCTAGTAAGATTTTGTCTAATGAGAAAAGAAATAAATAGTACTCATCACAATGTTAGAAGATAAAAAATGCTTCAAATGAAATAGTAAGTAGAGCAGGAAAAATAAAATTGAGAGTACTGGAGGGAGTGGGTTGCTATTTTAAATACGTAGAGTGGTCTGCAAAGGCCTCTCTGAGAAGATGTATCTGAGTCATTTAAATGGAAGTGGGGTTAAGAGAAAGGAGGGAAAAAAGCAAAGATGCAGTGAAGAGCAAAACGATGATGCAGGAAAGAGGGCAGAACTGCTACAATTACGCTTAGTGAATATCTGAGGAATTCAAATGCCAATCAATTTTTAAAGCTCATATACTACATGTAACTTTAGGAATAAATGATTATATGACAAAATTTATGAGTTGCTGCTGCAAACAATTTGATTTGTATAATAATTGTGGCTTACTTTAAAGAATATTGCTTGAAATATTTAAAAACTAGAATCAATATAGATACATTTGATCACCTAAAAATTAAAAGGAAATAAGAGTTTTTAAGATACCAAGAACAGGAGCATTTGACATCTTGCTTCCCAGGAATGTCATCAGTTAGGCTCAAATAAACTCTTATAGAAATTCTTAAAAACAAAAACAAAAAACACTAAAAAACACACACAAACAAACCCAAAACAAAAACAAAGTGAAAAATAGTGGAAGAAAACATTTTCAGCACAAGGTTCAATACTTACTTATACTGTTCAGAGTGTTTACAAATGACAAAGACAAAGCTTAAAAATATATTCAGCCCTAACCGGTTTAGCTCAGTGGATAGAGCGTCAGCTTGTGGACTGAAGGGTCTCAGGTTTGATTCTGGTCAAGGGCATGTACCTTGGTTGCCGGCACATCCCCAGTAGGAGGTGTGCAGGAGGCGGCTGATCGATGTTTCTCTCTCATCAATGTTTCTAACTCTCTATCTCTCTCCCTTCCTCTCTGTAAAAAAAATCAATAAAATATGTTAAAAAAATATATTCAATCTCACTAATACAGGTATTGTAGAATGGTAGTTAAGAGCGTAGACTCTGAATACAAATTACCTAGGTTCAACTACTGATTCTACTATTTTCTAGCTGTGCAACTACAGTCAAGTAACTCAACTTCTCTCTGTAACTGTTTCCCTATATGTAAAATGGGGATACTAATAATTTTTATACATCTTTTAGAATTACAATGAGGACCTAATGAGTTAATATTGTTAAAGTGCTTCTAACAGTGCCTGTTTGTTTAAAAGGTAAAATATAACAAATAATTAAAATTTAAAGCAACAACAAAATAAATTTTTAACCAATTTAAGTCAGCAAAAATTAGCACCCTCAGATATTTCTGGTGGGTATGTGAACTGCTTTAACCTTTGGGATTATTTTAAAGTTAAAATTATCCCTCACTGTTGCACTAGCAATTCCATTTTGGGGAAGCTATTGCATATAAATTAAAGCACCAATATAAGCATATATCTCAAGAATTTCTACTATTGTATTGTAGAAGTGGCAAAAAACAAGATACCACTTGGATACCTACCTAAAAGGGAAAGAAATGAATAACATACAGTATATTTATACTATGGAATATTAGGCAGCTGATAAAGAGAATTAATTTTTCACTGACCTAGAAAGATGTCGAAAACAAGGTGCACAGTAACATATATAGCATGACCCTATTTTTGTAAAAACAACAACAAAAAATTCCTAAACAGGTATTTATAAGGTAAGAACATGGAAGAAAATGTAAACGGTAATATACTATCAAGCCCACACTGGCTGTCTCAGGAATGATGGGAATGGAGGGTGGAAAGGAGATTATTATCCTTCTCTTTACACATTTTTCAAGTTTGTTTTCATTTTTTCAAGAAGGATATAATCCTTCTGTAATTAAAAAATAATAAAGTAAAACCCAAATATTTTTCACTTATTTTCCTTAAAATTCAAATATAGTAACTTTAAAATTGCAATTTTTTTGGGGGCTTAAAGATTCCTTTGAGAATAAATGCTTTCTATGTCTAAAATTATGTTTAATCATAACAGTAACTAAACATTTAAAATCTACACAAGTTTCATAAGTCCATATTTTCTTTTAAACTGTGAGCAATTTATGAAGTTGTACTTGTACATATGGAAATTCAACACAATTATATTTGTATACATTTGAACTTGGATTTTGAACGTACAAAGTCAGGAAATGCAAAATGATGGTTCCCAAAGCTGCCATAACTTGCTTTCTTATGCATATGTAGTTTATTACATGATTGCACAGAGTGTTAACTTTAATGCTTTAATACATATGTGCAATTTGGCTGAATTATTGCTGTTGTGGGAACTATAATTTTGAATTTCCTGACGTTTTGTATGTGTAAAATCTCAACCATAATGTTACATACAGCTTTTTAATTTAATTTAAAATTTAGTAGTTTATTCAAATCTATTCACACTACCACAGTTTCCTACAAACACTGTCCTTTGAGAAAAATAAAACTCACTTGCAGCTAAGAAATCATTCTGCTGCTACGATTCACTTTGTTAGATCATAATTAGTACCAGTCTATGCAATAATCCAGCCTTGCAAGTAGTTTAAAAAATAATTAGGAGTAAAATTCGATTTGGCTTGAAAATAACGCCTTAGTCTTATCTATACCTTATTAATGCCACCACGCTTCCTGCTACTACTCTTTCTCCCTTCCCCATCAACGGGGTAAAAACTCAAATCTTTACACTCTAAAATCATTGAGTATTACTCCTAAACCAGAACTCTACCCAGAAATCAAACAAATAAAACACATAGAAAAACAGGCAGAATAGACTCAATTTCACTTATGCCCTGGACGTGTAAATCAGTGCTTATATTCAGGGCTTAAAAAGATTTATCTTCCATAACTACGTATAGCTAGAGCATACCGAAAATAAAGTAATGGCCCGACCGGCGTGGCTCAGTGGTGGGGCATCAACTTATGAACCAGGAGGTCACGGTTCGATTCCCAGTCAGGGCACATGCCGGGGCTGCAGGCTGGATCCCCAGTGTGTGTGTGTGTGTGTATAGGAGGCAGCCAATCAATGATTCTCTTTCATCACTGATGTTTCTATCTCTTTCTCCCTCTCCCTTCCTCTCTGAAATCAATAAAAATATATTAAAAAAATAATGTAATGATTCCAATGAAAGATAAATTGTCACTTTTCTTTTTCTAAAATGTGGAGGCAATTGAATATGAAGGTGTCATCAACAGTTTTGTCCCTTTGTCCAGCCAATCAATAGAATGTTTATTATTTTGAAGATGTTTATGGTGGGGATTTTCCAAATACAGCCCAATATAGTCTTCTGCCCAGACCCTGTGGTTTTTAGTAAAATCCTGTCAGATCTACACAGTAGACTAGGGACTCTTGACATCTGGACAGATGTTGAAGAACAGCAGCTGCAGTAGCAACATCAGCCACGGTTCTCCCCTCTTAGATACATTACCTGGCCTTCTACAGACTGGTTTACTAGAAAGCAATGGAGCAGGACTCAATTACACATTTGAGTCCTTGCTTTGTAATACTTTATGTGACCTTGGGCAAGGCACATTACTTGGGAGTCATTCCTAACAATGTTCTCTCTTAGCCATTAAATTCACTGAATTTTGTCAATTCTAGATTCTAAACAGCTCAAATGTGACACCTTTCCCCTACAGCCACTGCCACCACTCAGCTCACAGCTACCATCATCATCTCTTTCCTGGACCACTGTAAAATACTGTCTGCTGACTGGCCCTCTCCTGCCTTGCCTCTCAACTTCCCATCCATTTTCTGTTCAGCAGCTAAAATAACTTCCTTTAGAAACACAAATATGATTATGTGACTCCATCTGCTAAAAAACAACCAACCAACCACCCACCACTAGCTTTTACTGCGTCTATGACCAACTTTTCCTAAAATCTTCAGAGGATTACAGGGCCGCCAACAAATCAAATGTCCCTCGACTACCTCTCCGGCCCCATCAGGAGCCATTCTTCCCCCACTCCCTGCACTGCAGCTCCCCAGCTGCTCTCTGCTCCTCCCACACGCTTCCCAGCTCAGGGAGCATCTAACCTGGCATACTCTCTGGCCCCAACGGTCCCCTCTCTTCGCTTCACTTCTACTCATTTTTCATATCATAGGCTGAGTCGATGTTACTTGCTTAGGGAAGAATTTTCTAACCCAGTGATTCCCAAACTTATTTGGCCTACCGCCCCCTTTCCAGAAAAAATATTACTCAGCGCCCCCTGGAAATTAATTTTTTAAAAATTTTAATAGCAATTAAACAGAAAGATATATGTATTAATGTTTATACCTTTTTCGTAAAATATAGTAAAGAAAGGTGTAAATTAGAAACATTGAAGTTTGAAATTATGAAACTATTTATTGAACTCAGAATAGAAAGGGAATACAAAACAAGTTAAAACAAATGCACCTGTGGCCATCACCGCCCCCCTGGATCGCTGCAGCGCCCACCAGGGGGCGGTAGCGCCCACTTTGGGAATCTAACCCTTCATAGTAACTGGGGTGCCAATGATCTATGCTTATAGTCTTCTGTACTTTCCCTTCACATTACACATCATGTGAAAATTAAATACCCATTTTTGGAGTTATTTGTGTAGAGTCCATCTCCTCATCTAGACAAGGCTCATGGCGTGTGGCTTCTCATGTGGCTGTTTGGCCAAGTCAGTGTGGGGAGAACGGCATGAAGCTGCGGGGCTGCGCTGCTTCGCTCGTCTTACCAACTGGCTTCCTCTGCCCAGAAGGAAAATGGCAGACGCTCAGCCTCCCGGTCCGGTGGGAGCCAGGCGGGGACCGCATGATCCAGGCCCTGCGCGTGGGGCTCAGAGAAAGGAGTCACCACCATGAGCAGCAGAAACCCACCATCACAGCTTTCAACGGCGATCACCCAGAAATAACTAAGATCTCAGTAAAGCGCTCTTGGACTGGCTAAGAAAATATACTTCTGAGTATGAAACAGATCGATGCCAAGATAATTGTTTTAAAAACAGGGTTTCAAATTGGAAAACCTAGTAAGAAAGTATATTTCTGACATCCCACCTCTGTGAAGTAGTTGTTCCAATTCCACACGGAGCAGTGCTTCCACCGAGGTACACGGGGTTGCAACTAGATACGTTCAACAAGCGGGAGAAAAAGAAAATTACAAGAAAGAAATATGAGACGTTAGTTTGGCTTTGTTAACGCTACAGTCTTATCATCAAATTGTATATTTTCCTGAGCAAGCCAACCATTTTAAAGAAGAGGTATTTATTCCGGGATCACTGCTTTATTGGCTATAACCTGTATATTCAGGAACACTCAAAGGGTTAAAATGAGTCACAGAGAAATGTGTTTGCCAAATAATATGAGGGACAAAGTAAATACCGAAGAATATAACAGAACATTAATTTTGAGAAAGTGTTCACACTTTTTTTTTTTTCACATGGCAGAAAATTATTTACAATAGCAATAATCTCTCATTCAAGTTCCTTTCCACTAAGGGGTCACAGACCATAGGAACACTAAAGATATTGCTATTGGTCTTTCTCCTGAAAGCCAACCAGTGCTTTGTTGTTCAATGTCACTGTTGTTTAAGGTAATAAAATCGACTAGACTATGCTCATAGTGTTTGCTCACTAGTGTGTGTAACTCACCGAAGCAATCTCAACTTACCTTTTACCGCGGCCTTGAATGGGAGCACTGACAGATGTGTTACCTGAAGATTTAGGTTTTAATTTCTGTTAAGAAAACAAAACAATAAAAGGCCAAGAGTAACTTAGATAATTGTAACATGAAAACTAATATTCTTTATTTTATAACAAGAATATTTTTTAAATGACTTAAAATAAAAAATTTGTATCATTTTAAAGTTTCCGAAGTAAAAACAATGATCAAAACCTTTTTCTTAAAGGCAAAAGGGAAGTCGACCTCCCTGTGGAATTTGCAAATTACTCTGCTTTTAGTCTAGGAAATTGATATACTGCCATTATTAGCATGCTAAGATTTAGAGTCACTTTATAATTCTTCAATTAATACTAAAGTTCAATGATTTAATATGAAGGGCCTTCTATTTAAAACCTCATCCTGGAAAAATTCAATTGAGGGGAAAAAAAAAACCCTCAAACTCATTTTTAAAGGCTGTGAATAGTACTCACCTGAACTAAAAATAAACTAACGAAACTCCTGGGTAACTTCAGGAATATTAATTTTGATCAAGTGGAAAGGTATCAACCACTAGGCATTTGAGGAGAATGTGGACCTACCTAGTCACAACCATACAGTAGTTCCTATGTGGTTACATAACATCGTCATCATTAGCAGGCATTTATTAAGTGTTAACTGGTGTATAGTACCAAACAACATAAACCCACATACTAAGCCCACCGCCAAGAAGAGGAAGTGAGATGGAGAAAAGGCAATTTAAACTATGTAGCAACATGGCTTCATTTGACCTAGTAGGGGAGGAAGTTTAATGGAGGCAAAAATATTTTATTTTACTACTTCTTTTAACTCTTCTATCTGATGTTTTAAACAGAACTGGAAAAATTTGGGGCGCACGTCTCAAAAATAATAATGTGCATGAGTCTCCTTCTGCTTTTCCAAAGGTTTCATGTACCATCCAGGCTCCTGCTTATGACCTGGAGCTGGCAAACTGTGATGTTTACTGTTGTTTCTGGGCTCTTCTGTGTGGGCCTGAGAGCAGTTCAGAAACAGCAGAATGGGCAAGCAGCGGGGGAAGGAGCAGTACTCCCAGGAGCTTGATCTGGCCTCTGAGGACGAGGTGGGCATGGATGGGCCGTTCAGACGCTTCTTTTCCTTATCCAGTCAATGTTTTACATAGACCTGCTCTCCTTCAGAAGTTTATTTGGGTTTCTTTCTCCCTTGCAGGCTGGAAACCTGGATATAACAACTTAAAAAAGGAGCATGCAGAAGAAGTACATAAAAGTTTATTTCCTCATGACTGTAAGAGTTACTTTCATTTCAAATTTGTATATCTTTTTTTGTTAATTCTCATCCAAGGATAATTTTTCCATTGATTTTTAGAGAGAGTGGAAGGGAGGGAGGGAGGGAGGGAGAGATAGAGAATCATCAATGTTAGACACATTGATTGGTTGCCTCCTGCATGCGCTCCAACTGGGACTGGGGATTGAACCTGCAACATTTTGGTGCTTGAGGCGATGCTCTAACCACTGAACCACTGGCCAGGGCTCAGATCTTAAAGCCAAGCCGGAGACATATTTCCTTCTGCTTTTGAAATGCCCTGAACTGAAGAAATAGTGTCTCACATACAGATATGCACTCTGTAAGTACTTAATCATTAATTGCTCAGGTGATCAATGAATCACAACAAGAACATCATGTAGTTTATTTTTTTCTACTATTGATTAAATCAGCATAGCTATTTGGCATTTATAATGCATTCTTGTTCACAGAGTATTCAACACCATTGCTATTGGGTTGACATGTAAATCAATGAGGCCATCAGCTTAGTTATTACTTTGGATTAATTGAAAATGTTAAATTTAGAGAAATAAAGATAAGGTCTATACTAGTCATTTTATTCGTCTGGTTGACAAAAACATAATTGGCCCATGTCCATATCCTTAACACCAGCACTGCCTAGCGGTTTTCAGTCCACTGTCTTGCTTTAGTTTTCCCTACCCTTAAAAAACTTTGGTATTATATTTATCTTTTTAGATTTATTTTTCTTTGTGGTCCTTGTAACTTAGACTTTCATTTGGTCTCTTTATTTAAAATCTAACAAATATATTTTATAACTACCAAAATGGTAAAAATTAAAGTATATAAATGCTCATACACTACTGGTAAGAAGAATATAACTGATACAGCACTTTGGAAAACACTTTGGCAATGGGTAAAAAAATGGAAAATGAGCACACCTTATAACCTAGCATTTCCTCTTCAAGTTTATACATCCTAGAGAAACTCCTGTATGTGAGTAAAAGAAGAGTGCCAAGATATCTGAAGAGGCATTGTTTGTAAGAGCAACAATTGGGCATAATTTAAATGTCCATTACCAGGGAAGTGGATAAACTGTGGTAGAATTACTTAACAAGGTATTATTTAGCAATGAAAATGACTTATGGTTAATACCTATGTAATAAAAGTATACAAGTACGGATAGAAAGGTTAGTGGTTACCTCTGGGTAGGAAGGCAATAAGTAGGATTTGGAGTTTTTAAACTATACTTATAATTTTTATTTAAAACATTAAAGCAAAGCAAATATGGCAAAACATTAATATATGTTCAGTATGAGCAGTATATAGGTGGCTGTTATATTATTTTATAAGCTTTTCATAGAGTTAATGTGGATACACAGCATTTACTGGTAAATATTTAAAATATTAACAATGTAGGCATGGGTTATGGGATCACAGCAATGGCATTGCATCTGAGATGCTAAGCACATTCCTATATGAAAGCTGTTTGTTTTCGGTCTTTCAGAAAAGTGTTGTTATAGAGTCTATAAATAAATACAGGTAACCAACTTCAACTATGAGTTGACTTTTGCTCTAGCAGCTTTTCTAATTTCGCATTCTTGCTGAAAATGAATAGCAAAAAACACACACAGTTTCTAATATTTTATTTCTTCTACAACTCTATGTGGAATAATTTATTTAGATGGTAGTATTTCTCAGAATGCAAAGAACTATATAGATAGTTGTGTATTCTGTAAGTTTTCAGACTATTTTAAACATCTTAAAAATGAAAACAATTATTGCATATTTATAACACTTGACTTACAAAGGATTTTTTATCAAAGTTGGGATCTTCAAATATTTCATTAATAAGACTGTCAAGATCATCTTCTTTTTTAAATCTTTCTGTTGATCTGAAAAATAAAACAAAACAGCTGAAGCTTAAGAGCACATAAAGTCAGCCAGTAACAGAAGAGTTTTATTTAAATAAAGTCTATTATTAGAGTTGATAACAGAAGGATAAATGCGACATTAATTTTTTTCCTGCTATGGATACAACCTAAGTTTGTTGACAAAAATGTAAGTTGTCAGTTACAAGTTTACATACTTAATATAAGACATTTAAAGCTATACATTTTATTCAAGAAAAAGCTGGGCATGTACTTTTAAACATCGACTACTTATTTAAAGAGCAGTTGTTCCTGGTACCCAGATGTCTCACGGTCATTTATTTTGTTATTTGCAGAGCTATCATTTAAAGGGACAACTTCAGTATTTTAACTCTTATAAGGAAAAGATACAGGCTACTTCACTATACAAGGGACAGGTAGTCTCCTGTTCATAAATTCATAATATAAATCAGTTCCTAACTTTTAAGTATCAATGTTGGCTCAGGAAGATTTTTTAAATGTTTGACATTATGTATCCAGTAGGGATTGTATTTGGTATTAGGTTTAGGGCCTCTGCTGCTGTTGCATAATTAACCCTTACAACTACATTGTCAAATGAAAAGTCTGAACACATGAAAACTGTACTGGTTTGCTACAGCTTTTATAAATGTATTACTGAAAAATCTGGTGTAGTAAGGTGAGATGGGGTGCTGGAAGCATTACGGATGGACTGTAGTCCAAAAGGACCTGTGTTTGGAGAGCACCCACCTTAGCAGCCCTGATGTTAAGCGGCCTGATGCCAGACATCCTACCACTCTGCACCTAGTTCTCCTAAGACAAACAGGCACGGGAAGGCTCTTTGATAAATTCTCCCCATTCCCCAAAGGAACGAATAAAAAGAATAAAAGAAATCGCAAGGTGATATTGCTGTGGGACTGGGATGGTAGAGGTGCTGGGAATGAACACCAAAGGATCTCCAGCACGTGTATGATAATATGCAAATGATGAGTGATGCCTGCATGAGCATCCAATCAAATGAACGCTGGCCCATTCAAAGTGGTCAATTTTGTTGGCACGACACTTACTTTCTTTAAAGAATGCTGCTTAGTACTCAAATGCTTTTTAGAACTTGTGTCTGAACTTCAGAATCTTTTCAATGTATTTATCTTCTGAGGGTGAACTTTTGTAAACAAATGTATGTCATTAGAGGCAAGACTGGTAAATGCGCTAACAAAATATTTGTGGGAATCACGCACATGCACAGCAAAACCAAACCACAGATGCAGCCACAGCGGACAAGAGTGCCTTCTCGGGTGGTTCCAAAGCTGTGCAATTCCGCAAGCGTCGCCAGCAGGGAGGTGCTGCAGAGGCTCACTCGGAAGGACAATCTCATTCGGACACAACATCTGTGTGTGTTTGTTTTTTGTTTTTGGGGGTTGAGGGGGACATGAGACGAGGAAGGAAGTCCTCCTCTTGTGATTACACAGAAGAAAAAGACTGACAAATTCCAACGGTCGTTTTCGGATCAAAACCCAAATGACTTAAAATCTTTCCCCAAATTCTCAGCTGAAGACAACAGAACGGAAAGATTTTTTTTTTTTTGCAACCATTGTTGCCAGGGTTACTCTGCTGGGGAATGGGGTCAGAGGCAACAGGCCGAGGTTCTCTCTGCGGGCACCTCACGGGGGTCACCCAGGCCCCGAGCGGCCCCCCTCCCTCCCCGCCTCCATGAGGAGCCCAGGCTCTGTCTGGGGGA
>NW_005370223.1:1260737-1261102 GCF_000412655.1 Myotis brandtii
GAGCTGGGGAGGGGGCGGCCCCAGGGGTGGGGACTGGGAACCGTGGCGCGAACCGGGAGAAGAGCTGGCAGGGAGGCTTCGGGGCTGGGAGCCGGCTTTCCCAGAAGAGCCCACCCCTCCCATCCCCTCCCGCCCGGTAACCTGAGCTTTTCGTTCGCCTCGGCTCGGCTCCGGTCGTGGCCGAGGATGCCGCCGCCGCAGCCTTTGGGTCGCTCGGCCACGCCCAGTCTCAGCGGGTCTGGTCTGCAAAACTTGGACTCGACCTCATCCAAGAGCTCGTCCAGGTCCTTCGCCATCTTGAAAGGCAACGTATCTCTCCGCTCACCTCGGGGCATCAGCCCAGCGGTTTCCAGGGGCAACGCGAG
>NW_005370223.1:1261322-1279972 GCF_000412655.1 Myotis brandtii
GCGGGGGTTCCCGGGGACGGCGGTCCGCGCTCTCCCTTCCTGCGCGACCTCGCGACGCTGCTTTGCCTTCACTCGTTCCAGGTTGTCGGGCGCGTTTCGGTCCCATCTCCCCCTCCTGGGTCCAGGTTGTCACTACACTCACACGACTCCCGAGCTCCTTCGTCCGCTCCTCTTCCGGGCTTACCGAGGGGTCCCTGTTGTACTCTGGCCATTCTTACAGTCCTTAAATTTTCTACTGGAATAATGGGAAACTCAGAAAGGAAAAATAAACAAGTATTGGCAGCAAAAGTTCGGTTCCCGTAGTCGGCAGGATTCGAACCTGCGCGGGGAGACCCCAATGGATTTCTAGTCCATCGCCTTAACCACTCGGCCACGACTACCTCTGCTAACTTTAGCAGTGAAATCTATATGGAGCCTATGCACGTGTCCGCTACAGTAACATTGGGATCGAGGAAAAAAACATTGTAAGAGAATATTTGAATGGTCTGGCTCTAATCATTTTAGCGTTTTGAAAGGACTCTTAGAGCACATCCCCTCCAAACTCCCCCCCCCATCAGAAAAACTGAGTTCTAGTCAATCTGTAAAGTTAGACAACAGGGGAGCGGGAGGAGATCCTAGCGCTTCTGTACACCCGCTTGCACGGCGGTGGAGCCATTTCCAGGAGGGAGCCCGAACGCTGGGGCGGCCGACCAGCCTTTGGGCTTCCTGGCCTTGCTCCCAGCTTCATTCTCCAACCTCGCTCTTCAACAAACAGCTCCCAACAGTTCTTTTTTCATCCACTAGGTGACTAGGGCATTAAAAAGCTATTTCACCGCCGATCTAAATTCGTTGTGTCCCACCGTTCCATGAAAGCACTACTTTGAAAAGAGTAATGGGTGGTAACAAATGTAAGGTATTGTCACTTAATGGTATTCCTACAAACACTACACAAAGGTAACCTGAACTTGAAATATTTCTAAAGTGGGGATAGCAAAGAGATCGGCACCCTTGGAGACGAGATAGTTTGATCCAGATGATTTAGTGGCTTCATTTATTTGGTTTGTTGTTTGTTGAAAATAACTTGAATGACCCCAAAGAGCAACTTGCAGCAGTTGTGCTGGAGCGAAAGGTACCCACTTATTAGAGCCCACTGTTAAATTTTCCCCACATTTGGGTGCCAGTTGTTAATGCAAACATTATTAAGATTAAATTATATAAGCATAATAAAATTAACTATGGAAGCAAAAATAATACTCAAAAATCACCATGGTCTAGTTACTTCATTACCTTTACTGTAATTTATGCTTGAGGTTATTTACATCTATTGTATCTGAAATATTGTGCAATGGTTTGCTATTGTGAATCTCTTCTTAAGTTTCCATTCAGCGATGTGCTTGGGTAACTTGAAATTAGCCTTCGTGGGTGCATTTCCACTAAGGTACTTGCAAATACAACAAAATAATGGCTTTTTCTCCCTAAAAGCTGATTGTGAAACATTTACCAACATGCCACTTATGTTACCATCCCACCACCTTGAATATTCCCAGCAAGGCCAAACGCTCCTTACATGCAGGGCTGCTCTGGTCATTCTCCCTGCAGCTTTGTTTGAGCGACTAGCGTCCTGGCATATTGTATGATTGCCCACTCAATTTTTCAAAGTTTTTTTTTCCCTCCTCAAGTTGCCTTGCATTGTGATTGTATTTGGAATTGTCCCCCAGCACTTGATATTGAAGTTGCCCTTGCAACCTGGTTCCAGGGGGAGTAATGAAGAGTTGCCATCCAGTTTAATGGGCTTAAGTTAATGATTTGATTTTTCTCTAGAAAAGATGAAATCTGAGATGGTATATGTCAGTAGAGTTGATTGTTGAACAACACAGGGATTAGGGGTGCAGACCTCGATGCAGTGGAAAATCCTCTATAATTTTTTGGCAGCTTTTGGTCAAGATGGTGGAGAAGGTAAATGTTGTCCTTGCATCCTCCCGTGACAACTTCAGAATTACAACTAGACTGCAGAATCACCGCCGTTGAGAACCACCTGAAGTCTAGCTGCACAGAAGTTCTGTAAGTAAGGATATGTAGAAGTCACGTTGACACTGGTAGGAAGGGCTGAGATGTGGAATGAGCAGGTTCCACTCAGCTGTGGAGGTCGCCCCTGAGTGAGGGGTCCCAGCCCCACACGAGACTCCCAACCCAGGGTTCCAGTGCCAGGAAGCGAGGTCCCCATAACGTCTGGTGGGTAGAAACCAGAGTAGATTGCAGTTGAGTGAGAAGGAGGATTGCTGGAGTCCCAAGTGTTCTCCTTAAAGGGCCCATGCACAGACTCACTTGCTGACAAACTCACTTGCCCTGAGCTCCAGTACTGGGGCAGCAGCTCAAAAAGCACCAGGGACATACGGAGAGGAACTGAATTGTCTGGCTCCAGGGCAAGGGTTGGAGGGGCAGCTTTTCCCCAGACAGGGTGCTGGCAGAAGCCATTGTTCCTTTACTGAGCCCTCCCACTATAGGCACAGGTGAGGGCCATATCAGAGTCTCCATCAACCTGGCTAACACTGTTTGCCCCACCCTGAGGATTCCCTGAGACCCCACCCCACCCAATTTTGGGGCCCACTCAAGCTACTCCCAGTGGTTATTTCATACAAATAGCCTGTCTTGGCTCATGCTGTGAACTTTCTTAAAATCTTTCAAAAGTTCACAAACCCCAGACAAGCAGCATCTCGCCTCAGTGTGCCCCGTACCTCTTGCTATGAGGCCTCAGGTCAGCCCCTAGCGGCAGCCAGCCTCGGTTTGCAGCTTGGCCTCTACCAGGCGCATCCAAGCCCAGCCGAAGTGGTAACCATCTACAGGTCACTTTGTATGTCATGCTTATGGCCCCAGGCAGGGCATAGGCAATAGCTGATCTTGGCCTGCACCTGCTGGATGCCCTGGAGCCAGCACACCCAGTGGATAGCATTAGACCATGTTGGAGCACCACCCAACCACCTCCATGAGCGAGACACTCAAAGGACAGACTTGGGCCCTGACAGTGTTGCTCAGTGGTTAGAGCGTCAGCCTATGAACTGAAGGGTCAAAGATTTGATTCCCAGTCAAGGGCAGGTACTTGGGTTACTGGTTTGATCCTGGCCCCGGGGGGTGTGCAGAAGACAACCACTGAATGTATCTCACATCAATCTTTCCCTCTCTCTCTTCTCTCCCCCCTTTTCCCTTCTACTTGCTCTAAAAATCAAGGGGGAAAAAATATCCTCAGGTGAGGTTTAGCAAGCAAACAAAAAAGGGCAGATTTTGTGGGCACCAGAGCCCTGCTGAAGTGAGTTCTGTTCCATAGGGTCAGCCTCTGCATAGCAGCTCCTCCCCTATAGTCATGGCTGGTCCTTGCAGCGAATTGGCCTGGGGGTCAATCCCTGCCAATAGCAATCAAAGCTCAACTACCTGGAGCACCCTGCTTGGGTAACTTGGGAGGCTTTACCACTGGGCCTCGCAAGACATCTACTACGTAAGGCCATGCTACCAAGACTGGGAGAATGTAGCAACTCACCTACTACATAGAAACAAACTAAATTAGGAGACAAAGAAACATGTCCCAAATGAAAGAATAAGACAAAACTCCAGAAAAGAACTAAACAAAATGGAGACAAGCAATCTATCAGATGCAGAATTTAAAATGCTGGTCATGAGGATGATCAACGAATCTAGAGGAAGAGTAGATCAACTCAGTGAGAACTTCAGCAAACCTATATATAGGAAACAAAAATCGAGATAGAAAACAGAAAAAAGGACCAGTCAAAAATGAAGAGTACAACAACTGAAATGAAGAATACACTAGAGCAGTGGTTCTCAACCTTCTGGCCCTTTAAATACAGTTCTTCATGTTGTGACCCACCCATAAAATTATTTTCGTTGCTACTTCATAACTGTAATGTTGCTACTGTTATGAATCGTAATGTAAATATCTGATATGCAGGATGGTCTTAGGCGACCCCTGTGAAAGGGTCGTTCGACCCCCAAAGGGGTCGCAACCCACAAGTTGAGAACCGCTGCACTAGAGGGACTTAAGAAGATGAAGCAGAGCATCAAAGCAGCAATTTAGAAGATAAGGTAACAGAAAACACCCCAATTAGGACAGCAAAAGGAAGCAAGAATTTTAAAAAAATGGGGCAGTTTAAGGTGCTTCTGGGACAACATCATACTATTATTTGCATCATGGGGGCTACAAGAGAGAGAGAGAGCAAGAATTTGAAAACCTATTTGAAAAAAACAATGACTGAAAATTCACCTAACTTGATGAAATAGACACACAAGTCCAGGAAGCACAGTGAGTTCCAAGCAAGATGAACCCAAAAAGGTCCACACCAAGACACATCATAATTAAAATGCCAAAGGTTAAAGGCAAAGGGAGAATATTAAAAACAGCAAGAGAAAAGCAGTTAGTTACTTACAAGGAAGTGCCCATAAGACAATCAGTTGATTTCTCTACAGAAACTTTGCAGACCCAAAAGGATTGGCACAAAATATTTAAAGTGATGAAAAGTAAGGGTCTACAACCAATATCACTCTACCCAGCAAAACTATCATTTATAATTGAAGGATAGATAAAGAGCTCACAGACAAGAAAATGCTAAAGGAGTTCATCACCACCAAACCAGTGTTACAAGAAATATTAAAGGGATGACTTTAAGAAGAAAAAAAAGACTAAAAAATATGAATAATAAAATGTCAACAATTACTTTAAATGCAAATGGATTAAATGCTCCAATCAAAAGACACAGGGTGGCTAAATGGATAAGAAAACAAGATCCCTACATATGCTATCTATAAACCCTAGACTTGAAGTAGTAAATCTTTACTTTAGATTTAAAGAAGTAAAGACTGAAAGTAAAGGGATTAAACAGATATTTCATGAAAATGGAAACAGACAGACAAAAAGCTGGAGTAGCAATATTGTGATAACTAAGTAGTATTGTGATAACTAAGTAGGATGCCAGATTTAGCAGAGCGATAACTTCGTAAGTTATATAAATGTCTAATTGCTGGACTGTACACCTGAAACTAATATAATATTGTATGCCAACTGTAATTGAAAAGTAAGAAAATTATTAAAAAAGAAAGATCTTCCTCTATAACTTTTGACTCCTCCCAAACTTAGTTGTTGTTCTTTGATGTCCTCAGGGGGTTTGTTCCAGGACCCTCTCAGATACCAAAATTTGTGGATGCTCAAGTTTCCAAATATAAAATGGCTCGGTAGGTCAATGTATAGAGTTGGCTCTTTGTATCTGCAGACTCCCAAACCTCGATGGAAAACAGTACAAATGTTTATTGGAAAAAAAATTCCCCATTTAAGTGGACTTATCTGGTTCAAACTCATGTTGTTCAAGGGTAACTGTAGGAGAAAGAATCTATTAGCATGTAGAAGATTTGCATAAAGGGCTGTGAGAAGATAAAAGAGGAAATGCTTTTATTTATTTTTTTTTTATTATTATTTTTTAATATATTTTATTGATTTTTTACAGAGAGGAAGGGAGAGAGATAGAGAGTTAGAAACATTGATGAGAGAGAAACATCGATCAGCTGCCTCCTGCACACCCCTCACTGGGGATGTGCCTGCAACCCAGGTACATGCCCTTGACCAGAATCAAACCCGGGACCCTTGAGTCCGCAGGCCGACACTGTATCCGCTGAGCCAAACCGGTTTCGGTGAGGAAATGCTTTTAGTTGTGTGTTTTGTTTGTGTGAATATTAGGAAAAACAATTGCAGCTTGTTTTCTTCTACTCCCACCCCCATTTAAAAAATTTTTATTTTGTTTTTAATCCCCACCTGAGGCTATTTTTTCCATTGATTTTTAGAGAGAGTGTAAAAGAGGGAAAGACAGAGAGAAATATCGATGTGAGAGAAGTACATCGATTGGTTGCCTCCTGGATGAGCCCTGCAACCAGGTATGTGCCCTTGACCTGAATTGAACCCAGGACCCTTCAGTCTGCAGGCTGACGCTCTCTCCACTGAGCCAAACCGGCTAGGGCCCACCCCCATTTTAATAGATCATCTAGAACAGTAGTCCTCAACCTTCCTAATGCCGCGACCCTTTAATACAGTTCCTCATGTTTTGGTGACCCCCAATTTCATTGTTACAAATTGAACATAATTAAAGCATAGTGATTAATCACAAAAACAATATGTAATTATATATGTATTTTCCGATGGTCTTAGGCGACCCCTGTGAAAGGGTCATTCAACCCCCAAAGGGGTCTCGACCCACAGGTTGAGAACCACTGATCTAGAAGCTGGTGTTTTCAGAATTTCATTTATAGCCCATTCGACTCTCTACTGAGACTCTTCACTTCAGTTGTGCTCTGTTTCTGCTGTGCCTTAGAGAGAGGAAAGTCTGTGTTTACAAGGAGAAATGCCACATTTCACACATGTGTTTGTGTGATAAATTGTAAAATGATAGCGCACGATCAAAAATCTCCAGATGTCAGGAGTTTCACCCAGTGTGCTTTGGTGGACTCTAAACAATGGAAGTAGATGTACATGATATGTATACATGGCTTTAGAAGATTCTGCATTCATGAAATCATATTAGAAGACAATTTAAAAAAACTATTACAGCAATCTCTGTGAGGATATGTTCAAGACTCCAGTGGATACCTGAAACCAGATAGTACCAAACCCTATATATACCATGTTTTTTCCTATGTATGCATACCTATATGAAGTTTATTTAAAAATTAGGCACAGCAAGAGATTAACAACAGTAAGTAATAAGAAATTAGTTAAAATAATTATAACGATAGGCTGTAATAAAAGTTAGGTGAATGTGGTTCTTTTTTTTTTTTTAATATATTTTTTGTTGATTTTTTACAGAGAGGAAGGGAGAGATAGAGAGTTAGAAACATCGATGAGAGAGAAACATCGATCAGCCGCCTCCTGCACATCTCCCACTGGGGATATGCCCTAAACCAAGGCACATGCCCCTGACCGGAATCGAACCCGGGACCCTTCAGTCCCCAGGCCGACGCTCCATCCACTGAGCCAAACCAGTTTCGGCATGTGGTTCTTTCTCTGAAAATATTTTGTTGTACTGCACTCACTTGTCTTCTTGTGGTGATGTGGGGTGATAAAATACCTTATTAAGTCAAGAACTTTTATATTTTTACTTAAAGGAAGCACTTTATGGCTTCTCTTTGGCGTATCAGAATTTCTAGCATCACTACTTTTGTGCCTTATTAAGTAAAATAAGGGTTACTTGAACATGAGCACTGTGATACCTTGACAGTCATCTGATGACTACGTGACTAATGGGTGGGTAGCATATTCAGCATGGATGTGGTGGACAAAGGGATGTTTCACACCCCGGGTGGGTGGGAGCAGATTGGTATGAAATTTGATCACACTACTCGGAACAGTGTGCGATGTAAACCTTGTGAATTGTTTATTTCTGAAATTTTCCATTTAATGTTTTTAGACCACAGTTGACGGCAAGTAACTGAAAGGGTGGAAAGTGAAATCACGGATAAGGGGTAAGTACCGTATTTATATTTTTTGGTATTTTCCTTTTGTTTCTCAAAGTGCGGAATCTCATTTCTTACCTCTATAGTTGTTACTACGTGTAGCGGTGGTGTGAAAACTTGTCCCCTAATTCTTTATCAGTCTCGGGAAGCATGCTGAGCAACAGATGTTTCATAAAGGAGTTCAGCCAGGTGTCATCAGAGGACACATTACTGTAGTCAACATGGGAGAAGGGGCATGGCATGTATTATTACATTTAGTTGGTAGTTCCAAGGCAGTGTTTTAGGGCAGTGGTCGGCAAACCGCGGCTCGCGAGCCACATTCGGCTCTTTGGCCCCTTGAGTGTGGCTCTTCCACAAAATATCGACTTCTGGGCATGGGCCACGAAGTTTCAATTGCACTGTACATGCGCGCCCACACGTGGTATTTTGTGGAAGAGCTACACTGAAGGGGCAAAAGAGCCGCATGTGGCTCTCGAGCCACGGTTTTAGGGGAAAGGTGTCCAAATAAGAAAACAAAGCCCTGCTGGTTCTCCCAAGTAACAGAGGCCTGCTCGGAGCCTGCCTGCCTGCTAGCACCTGCACGAGGTAGAGGTGGCGATACAGCTGGTTCTATGGTCCCGCACAGCTCCAGGCCAACCCCTTCCGTTAGAAGGTGTTTTATAATCCTCCTGGCTCTTCACATAATAAATTGCAAGGCCCCTTTGAATTCCCATCCACTTGGGTTTAATGTTCCCAGCCCTGCTTTTCTCCCACACATCGCAGACCTTCTAAAGGAACGCCCACTCCTGAGCAGTGACAGTGGTGTGAGGGGAGGCCTCCTCCCAGGGCAGAGCAGCCTCCCAGCGGCGGATGCTGTGGGAGGAAGGGAGTAGCGCTGAGGCAGCTCCGGTTCTTTTAAGTGGTCCCTGAATTAGGCCTCCATGTCATGTAGGTAAATGCAGTCCAGAGCACGCAGCATCTTTATTGGAATTTGTGCATCCATCTTTCACAGCTGTGGAGAGTTTAGACTAATCACAACTCTCCCTGGGATACTATCGCCTTCATAATTTGAAAAAGGATCAGGAGCCTGCAGGCTTGGAACATCTTGAGAAAACTCTGGCCCCGAGATACATCATCGCACGTGGGGGACACCACTCGCAGCATCATCGCAGAGCTGAAGAATGCTGAAATCCAGTCTTTCTCTGGCGTGATTTCAAGTGGCCATGAGAAATCTGAGAACTGTGTTGTTGTTTTTTTTTTGGTTCCTTTTTAAACTGCAAAACAGATTCTTTCCTCTTCCATCAACCCCATTGCTGTCAATGTGTCCGATGTTAGGTGCCAGAAATGAGCATGGCCTCTTAATGATAACAATGCCAAGGTTAACATGGCCACCAGGGGCTCCCTCAGGAGTCTGCTGGGGTGTATTTTGATCCACAGACACGTTCCAAACGCATGCAACTCCCGAGTCTTTCTCTCCTCAGTCCATTTCTCTTCAGCAGCCTGCATAAAACCCGTCGCTCTCCGCCAGACCTCCTCATGCTCTGGGGCCCCTTGGACATGATTTTTCATTGACCCCAGGTGTCCATATGGTAGGGTGAGGTTCAAAGTTGGTATTTGGGAGGCAGGCTCTGACAGCGGAGGCCCTAGTGAACTACAGTCATTTGTTCGAAAGGCCAGTATTCACAGATGTGCTGCGAGAGTGTAATACAATGTTCGACCCCACCCAGAAGGATATTTGATCACCACCCACCTAGCAACCAGCGAACGGATCAGCTTGAGCAGGCAAGTGCTAATGTCTGTCGCTTAAGCCAGTCAGCTCTCTGGGGAGTTAGTAGTCCAGCCTTTTCTTGAGGCTTTAACACGAAAATGTTTCTTTCAGTTCTACAGTTATAAGAGTACAGCTCCCTCTTTCCTCCTTTTTGTTCCATGTTGTTTTTTTGCTTTATGATTTTCAACCTTCAGAAAGTTAAACCTGTTTCGAGAAAAAAAAAAGGATCAGTTGGGGGACTAAAAGGGGGTGTAGGAATTTCAGCTAGGCGTTATAATGAAAGCAAAGTAGGGACCAAATTTCAGAGGCAATCGGATATGTCCCACAGCTCTGGGCTTGGCTTATGGCCTATCAGTCTTCCATTCCCCCGACTGGCCATATTGCCTCTTAGGGAGGAATCCAGGGTTTTATGCAGACAAGTTTGGTCTATGTCCTCAGTCGCTTTTCCACACGTCAACCAATCTTTATGGCCTGTAGGTTTCTGAAACCTAAAAGTTCTCTGAACCTCCGAATCATGGAAGGATAAAGCTAACAGAGAATTTTTACAATGAACTTCCTAAGGCAGTGGTTCTCAACCTTCCTAATGCCGCGGCCCTTTAATACAGTTCCTCAAGTTGTGGTGACCCCCAACCATAAAATTATTTTCGTTGCTACTTCATAACTGTAATTTTGCTACTGTTATGAATCGTAATGTAAATATCTGATATGCAGGATGTATTTTCATTGTTACAAATTGAACATAATTAAAGCATAGTGATTAATCACAAAGACAATATGTAATTATATATGTGTTTTCCGATGATCTTAGGCGATCCCTGTGAAAGGGTCGTTTGACCCCCAAAGGGGTCACGACCCACAGGTTGGTGACCCACAGGTTGAGAACCGCTGTCCTAAGGAATTTTTGGGGCTGCAAAGGACTTTAGTGATTGCATATAAATAAGCCTCTTACACTTTACAGATGAAGCAATCATGGCCAGAGAAGTGAAACAAATGAGAAATTCTTTGATTATTAGGAGCTTTTCATTGCAACCATGTATATTACATTGTCTTATTTCATTTTCACGCTGGTTATTCTGGGTAAAACTATTTCTAGTGGCCATAGATTGATGATATAGATTTAATATCAGATTGCCACCTTTTGGAATCCTTTACCCATCACTCTATAGTTTAGTGACTATGTCTAGACCTCATCTTACCTCATATTACATATGAGGAGAGGGACTGTAACTGATGCATATTTTTTCTCCTATTGTACCTAGGAAGGGAGCGGGAAGTGCATCTTTTGAGAACATCTATATTAAAATCCTATCATCATACTGTGTTTGGGGGCTGGGGAACCCCATTGTATTCTAACAGCGAGGCTGATTCTCTGACCTGTGAGTTGGAAGCCTGTATGAATGATAGTTTTAACTAACAGGCTGCAAAGTGGTCATTCAAGGCAAAGGAACTGTTGGCTAAAGGATGATTAGTCTCCTTTGAGCATTCAGGGAGGTCTCAGGGCTGGGAGAGGCTGTGGGGCTACAGAGGAGAGCCAAAGAAGACCCTGAGCTCTGGGAGGGCAGGCGTGGGCTCCCCTCTGCACCCTCAGTGCTGGCATGTGCCTGGCCCGTGAATGCAGGGACAGAGTCCTTCCGCAGCAGAAAAAGCATATTTTCTGGCCTTTCGTCTTTTTCTTCTGAAACCAACATTATCTCCGACTGCATGTGGCCAGGTCCTACCAGACATTACCACTTATTGGCAGAAAGACACTGGTTACCATGTCAGTAGTGCCTGTTTGCCTGCATGGTTGTGGGTATTGAAGTATCCTACCTGCAGGACGAGATCTGCCAGCCTCTGACCCAACCTAAGATTCTCTTCTCTTCTCTTCTCTTCTCTTCTCTTCTCTTCTCTTCTCTTCTCTTCTCTCCTCTCCTCTTCTCTTCTCTTCTCTTCTCTTCTCTTCTCTTCTCTTCTCTTCTCTTCTCTTCTCTTCTCTTCTCTTCTCTTCTCTTCTCTTCTCTTCTCTTCTCTTCTCTTCTCTTCTCTTCTCTTCTCTTCTCTTCTCTTCTCTTCTCTTCTCTTCTCTTCTCTTCTCTTCTCTTCTCTTCTCTTCTCTTCTCTTCTCTTCTCTTCTCTTCTCTTCTCTTCTCTTCTCTTCTCTTCTCTTCTCTTCTCTTCCCTTCCCTTCCCTTCCCTTTCCTTTCCTTTCCTTTCCTCGTTCTTCTCCATCACTGTTAAATCAGGATTGGTCTGGAGAGCCTCCACCTGGTATCCAGTGAGCAAAGTGCCACACTGCTGACTTCCCCATGATCCCCTGCAATGAACTTGTACTCTACCGTTAGATTGAACTCCACTTGTATTTTTGGGCTGAAACTGTGTCCAAACCCTAAACCCTTGTCCAGGGCTCTTGTAGTTTCTAAGGGCTGCCAATAACGAATTGCCAAACCTTGTGGCTCAAAACAACAGAAATTTATCCTTTCAGTTCTGGAGGCCAGAAGTCTGAAATGAAGATGTACCGGGATCACATTTCCTTTGGAAGTTCCAAGGGACAATCTATTCCTTACCTCCCCTAGCTTCTGGTGGCTATTAGCATTCCTTGGCTTATAGCCTCATCACTCCAATCTTTGCCTCAGTCTTCACGTTGCCTTCTCCTTTGCAGGTCTTGTGTGTGTGTGTGTGTGTGTGTGTGTGTGTGTGTATTTAAATAAAGATACATGTGATTGCTTTTAGGGCCCACCCTGATTACCCAGGATAAACTTCTCCATTCAGGACCCTTAACGTAATCACATCTGCAAAGGCCCTTTTCCCAAAAAAGGAAAAGGATTTGACAGGGATATCCTTTTTGGGGCATCATTTCTTAGCTTATTACAAGAGGCCTGACAAGCTCCTGGCCCATGCTGACCCCTCTTCCTGGGAGACTGCCCCCTGTCTCTCTTGGTTCTGGCTAAAGATATGTTTTAACATGAATGAGTGTGTCCGGAATCAGAGTCTGTCGTCCACTTGACTATGAATATATCCATAGCTCACACTGTCTTACTGCCTTTCCAAGCCTCCAGTTCCAGCCATTTGGGTGTGTCAGGCTGGATCAGATCCAAGCTTGCCTTTAAATACTGGTCTTTTGCTTGAGGGACTCCTTCCCCCCCAAATAAAGCCAGGTCAGCTCTCTTAGGCTAAGCCATACTGGCATGGTTTCCATCCTCCTGTCAGCCTGGCATTGAGGTCCCAGCATGCCTCAGGGCATGATTGTGTTGTTGGGTATAGTGTGCCCATGTCTATCATATAATTTATTGGACACTTCCCATATTCTGAGCTCTTTATATAACTTTAATGTCACAACTGAAGAAATAGGGGCAGAGTGGTAAAGTTATTTGCATAAGGTCATACAATGTGGGTCTTGAAATTGGGTCTAAGAGCGAAACCCAGGTTGATTTTTTTTAATCCTTTGATTTTTAGGGAGAGTAGAAGAGAGAGGGAAAGTCAGAGAGAAACATCGATGTGAAAGATGTCGACGTGGTTGCCTCCTGCACAAGCTCTGGGTCCAGGCCTGCGAGGAGCCTGCAGCCGAGTTATGTGCCCTTAACTGGAATCAAACCCAGGACCCTTTGGTCTGCAGGCTGATGCTCTATCCACTGAGCCAAACTAGGTAGGGCCCCATGTTGATTTTATTGTGCCAACTTATCTTAAGGTTGTCTTCTCTCCTTCTCTTCACTGAAAAAAACAAAACCCCCAAACTGAGGTGAGGGTGAGAATTTGCTTTAATTTGATTTTATAATTACTTATAAGGACTTGGCAGGCCAATTTATTCAACCAGACAACTTAATTCTTAACTTCTTGTCTATGGGGGATCTTTCCAGGTCAGTGTACATGAGTTTATTCTTCTCTTGCCAGCTCACATTATTCCGCAGCTATCGCAGTTCCCCACTGTGAGTAGAATCCGTCTGTACTCTCTTAACACTCTCCAGCCACCATCCTGTGTCCGCAGAGAAGATGAGATGCGAGTGTGAAGGAAAACGCCAAGTTCAATCAGCCAGGAAAAGCTGAAAAGTCCATGTTGCAAAGAAAAAGTGGTGCCATGAATTTACACACTGGCCTCTCACTGAAATCTAGACCAGTATCCCCACTCCTAAGCACAGGGAGACTAAAATTCTTATTCGTCACTTGACCTTGCTAGCCTTGGTTTTATTTAGTTCTAGCTCTATTACTGTATTATGATCTTGGGTGAGACATTGATCCTTCGTGCTTTCCATTCTCCTTATTTGTAAATCGTGACTAGTAAGTACCTGTGCTTTCCATACTTTCTATGGTATAACAGACTAAAATAAATGTTTTAGCTTTTTGATGTAAAAAAAGCTAAATGTGAGATGTAAAAATGGAAGGCAGTAGATACCTCTTACCCTTGGGGTAATATTATTAAGAGATTTTTGTTCATGATCTGACAATGGTTGCCCCCTCACCATAGCTCTTGTTATGAAGAACGGGTCCTGAATAGGACCTGGTAATTTTGCCAAGGGGCCACGGAGCCTCCTAAGGGGAAAGGATGAAAGTCCTTGGCCCTTCTCTTTTGAGGGTTAGTATTATTAGACACTGATGTACTGAGATGGACTAGACTGGAATTTAACGGAAAGAAAGAACACCAAGGGCCCTAGACCGGAATTCACCATGATCATGTCTGGCCTGGTGATCTAGGTCAAGATCTCATGGTGAAGGGTAGTTTCTTCGTAGCAGATGGTTGAGGCAGGTCCTTTCTACACCCAGCTAGCCTGTCACAGTTTCATGCCTAGGGATGGTGACTGAGCAGATGCATTTGACATAAAAGTATGAGTGGAGGCTCACCTGTGGACTGAGACAAGCAAGGACTTCTCCATGGCAGGAGTCATTAGTCATTGGATTGGGTGGGACCAGTGTTTGATACATCCATAGGTAGTCACCAAAGCAGTGGTACTGGTGAGCTAATAGAACTTTCTAGTTGTTTCTATCACCTCCCATTTGGAAATGTGATTGACTTTTTAGAAATGAGAAAGGCCCTAGGATGTTGGACCATATTGGAATGAAAGAGTAGGAAAGGCCTCATGGAAGGAATTTCAGACTTTCTGCTGGTAAAGTGTTTGGGCCTCAAGCAATTCACTAGAAGAGTAAAAGAAATGAAACATTGTTTGTATTCTAAGCTAGTGAAGCATACATCTAGTTAATAGGGGTAGTAATAGCTATCATTTTATGGGCACTTAACTATGTGTCTGGCATGGAGACTGATCTTTGTTCACCAAAATTTGTTCTCCCCTTCTTCCTGAACGTGTGACTAGGCTAGCTTTCCCCAACATCCTTTCAGTTAGCTGTGTCTCTGTGATTAAATTCAGAGCAGAAACATCACGTAGCACTTCCGGTTTTAGGCCTTAAGAAAGTGGTTCTCAACCTTGGCCGCACGTTAGAATCACCTGGGAATCTTTTTAAAATCCTGACTTCTGGGCCTCATCCTCCGGAAATTCTGTTTCTTCGTTATTAATGTTGTGGCCCCACCCCATAACAAAGAAACAGAATTTCCGGAGGATGAGGCCCAGAAGTCAGGATTTTAAAAAGATTCCCAGGTGATTCTAATGTGCAGCCAAGGTTGAGAACCACTGCCTTAAGACAATAGAAGGTTCTCCTTCAACACTATTTCCTTCTGCTGCTTGAAGCCATAGCAATCCAGCTTTGGCCGGGCACATGTTAGCAATGTCCTAGAAATGACACAGCAACATAAAGGCAGGCACCTACAAATGACTGCGAGGAGTCGAGCTTCCCTGCTACCCTGGATTTCCCCCCAGGAACTATTATGTGAGGAAAAACAAGCTTCTCTGTTCTTTGAGCTTGCATTCTCAAACTTTAATGGGCACAAGAATCACCTGGAGATCCTGCTAAACTGCAAATCCTGATTCAGTAGGTTGAGTGGGTATCTTGAGCGCGGCTTGAGATTCTGCATTTCTAACAAGTTTCTAAGTGATGTGAATGAAGTTGGTCTATACATTCAGTCCCTCCTATTCCCCAGGAATTCTAATTTAATTGGGAAAAGGTACTAAAAACAAACAAAGCAAACAAATAAACAAAAACAAAACAAACATAACCTCCCCAGGTGACTACAATCTATAAACAGGGTTGAGACCTATTGAATGGGAGGAACATTGTCTGCGGACGCAGGATTCCAGTTCCTTTCCTGGTACCCTTCAGAGGAGCAGACAATTCCTTCTAGCTCTTCTAAATAGTCTTGTCATCCTATCTTCTAATTAACCTCTTATGGATAATGTTTCTTGTCTGCAACTGCTGGGAGTACTTGTCTTCCTAAACTTTATTTTAGCCAGAAACTTCTTTTTTGACCTCCTCTTGTTTGACATCTTGTTTTGGATGTTGAGCTTTAAACAAAATAATTCAAGATGGTGATGCAGAGAGAAGCTGATTGCAGGCTCTTCCCCAAATCTGCCTTTAGGGACCCCATCTTGAGCATTTACATTTTAAACACTGCCACAGCAGCCTAACTTGAGGTTTCAGCCCTAAGACAGTCAGATGCTCGCCATTATTGAGACAGATGATGTAATAATTAAACTACTATTTTGTGCAATCAGTTTCACCTGAAGGTTCTAAAGCCTTAAGAACATCTGGTGACAATTTGTAGTTAACACAACATTTTATTAAGTGTTGATAATATACTAGGTGTTGCAGAGACTACAATCCTTGTTCAGAGGTCAAGGGAGAGAACAAATATGTCCCAAAAGAAAGAAGCTGAGGCTTAACATAGCTAAGAATTTTTCCTAAAAAATCCCTTTTATCTTAGTTGAAACTTTAGGATTTTGTAAAAACTGTCATTTTTAGAAAACGTCTGCAGTCTACAAAATGTTTTTACATAGATGACCTAACTTAATCTTCACTTTAGCTTTGGGATCCTGAGACAATTACTGTGATAGAGTCAGCAGCAAGCAACAGAAAGCCTGACTCCAATGGCATCCAACAGTAAGGAAAGTTATAACTGTCTTCATTCTAAATCCTGAAGTGCAGTGGTTTTAGGGTTGTTAATCCATCCAGCTTGTGAGGACTCAGGTAGTTCTCTCTGTCTATTCCGTCATCTAGGGCATCAGCTCCAGGCAAGCCTACTTTCCCTCATGGTAGCAAGAATTCCGTCAGTAGCAACTGGGGCTACCCATCTCATTGTTCATGTCTAGCTCAAAAGAAGAAACATCTCTATCCAACCATGGAAGAAAAGTCCTTCTCTTCTCCTGATTAGTCATTTTAAGTCATGTGTCTATCGAATGGGGGTGGGGCGGTGACCTACAGTGACTGACTTGGGCTCCTGAGACAATTACTGGCAAGGCAGGCGGGGATTACTGTGATTGGCATAGGCCAATCAGGTCCACTCCTGGAGCTGGCCATGGAGCTGGATCCTCTGGGTCACATGGAGGGGCTGGATGAAAGAGCAGTCTGTTCTGTTAGGAAATTAGAAGGGAATGGATGCTGGTGGCACTCACCAGGGTTTACTCCAAGTATTTGGTGCTAATTTACAGAGGAAAATCCAGGGCTTATGGAAATTGAATGATCACCCAAAATCTCAGTTAGGTGGGTGGCCAAATGGAGACTTCTAACTACAAATCTGTTGTCCACCTTAGCAGAAGAACCAGCCCCAGGTAATTCTCAAAGCAGCGGGTTGTCTGCAGTACCTCCCTCTCCTCTTACTCCTCCTCCCTCATTCTCTTTCCCTTATAATTTAGAAGAAATAAAAGCACTCACAGGTGTTGTGTTTTCCTAGACTATTGGTAGCCATGCTCTTTTTTTAAAGGTATATATATATATATATATTTTATTTATTTCAGAGAGAGGAAGGGAGAGGGAGGGAGGGAGGGAGAGAGAGAGAGAGAGAGAGAGAGAGAGAGACATCAATGATGAGAGAGAATCATTGATTGGCTGCCTCCTGCACACTCCTCACTGGGGATGGAGCCTGCAACCCAGGCATGTGCCCTGACCGGGAATCAAACTGTGACCTCCTGGTTCATAGGTAGACACTCAACCATTGAGCCATGCTGGCTGGGCGATAGCCATGCTCTCGAGTAGGAATGCCTGAGGTTCTTTTCAGGCCCTATCAGCATCACTCATAGGGAGCCCCACAGACACTTACCCAAGCTGGGCCAATGTGGCTGGACCGGTCCTTGTGTTTCTTACTGTGATCACAGGATGCACTTCAGCAAAATCATCAGGGAACTGTGGGGATCAAGGTTTGTTACTCATGAGCTTTAGGAGGTACATGGCACACCCAAAGGCCACACAATGAGATCAAGGAGGGGCGTAGGGGGGAGAGAGAGAGGAGATGTGGGGCTCTACCTTTGTTAGGGTTCAAGGGCAGTATGTATGTCTAGGGTTTTGCAGGTTCACTCTTTATTGGTTAATTTAAAGCATAAGCGTGGGAATTAGGACATGGGAAGGGACCAGTGGGGTCACTCAAGAGGTCAGTTAGTAGGTTACCCAGAGCTTTCTGAAAGAGGGAACTTCACGGGTGGAGGAAATCTAATTCCTTATCTGGTAATTTTGTTAGTAGCCGTGTTTAGCAATATGTTTATTCAAGATGGATGTCTTTTGAAATGGATGCCTCGACAATTAAAAAGCTTAATGTTAGTCACTTACACTACAGGTGCGAAGATACCAGTTTCTGCAATGTCATGAACCCTAGGACCTTGGGCACATTACATTGTTTGTTTCTTTGGGTTTCCATTCTTCAAGGAGGGCATTAGGACTCTTGCATTTGCTAAGAACTTGAATCTTTGTGAATTTTACAAATCTTTCCTCTTTTCCCTATTGCCCTTAAGCCCTGCTTATCAATGGTTTCAGATTTTTTTGGTAAATACACATTATAAGTTGTATATTTTATATGATGACCCAGTGTACACATGTGCGCACATACCCGACTTAAAAGTTTCATTGAACAATATTTATCCTTAGTACAGAATGCACTCTTCTAGTACAGTCTACTATAGTCTATTTTATATCTTATCCTATTTCAACTTACCCTATTCTGTCTTTTTTTTTTTTTCCTGTAAAAAGCTTTATTGTTTCATTTGGCCCAGTGCATGGGAGAGGGCTTCAGGGTGGTTAAAAGAATGGCTAGTAGTTTCGGGAAGAGGTTCAGGCAAAAGCCAGACCCCAGGGGAGGCAGAGGGGCCCCTCCAAGGCCTCTGAGCTCCACAGGCTCCTGGTCGTGCTGGAGGGTGAGCCTTTCTGAGAGATGCTCGCCCAGCCCAGCCTGGGGCCGGCAGCCTGCGGAGGGGGGTCAGGTGTCGCCCCTCTTCTTGATGAGCTTCACTCCTGCCCCGGAAGTGGTTCTGCAGGAAGTCACGGAGCCGAGGGCCTGCGGGGCAGAACCAGGGCCTGCGGGGCAGAACCAGGGCCAGGCTCCTCTCCCAGGCCGGGGCGGCGGCCAGGGCCCTGAGCTCGG
>NW_005370223.1:1280173-1284004 GCF_000412655.1 Myotis brandtii
GTGGGGCCGCAGAGGCCGGGCGGGTGGGGGGCGCGGCTTCCACCTCGGTGGGTGACTCTGGCGAAGGTGGGGCTCATGGTTGTCGGCATCAGGAGTGAAGGTGGGACCCGTGTGCGGGCTGGGCCCGCAGGTGGGTCTGAAGGTGGAGACTGGAGGGGACGCAGGAGGGAGGCGGAGGCTGGAAGCGGGGGCGGCCCTGGGCTGTGCGTCCAAACACATTGAAGCAGGAGACAGAGCCGGGAGCGCCGAGGGCAATGCCCTGTCTTACTTCATTTTTAAAAATTCTGGAGCAGAATGGACTATGTTGATTTCCTAACGCTTCCATGGATCTCAACCTTTAGGAGAGCTTTCAAGGGTCAACCTTCAACTGACATTTTGGGCCTGAGACTCTGCATTCTCCCGATCTCCCCATCCATACCTGACACCCAGTAAAATTTCTCCATCAGACATTTCATCTCCTTGGGATCCTGGCTTCTGCTTTCCCTTGTGACAGTTCATCAGTTAGATACGCTGACATTTGGCTGACGTCTTTATTCAGCCCAACACTTTCTGGCTCAAGCTGTTGTGCAATCCACTGGTTAGATCTGATTGGGTCTTTAGGCACAGTTGGGTCTCTCTTCACTTCTAATACTCGTAAGTCACAAATAGAGAAACTATTCTAGAATAGAGATAAAAGACTAGATTAGGGCATTAAAAAAAGTGAGTCATTTTTTTCTTCAGATTTCTGTACAATCTGATTTTTTTTTGTTCTTCTCTTTCTACCTCCTGCCTGTTCCCTATCACCCATCTTTTCCTCTTGTCAGCGTGAGGTGCACAAGTCTAAGACATAGTAACGGTTTGTCCTACTTAAATACTAGACCTCATCACCACGAATGCTTGACGTTAGCGCTGCCTGTAGCACTACAGCTCTGCCCAGAATTCCTGCAGAAACGCTAGGTTCATGCAGGTTCACCAGCAACATTCACCCCCAGAAACCCAGCCCAGTCTAGCTATTCCTAAGTCCATAAATCATTCTAGGGGAGGTGAAAGTTCATCTGGCCCAAATTTCTCCTCTGTTTTTGGTTTATCTTAATTAGGTTTTGCTATTTTTTCACCACACCCTCAATCTTCTCTGTCTCCAGAAGAAGCATAGCTGCCCCGCCTCAACTTTTATAAACTCTGTGAGAGCCACTTTTTCAATAACTTATTCCATATGTTTCATCCGCGAGCTCCACCAGAACCCTCCCTCCCCCAGCCCTCTGCTTTCTCATTTTCGCATGGCATCCCTCCGTGTTTGAATCACGACAAGTAAAAGGAGGAAATACTCTCCAGTCCCACACCAATGAGGCCTTCTCTTTGGTGTGTTCCATGGGTTCCATCCTTTAAAAGGTTTTGTAGAAGCTTTTCTCCCTCAGTGTCCTACTCCGTCTTCCCCGGAAAGCCCCATGGAACTTGGGTGGTGCCGCCCTTCCCTGATCAGGACACGACACTTCCTGGGAGAAAGGACAGGACAGGCCCAGGTCTCCCTTAGAGGCGTCCAATAGGAACTCTGAGCAGAAAGATGCCACCTCTCCGGGTTTCCGCTGCAAAAATAGACTAATTATTCCATTTCTCACTAATAAGAATGACTTCTAATTTTCAGGTGGATATAGTTTTTCTTATGATGAGAGCTTTTCTTTTCTGTGCGCCAAACAGGTTTTATCACCGTTTACCTTCTTCCGCACACCTCTCTCTGAAACAGGAGAGGGGGGACTCGTCCGCTTTCCCCTGGGCTGGGCTCCCCAGGTGCTCCCTTGGCGGGGCTGCGTGGGGAGGTGCTTGTAATTAAGTCTGATTTTTCTGATATGCCTCTGGGAAGCTACTTTCGAGTGCGTGCCAAGCCTCACAGGCACTAAACCCTGTGGATGTAGTCACTTTGTAGAGGCTGCACCAAGGTTCATGAAAGGGGGTGTGATGCATGGCGAGTATTTTTTTAAAAATTATTTATTTATTGGTGACAGTACTGCAGATGTCCCCCTTCCCCCCTTTCTCTGCCCCCCTCCAGATCACCCCGGCCCTATCTCAGGCCTTCCCCACACATGGATACTGTCTGTGTCCATGGGTTATGCATATATTTCTTTGGTTAACTACTTCCCGTTCCCTCCACCCCATTCCCTCTGAGGTCTGTCATTCTGTTCCATGCATCTATACCTCTGGGCCTATTTTGTTCTTCAGTATATTTTGTTCCTTAGATTCCACAAATGAGTGAGATCATGTGATATTTGTCTTTCTTTCTCTAACTGGCTTATTCACTTAGCATAATAATCTCTAGGTCGATGCATGCTGTCACAAAGGGTAAGAGACCCTTCTTTTATACAGCTTCATAGTATTCCATTGTGTAAATGTACCACAGCTTAATTCACTCATCAACTGATGGGCTCTGGGCTATTTCCAAACCTTAGCTATTGTAAATTGTGCTGCTGTGAACATAGGGGTGCACACATTCTTTCTGGTTGGTGTTTCGGAATTCTCAGGATATATTCCCAGAAGTGGGATCGTTGGGTCGAACAGCAGTTCCATTTTCAATTTTTTTGAGGAACCTTCCTACTGTTTTCCGCAGTGGCTGCACCCGTCTGCACTCCCACCAGCTGTGTATGAGGGTTCCCTTTGCTCCACATCCTCTCCAACACTTGTTTGTTGATTTATTGGCAGTAGCCGTTCTGGCAGGTCTGAGGTGATAACTCATTGTGGTTTTAAATTTGCATCTCTCGGATGATTAGTGATATGGAGCACTTTAAAATGCCTCTTGGCCCATCTGTATGTCCTGTTTGGAGAAGTGTCAATTAAAGTCCTTTGCCCATTTTTTAATTGGATTGTTTCTCTTCCTGGTGTTGCGTTGTATAACTTCTTTGTATAATTTGGAAATTAACCCCTTATCAGATGTATCATTAGTGAATGTATTCTTCCATACAGTGGGCTACCTTTTCGTTTTGTTGGTGGTTTCTTTTGCTATGCAGAAGCTTTTTAGTTTGATGTAGTACCATTAGCTTATTTTTTTTTTCCTCTTGATCTAGGACAGCGGTTCTCAACCTGTGGGTCGCGACCCCTTTGGCGGTCGAACGACCCTTTCACAGGGGTAGCCTAAAACCATCCTGCATATCAGATATTTACATTATGATTCATAACAGTAGCAACATTACAGTTATGAAGTAGCAATGAAAATAATTTTATGGTTGGGTCACAACATGAGGAACTGTATTTAAAGGGCCACAAGGTTGAGAACCACTGCTCTAGGAGATGTATCAGTGAAAATACTGCTATATGAGATGTCTGAGGTTTTACTGCCTGTGTTTTCCTCTAGGATTTGTATGGCTTTGTGACTTATATGTAAGCATTTTATCCACTTTGACTTTATTCTAGTGTATAGTGTAAGTTGATGGTCTAGTTTCATTTTTTTTTTTTTTTGCATGTACCTGTCCAATGTTCCCAACATCATTTGTTGAAGAGACTGTCTTTACTCCATTGTATGTTCTTGCCTCCTTTGTCAACTATTAATTGGCCATATTGTCATGGGTTGATTTCTGGAGTCTCTATTTTATTCCTGTGGGGCGCGGTTACTGTGTTTTGGCCAGGTTCAAGCCTCGGACTAATGAAAGGACAGGGTCCTCTCATTGACACGTGCAAGTCCCAGCTGGAGGGCAGGGCCCTCCCAGCACAATTATAGCCAACGGCTGTGGTTGTAAGCTTGAACCTATGGTCCGAACACGTGGCCCCACGTGCCTTGTGATAGAGTTCGGGTGCATGTAGTTGAGTGAGGTTGAAACTCACGAGAATGCTGTAAACAACGTGATCACGCCCCTACTTTGCCTCGTG
>NW_005370223.1:1284115-1303208 GCF_000412655.1 Myotis brandtii
CCCCTCGGGATCACCCTTGGTCGTGCTGGCGTGGCACAATTCCATTGGTCTGTATGCCTGTTCTAGTGCCAGTACCAGGCTGTTTTAATGACAATGGCCTTGTTTGATATATGGTATTGTGATCCCTCCAACTTTGTTCTTCTTTCTTAGGATTGCCGAGGCTATTTGGAACTAGTAAATCAATCAATTCGTTCAATGGAGATTGATTCATTTACAAAGGGAAATGTAATAGGTATGATAATACATGTTGGTTATTTTCTCTGGTCACTCTCGTCCAGTGAGCAAATCACTTGAAAGACCAAATCAGGATCAATTGTTGCTAGATGAGCATAAACCAGAACAAAGACATTAAGAATAATTCATCAATTGGACGGATAGGGAACCAGGACGCGTCATCGATCCCTCTGAGCTCCAGCTTTGCTT
The DNA here is from genome assembly GCF_000412655.1 of Myotis brandtii. Classification (NCBI taxonomy): domain Eukaryota; kingdom Metazoa; phylum Chordata; class Mammalia; order Chiroptera; family Vespertilionidae; genus Myotis; species Myotis brandtii. Next base: position 1,284,539 of record NW_005370223.1, read on the forward strand.
TTCAGAGACACATTCGTTTTTGGAGCTGAGAGGTGATGCCTAAGTCTTTCCCCACAAAGCCTTAAGTCAGTGCCAAGAGTCTGGGGCACCATTACCAGCTCCACCCTGAGAAACAAGCAGAGAGAGAGCCAAAGTGAGGAGCCAAGAGAACCGAGAACCATGTGTGATGTGTGAGAAGGCTCCGAACAGGCGATGGGAGGCATTCTGGAAGGGTTTCCTGAGCCAGAATCCAGTGTTTGCCATGGCTCTTTGTGTGTCTCTAGAGCGGGCATCCTGGGAGGAGTGAGGGAGCTGCCAAGGAGACTTGATTTCTAGGACTCGGAGGAAGCTGATGGGCCAGCCTGCCTTCTTCCAGGGATGTGCTTAGGATTCTGACAGTGGTCCCGCAAGCAGACCCTCTCTCTAGGAGGGATCAGAGTCACAATAACACTCTTTACTCTCAAATTCTTTTTTAAAAAAGTTTTACTTTAAAATAATTACAGATTTGTAGGAAGTTGTAAAAATAGAACAGAGAAGTCCTTTACCCAGTTCCCCCCAGTGGTAACATCTTACCAAGCTAGAGTACAGTATCAAAACAGGAAATTGACATTGGTACAACCTACAGACTTTCTCAGAGTTTACTAGTTTCACATGCACTCCTTTGTGTGTGTGCGTGTGTGTGCGTGTGTGTGACTAGTTCTGTGCATTTTATCACAGGTGTGGCTAGTATGTGTAAACACCACCATGACGAAGATACAGAACTCTTTCATTACCACAAAGACCTTTGATTTTTTTTTAAAGAGGAAAAATTAACTCCTGAAAGTATTATTTTTTAAAATATATATTTTATTGATTTTTTACAGACAGGAAAGGAGAGGGATAGAGAGTCAGAAACATCGATGAGAGAGAAACATCGATCAGCTGCCTCCTGCACACTCCCCACCGGGGATGTGCCCGAAACCAAGGTACATACCCTCGACCAGAATCGAACCTTGGACCTTTGAGTCCACAGGCCGACGCTCTATCCACTGAGCCAAACCGGTTAGGGCCTGAAAGTATTATTAGCTCATGTTGCTACAATACAATTGAGCAGGTCAGAGTTTCCTTTATACCTTTTACATTTATTAGTATTTTTGTGTGACTACATCCTGTTCACTGCTGAGGACTTAACAACCCTTGGATCTCTCTGACTGGACTGGGAAGTTAAGTTGCTGACATGTTCAACACACCTCTCGGTGAGCCACCTGAGGAGTGTGCAGGCCTCAGAGGTTCAAATGGACGTTGGTTAAGCTGCCATTTGAATTAGCTTTTCCTTCCAGCATTCTTAGTTTGGACAGAAGCATTACCTTTTCCTGCTCTCCTGTTTGATACCTGGTTGAAATTCTTTATTTTTAGTGTATTAATTCCCATTGGTTCTTCCTCTGATACAGTTTTCATCTAGTGTCTGGACCCTGGAAACTAAATGTCTAAATGGTACTCTGACTTCAGAAACCACCCCTCCCTGCTTACACCCCATTCATACTTCCCATTATTTCCGGTTGAACCTTGAAAAACCCTGGCTTTAATCAGGAGCCTACGGCTTCCCATTGAATCAAATCAAGTAAAAAACCCTGTTATTCACAGTGTCCTTGAGGTCTGTATGCTCCTTTGATGGCCCCCTTCTCACAACATCTAACTCCTATGAATAATACAAAGAGATACACAATAGTGTTTAAACACAGTTATAATTTTTAAAAAAATATATTTTATTGATTTTTTTTATAGAGAGGAAGGGAGAGGGATAGAGAGTTAGAAACATCGATGAAAGAGAAACATTGATCAGCTGCCTCCTGCACACTCCCCACTGGGGATGTGCCTGCAACCAAGGTACATGCCCTTGACCGGAATCGAACCTGGGACCCTTGAGTCCACAGGCTGATGCTCTATCCACTGAGCCAAACCGGTTAGGGCCACAGTGATAATTTTTCATAACAAATTATCCAAACTTGGTGGCTCAAAACAACAGAAATCTATTCTCTCACAGTTCTGGAGGCAGAAGTCTGAAATCACGGTGTCTGCAGGACTGCCCTTCCTCCAAAGACTCGAGGGGGGAATACTTCCTTTACTATTCTGCTTTCTGGGGGGATCCATGTGTTTCTTGGTTTGTGTCTGTATAAATCCAACCTCTGTCCCCATCTTCACATGGTCTTCTCTCTGTGTCTCCCCTGGGTGTCTCTTATAGAGACCCTTGTCATTACCCATCCAGGGAATCCAAAGTGATGGGATCTTGAGATCCTTAAATTAATTACATCTGTAAAGACCCTTTTTCTTTTTTTGTTTGTTTATTTTTTATTTTTATTTTTAAAAAATATATTTTATTGATTTTTTACAGAGAGGAAGGGAGAAAAATAGAGAGTTAGAAACATCGATGAGAGAGAAACATCCATCAGCTGCCTCCTGCACATCTCCCACTGGGGATGTGCCCGCAACCCAGGCACATGCCCCTGACCGGAATCGAACCTGGGACCCCTAAGTCCGCAGGCCGATGCTCCATCCACTGAGCCAAACCGGTTTCGGCAAGACCCTTTTTCAAAATAAGATCACATTCACAGGTTCCCAGGGTTAGGATGTGGACATATCTTTTTGGGAGCCGCCATTCAACCTGCTACAATAATGAAACAGTCAAACCCGAAGAGCATTGATTTTGAAGTATCAAAATACAATTTGGACAAAAATACAAAACATGTTTATTAAATTTGTGGTTAAGGTGAAACTGGGTTGGATAGCTATTCACTTGAAAACAAAAGCAAAAAATTTTTATAGGTTATGAGAATGAGCCAAAATTAGCAAAATGGACTTTTGCTTTGCATTCATTTCTATTACGTGACTTATCATAAGGCTTTGATTCTGATTCCGTGAGCCTGAACCCCTTGAAGAGAAGGAGTTTTGCCTGGGGACAGTACTTTCAGCTATGCAGCCTACCCTTCCTCATGGCCTTCCTATGGATTTAGGACTTGCCTTCCTTCTTCTTCTTCTTCTTTTTTTTTTAAATTATCTTTGCCAAGCTGGTGTGGCTCAGTGGTTGAGCGTTGACCTCTAAATGATTTCTGGTCAGAGCACATGCCTGGGTTGTGGGTGTAATCCCCAGTGGGGGGCGTGCAGGAGGCAGCCGATCAATGATTTTCTCTCATCATTGATGTTTCTGTCTCTCTCTCTCTCTCCCTTCCTGTCTGAAATCAATAAAAATATATTTTTAAAAAATGTTATCTTTATTGTTGAAAGTATTACAAATGTCCCCCCCTTTTTCCCCCAAGGGTAAGCTGGCAAATAATTTGATTGAATGAAATCTGCCATGCTGTTTGAGAAAATGTGAAAGCTATACCCCAGACATAAAGGATTAAAATTCATATATAATGTTAAATTAGTACAATGACCTTGTTATGAAGACAACATGTGCTGGGATTTGTTAGTGTGAAAAAACCCAACTCAGCTTTGAGGAACAACCGACAGCTTCCTGTGGGTTGTGGATAAACATGGTGGATCCCTGGACGTCATACGTGCCTGTGCGGTGAAATGGTCCAGAGACGGATGCGCAGGCTCAAGAAAAGGTGAAAAGAATGAGAGGTCCAGAGCTTGACCAGGTGAAAGGGACCTTCTAATTGTGTGTAAGTAGTTGAAGATGATCAATTTTCAAGAAGAGAGTTCTAAGGGAATTTAAGAAGACAGAGAAAAGTCAGTATTTTTAGGGTATTCTCGAAAAGGCATTTATTGGCTGGTGGGCTCGGCTTACAATATTTAGCTAGTATATTGTATTTATGGATTAATAGCTAGGAAATAAAGTGCCAAATTCTTTGTGTGGGCTTCAGAATGAGCCACCCTAAGGTGTGCCTCAGTAGTATGCAGATCACTTTGAGCTGAAGGCAATTTCAGCTTCAAGCTCAAGAGAAACCTCACCCCCTCCCTTTAAGTACTATCTGTACGCAGGGCAAACTTGTGTTCACGAATGTCTGTTCTTTCTATGTTCCCACAATGACCCTTTAAAGCCCCAAGCTGCCTTACCTCGTGTCCCCAGCTCAGGATGTCTTATATACCTAATCCCCCTCTCTATCTCTGAACCTCTCATGCTTGTGGAGTTCCCATACATACTGTATGTATGTATTAAATTTGGTTATTTTCCCTTGTTAATTTGTCTGATGTCTATTTGATTATTAGACTAGACAGAAGAACCTTGAGGGCAGAGGAAAGTTTATTCCTCCCCCACATTTATATCCACTGAAATTTCCAGACTTTCCCCAGAAAAGCTGGAAGCTGAGTTTTCTGAATGGTATCTTGACTCAGTTCCCTGGAGTCAGACAGGCGAGGTTCAAATTCACTTACTCGTGTGCTTGATCCCAGCACAAGTGACCTCTCTGAACCTCGGTTTTCTCATCTTTGGAGTAGGGATGATCATAGGACTTCAATGAGGAAATAACATATGTGAATGTGGTTTGTGAAGTGCTATTCAAACACTGGTTGTTATTCTTCCCAAGTCCTGTTTCCTAGCATGGAAGCTTAAACGAGTTACCCTTTGTGGGGTCTCACAAAGACTCTATTCCAGTATCATGACCCAACTACAGTGGGACTTCTGGGACCTGCGCTTGTGAACAGAATTTTTCAGGGTCCTTCTGCTGGCCCTGGGTACCCAGAGTGTGCTGGACCCCAGGCCTCTGGGCTCTTTGTATAATACCAGTCTTAAAGCTCTCAGTTCAACCTAACCCCAAACCAAGTTGTTGTTAGACAAAGCCAATCTGTTCAAGGAAATCACATGAACTCAAATGAAAAACCCTCCCAGAGTTATTATTTCCTTGAAAGACAAGGAAAATTCATGAGGGGGGGGGGAAATCCAAGGAAAATTTCAGTATAGTGTTTTCCGCGGATAAAACCGACCTTATGTCCCATTGTGGCCACTGGGTCTGGACTGGGAACAAGGAGGGAGGAGCTCTTAAGAGGATCTGAGGCATTCTGTTCTCTCTCTGGAGGGGTTCTCTTCTATCTCTCCCTATATTTTGAAGGGTCTCTCCTTTCTATTAACACTGGGTTGTCACCAATGTGACTCAGTATACTCTGTAAGCTTGTGACCAGATGGCATATGTACCAAAATGATACCCAATCTGAAGGGTATGTGGGAAAAAACCCCTCAACCTTGCCACATGTTTATTCTCTCAGCACCATTTAGAAAGTTACTGCCATTCCTTCCATTCTCAACCTCTTCTCAAAGTGACCAGTAGGGGGCACTGCAGGGTGAGATTCCCCACACTATCCCACCTCCACACCCACAAAAAGTTATTGGAATGTGAAGTATGGGACATAATACACCCATTCTAGTGACAATAGTACACTTTTACCTACAATCATACATGCTGAGAGACTGATTATGTATACATTTAAGATCTCAGTTGCTCTTGGGATAGATTAGCTAAAGAAGGAAGTTTTAGCCTGAGGGATATGGGGGACATTCTGACCTAGTACTTGGACATGAAGCACTGGGCCCTAATGATTGTGCCTGGAGAAGTAGCTCACACACGACCACCGTGGGATCATGGTGCATTTGGCGAGGCCCCTGAAAGAAGGTTCTGGCAGCCTGAGATTGGAAGCTGTGAGGGAGCCAGAGACGTGAAAGCTGAGTGTTTTAAAACCTTAGAAAGCAGCTATCTTCTGTGTCTGACTTTATTGGATACTGTAAACTCGGGCAATTGAACTTAAAGCCAGCAGCAAGTTTATTATAAAATCAAATGAAGGGACACATAGTTCTTTTAGTCAAGAAAGGGAAATTGAGGTACCCATGGAAAGTAAAGAGAACACAAAACATAGATTTTAAAAGAGTCACAGATGCTAAGACTAAAATCCAAGGCCGATTTCGAAATTGGGACTTTTAAAATTTAAAACGAAATTACTGTTCAATTGGGAATATGTTTAGGTTATTCAAATAAAAAGGTACAAAGAGGTTAAAGATAAGAAGTCTCCCACCCTTTTCCACCAGGGACCAATTTCCTTTCCCCATGGCTTTCTGGAGATGTTTTATGCGTATATACAAATTATATATCATCCTGGTGTTACAATAATTTTAAGCAAATCAAGAATTTTTTTTTTACCTGGATGTTGAATTATGCATCCTGACCTATTGGCAAGTGTAGGATTGGTACCCAATTGTGGCTGATAAAATATATTAATTCACACTCCACCAAAGACTTACGAACAGAGAAGAAAGTAACTTCCAACCCCCCCCCCCATGATAGTAAAAAAAAAATCTTAATTTTAAAGGATTTATTTGATGAGATTATAAGCACTTAAAAGAGTAGGGACTTAAAAGTGTGTGTACACACACACACACACACACACACACACACACAATTTAAAAAATCTCGTCTCCTTTTATTCTCTCAGATGTGATTCTTTGGGCAGAGTGGACACTATCAAGTGTGATGGACAAAATGATGCTCTAGCGTTCAGTATTTGAAATGAGTCCTCTTAACGATCTGAAAAGAGGCTGTGGTGATGGAGACAGTGTTTTGAAGGGGATGTGGATTTTAAAAGGACATAGAGAACTTTGAGAGTGTTTATAGAAGAGGCAAAAGCATCCTGAATATTCTAGAAAAAAGAGCCTGGACCATTTTGATCTCACTGAATTCTGTCTTCATCTTTGAGCTGTGTGATTGTGGGAAAGGTGCTTAAACTCTCAGTTCCTTAGTTTTCTCATCTGTGAAACTGGAAGGATAGTATATCTACAATATAGGGTTGTTTCAAGATGAAATGAGCTAACATATAACTTGGAGCAATGATAGGCAATAGTATTGCTCAACAAATGTTAAGTATTATCATCTCTCTTTTAAAAATATTGATCTTTATTGTTGAAAGTATTACTTATTATAACTCTAATTACAGCTCTTGGGGGGAAAGGATTAGGGTTCTCTCCTTCCCCAGAACGTCAAATATTTGACTAACATACTTTAACTATAATGTTCTTTTAACTTTAGAGAGATGCTGATGACCCTTTAAGCAAAGTAATTCACAAAAGTGGAGTCTGTCATACTTATCCCACCACTTCAGGCCCTCTGGTCTCTCTCAAACGCCTTGGGACATGGGTCTTGCGGGCTCTGCAGAAGGGAAGCAGGACCGAGAGGCACGGTGCCAAGTGGAAGGAGCTCCGAACACGGAGCAGACACCTGTCACCTGCTTCCTGCTCTGCCTCGGCTGCTCACTGGCCCTGGGAGCCAGGGGAGTCACTTAGATTCTGATATATCAGATGGTACCTAGTGAAGTGGATGAGAACATTTTTTTAATAGGGTTTGAAGAAGAAAAACACACATGGGATTATACTAAAATCAGACTGGTAATGTAACAAGTGTGGCTTTTTATACATGCAAAAGGGTATCGTCTCATTAAAATGTACTGGCCCTGAGAGGTTCATGACACCCATAATGCTCAAAATAATTTGTTACGCCTTTCAGAGTTGTCTTCAGATTCATGGCTGAAAACCAGTTTCATAACTTCATGTCACACTTAAAAAAGTTTTTAATTAAAAAAATCTCTTTAATTTAAAATAATTTCAGACTCATAATAAAGTTTCAAAAATAGTTCAGAGACTTCCCACATACCCTTCAATCCAAATTCCCCAAATATCGACATCTTAGATAACCACAAAGGCAGAAAATTAACATGAAGATAATACTATTATCTAATCTACACACCTTATCCAGATTTCACAAACTGTCCAACCGATGTCCTTTTGTGACCCAGAATTCAATTAAGGACTAGACACTGCATTTCCTTGTATCTCCTTAGTTCCCTTTAATTTGGAATGTTTCCTTGGTCTTTGTCCTCTGTGGTCTTGATACTTTTGAAGAGGACTGGGTAGTTATTTTGTAGATTCTCCCTCATTTTGGGTTTGTCTGATGTTTCCTCATAACTAAAGTTGTGGATTTTTGGCGAGAATGTCATAGACATGATGCTGTGGTCTTTTCAGGACATCATATCAGGGGGTACACGGTATCAATCCGTCGCATCACTGATTGCTGGTGAGAGTAAGTTTGCTTACTCAGCCACGGTGGTGTCTGTGGGCTTCCGCACTGCAAAGCTACCGCTTTCTGCTTGGTGAGGAAGCCTCTTCTGGGGTACCCTTTGAGACTATGTAAATACCCCCTTTCTCATTCATTCTCTAATTTCAGCATTGTATTAGAGTTCTCCAGAGAAATAGAAACAATAGGATGTGTATATGCCCATGATAAGGTACAGGCTCACAAGATTATGGAGGCTGAGAAGTCCCACACGCTGCCACCTGCCAACTGGAGACCCAGGAAAGCTGGTGGTGTGGTTACAGTCTGAGTCCAAAGGCCTGAGACGCAGGGGAGCTGGTGAAGTAGATCCCTATTGAGGAGCAGGAGGAGAGGAGATTACTATCCCTGCTTAGGCAGGCAGCCAGGCAGGAATAAAAAGGGGCCGATTCCTCCCTCTTCCACCTTTTTGTTCTATTCAGGCCCTCAACGGATTCGATGACGCCCACCCACATTGGGGAGGATGATCTACTTTACTTAGTCCACCGATTCAAACACTGATCTCACATGGATACATCCTCACAGACACAACAAGAAATAATGTTTAATCTGGGAACCTCGTGAGACTGTCAAGTTGACACTTAAAATTAACCTTCACAAGCATCTATCTCTAAGTCTTGCCTGGAACAGGCCAAATGGTCATATATATTCTTTAAAACTCCAGGAAGTCCAGATGGATTGTTCACTCTCACACACTCAAGTCAGGGTGACTGTAGGCTGTCTCCACAAGGTCCACAGAGCGATTCAAATCCAAGGTGCTTTCCCTCCATCACTTCTCCTGTCCTGTCCTGTTTTTACACTGTCTTTGTGGAGGCTTCTCTGGAAACTGACAGCTCTGGACTTGACCCATTCAAGTGACATAATCACCAAGTTTCAGGCGCCTCATAAGTAAAAGGAGGATTCAACTTCATAGGTTGTTTTAAAGAGTATGTAAGTTAACATGTGTACAATTTTCTGCATCAAGCATAATGTAAAGCTCTTTAATGAATGTTGGTTTCCCCCCCACAATGTAAACACCCAGATTAAACACCCAAATAATCCCAGTAAATACCAGGGCTGAATTTTCATTTTATTGGTCTGGATTGGAGAGCCTTTTAAAAAAAATCTCTTCACGTAATGTGCACCCAGAAGTGAGAACCACTGAATTACATGCTACCTTAGGTCTTACTAATTGAAAACTCTAAGATAAAAGAGAATTGCATATAGCTTTACTTTTGTCATTTTAGCATGGTATTATTAAAGGTATGGGCAATAAAAATAATTAATTGGTATAAAGGGGGAAGTTTGTTCATTCATAATATTGGTTCATTCATCCACGTAGGTAATTGGTGTTTCCTTGAGCTCCTTTGTCCAGGCATCGTGCTAAGCACTGGGCATAGAAAGATGAAACGGGCACAATGAAGCAGCTACCGCACAGGACAGTGTGGTGCAAGTTATAACGAAGGCAGGGGCATTGGTGTAGCATGCCACGAGTACTATGCATGGTGTTTGACCTGCAAAGGAATTCAGATTTTATTTCATCAGTGTTCAACAACACTCGAAGAATACTGAGCAAGTGATGGGAAATCATGACTATGCTAGAAATATTTCTCTGGTGTGTTTGACATGGGTGAGCAAGGAGGTAGAGTGATCAGGAGAGGAGAGAGGGGAAGGCAGAGGGGAAGATGCTGAGAGCTTTATGTTGGGACATGACAGTGGGGATGAACAGGAGAGGTTGGATTTGTGAGATATGTGGAATGACAGGACTTAAGGACCAATTATGTGCAGGGGAGGCTTTGATGACTATGTAGCTTAGGTGCCTACGTAGCTTGTGGCATTATTCATTCAATGAATTGGAAGAAGGGTGAATGGAAATTGATGAGCTCAGTTTTGCATTTGAGAACGTGTTATCTTACTGATGGTGGGTGATGTATGGATCTGGAACTTGGGAAAGGAAGCTCCATTAGAGATAAAGGCGAGAGACTATGCAGTTCGGTATCTGTAGCCGTAGGTGTGCCTGAAATGGTCCAGGTAGACTATGTAGAAGAATAAGAGAAAAACCAAGGGCAGAGCTCAGGAATCATTAGCGTTCGTTAAGCAGGAGTGGAAGAAGGGGAGCCAGAGAGGAGCCGGAGGAGGACTGGCAGAGCGCAGGGAGAGGCCCAGGAGAGGAGCGTCTTGGGGACATCCGGAGGAAGAAGTTTCAAGAAAGACAAACTGGTCAGCAGTGCAAAGGCAACAGAAGACAAATAAGCTAAGTTCTGAACGGAACTCCAAGAATTGGATTTGGCCTCTAGGTGGGCATAGGAGACTTTATTTATTTTTAAAAAAAATATTTTTTATTGATTTCAGAGAGGAAGGGAGAGATAGAAACATCAATGATGAGAAAGAATCATTGATTGGCTGCCTCCTGCACACCCCACACTGGGGATCGAGCCCGCAACCCAGGCATATGCCCTGAGCGGGAATCGAATTGGTGACCTCCTGATTCCTGGGTCAACCCTCAACCGCTGAGCCATACCTGGCCGGGCTAGGAGACTTTATTGATCTTGTATAATAAAATTTGTGGAGAGTCTTAGAACAGGTTGAAAATTTACCCCCTTTCAAGAAACCTTCCCTGACTTATCCCTCAATCTGTTTACTCAGTAGATTAAAAGCATTAGCAGCCCTAGCTGGTTTTTTCTCAGTAATTAGAGCATCGTCTGCAGACTGAAGGGTCACAGGTTTGATTTCAGTCAAGGGCACATACCTGGGTTTCGGGCTCGATTCCCGCCCCAGTCCAGGCATGTGTGAGAGACAACCAATCAATGGGTCTCTCCCACATTGATGTTTTTTGTCTCTATCTCTCACCCTCCCTTCCACTCTAAAAATCAATGGAAAAAAAATATCCTCGTATGAGGATTAATAATAACAGCAACAAAATAACAAAAAAATAAAAGTATCGGCTGACATGCTCTCTGAGCTGGAAGCTATCTTACAGGTTGTTTAATCCTGGCCTCACTGAATAGGTGAGGAAATTAAGGCCCAGAAAAGGCATTACTTGCCTGAGGGCAATTGGCAGATTTAAGATCTCCATCTAGGACTATTCCACATACATTGGCATTAGTATAATTAGTTTATAATAATTTCCTATTCATATATTGCTACTTTTGCCCTGGTTATTTTATATATACGGAGTTTGCAGGTTTTGCTGCTTTCTGAGGTTATAGAGGATAGGAACTGCATCTCTATTACTTTACTACCTTCTCTATCCCTCACTTAACCTCACATGTCAGCAGGCTGTTACGGAAGTGAAAAGGACATGCTCGCTCCCTATCTGGTATAGCCAGGAGTGCTACATGGCCTAGGCTTATATAATCAGACACATCATCCTAGGACTTTGAATGCTGAGTGAGCGGTGGAAAAAATGAGAAAAGAGTTGGAATTTCCTTAATCTAGCAGTGGTGTCCTGGTCAGTGCTCAGTTCCTGATTCCTTATTCTCTGGAACTGACTTGGATTCTGCCTGTGTCCAGGCTGGCTGCTAGGGTCTAGTCAGTTCTGTGATCCCTTCGTTTCCTTTGGTTGGAGTTAGCCAGCTGTCCTTGTCTGCTCAGGCTGCCACAACAAGACACCACAGACTGTGTGGCTTAAATAATGGAAACTTGTTTCTTCATAGGCTTGGAGGCTGATAAGTTCTAAGATCAAGGTTGGAAGGGGAGGTTTCTGGTGAAGACTTTCTTCCTGTCTTGAAGACAGTTGCTTTGACCTAACATGGTCTTTCCTCTGTCCATGGGTGTAGAGAGAGAGTTAGCTCTCTGGGGTCTCTTACGAGGACACTAATCCTATTGGATCAGGGCCCCACCCTTATGACCTCTTTTAACCTTAATTACCTTCTTCAAATACAGCTACACTAGGATTAGCCCTTCAACATATGAATTTTAACTTTCAGTCTGTAACACCAGCCAAAGCCAGTTTGTTTGGTTTGTAAATTAGAAACTTTAGCTGATTCGCATGAATCTAAATTTGCTAGTCTTATTTTCCCCCTTTGAACTCTGAAATGAAAATGCTCCCCCCCCCATGTTGTTCCGTAAGGCTGGCTTTATTCAGTTGGTTGAAATAGTAGTCTATTTAACAAAAAGCAAGAGCCTTTTGAACATCAGTTCCCTCTCCTGCCTCTTTCCTTGCCTCTCGGGCTTCCCTGGCATTTCTTGAGCAAACTTGTTAGTAGTTAAGCAGGTGGTTGGAGACTCTCTGATGTCATTCTCCACACTAATGTCAGATGCCAACCCGGGGGTTGGCTGGATGGAAAAATGACCAGGTTGGCTCCTACAGTTATGGCTCCATGTTGCAAGAAGTTGGCAATTCTCTTCCTGCTTTTTTCTTTTTATTGCTTGTTCCACAGCATACACAGCTGCCTGGCACTTCTGCCCTTAAACTGTGGCACTCACCATCAAAGGCTCTTGCTCTGCCTGCTGCTTCAGACAGAAGGACAATGACAAATAATACCAAGCCGGTCCTTCCCCCAAGGGTCTCTGAGCTCGCAGTCTGTGTGGAGCTTGCCAGAGGGAAATCTGCCTGAAACAGTCCCCAGAATAAGGGTTTTCTCAAACAAGCACTACATGGTCCCACATGCTGCATTTACATGCAAAACGTTACCCACCAGAAAGTCGTATATAAATATGACCCTAAAACACTCTTGGTTCATGTTTGCTTCATTTTTTATTCTGCTCCAGTATCCCCTTCACACCTGGAAATTGCTCACTGTGAAGTAAACTACAGCACTTTCCAGCACTGTTTTTGTGGGTTTTTTTTTTTTCAGCTGCAGCTGTCTGGGAAACAGTAAACTCTTGTTTTGAAATTTTTTTTTAAATTGAGCTTTTGATTCCAAGCAAATGAAAATGGTTTCTGTTTAAACTTCTTATTGGTGATAGTTTAACTAGCTGGATTTTGTTTTCTCTGGATTATGGATTTTTTTTTTATGGGTTTCCTTCAGGAGTTTAACATTCCCTGAAGCTCACTGGTAGCAGAGGAAAAACGTAACCAGAGAAATTGAATTTCTTTTATGTCCACTGACAGTTTCCATTATAGATAAACCTAGGGCTTTCTACCCAGGAGCTCATGGATTAGTAAGATTTGAGCAATATTAATGCCTCTTCTCTGTATTTTGTAAGGCTAGAGTATATACTTTGGAAAGTGATTATAAAATTAAGTCAAGATAGCCACTTATTTCTGGCATTTGTTATGGGATAATTATCCTAATAGTTCTTTAATCTTGTAATTTAGTAAAAAGGCTATTTTATTTTCTCTTGAGGTTTGGGCAAGCATGAATGAAGTATAGATTGTTTATTAAAATATCTAAATTAAAAAAGTATTCTAGCAGGTAGTGTGTTCACCCTGCAGTATTTTCACCAATGCTTCCCACTCTCACCAATTAAAATCACCCAAGCAGTTGTTACAAGGTCATTGTGTGCACATCCCCTGAATTATGGGATAAAGGCTGAAGGGATGTGTGATGAAGAAAGTATTTAGAGATCATGGGCATGTGTTTGTAGTTGGTCCAGACCAGATGGTGCAAAGTATGTGGAAACCAAAATGGGGCCGGAGTAGGGTTTGCTAGGGCATGTTCCTTACAGGAGAATTTAGGCTCCACCTAGATTATGTGGAGTAGATGGTGGGAAGTGATAATTTCAGGCTGGAAAGATGGCTGAGAAGAGATGTGAATGGAAAAACCAGGTGGGTAAGAAAACTAATCATTGTTGGACAGTCACATGTGCTGGGCACTGTGTGAAGTCCTTTACTGTGTACCTTTAGAAGTTTAACCTCTATTAATTTACAGTGTGGTAGAAGATTTTATGTCTTTGTTTTAGAAGAGGAGCCTATGACACAAAGAGTATATATTGGGGTTGATAATAAAATTCAGGTCCACTTGACTTCAAAGGATCTCCACCACTCCTATCAGTCTCAATGTGGCTTCTTCTGTATATCTTTAGTTACAGGAATTCTGTTCCGCTGGACTTCAGGTGGTACTCAGTGATTACTGTTCTGCAGTTTAGTTGAGACTTTGATGTAGTTGTGGGAGGAGGCAAGCACAGTGTTCACCTACTTCACCATCTAACTAGAACTTTCCAACAGGAGCATCAGTCTTGTCTTTCCTTTTGGCAGCACAGTTTCTTCCGATTAGACAATCATATAGCTTGGTTTCACTAAGGAAAGTTCAGAACTGATGAGGAGTTTTCAGACTTGGGTCAAAATGGCTTGGGGCCAGTTTGCAAGAGTCACAAAATGTTTCTCAAAGTGTGGCCACCTTAAAAAAAAACAACCACACACACACACACACACACACACACACACAAATAGGAGATACACATGTTAAAAATGCAGAATTTCAGATTCCATCGCAGCTAGACTCATCATCAAATCAGATGGGGAGCCTGGAAATCAGCATTTTACCGTCTCCACCCCCAGGACAGAGCTGCACACAAACATCTGAGCAACAGCAGGCAGATGGTTCAGAACCTGTAGGTTTTCAAGCCTTCCATGTGAACTGAGTGCCCATCTCCAAGGAGGGATCCAAGACGGGGGCCAATGATCGACAGGGGTTTGTGAAAATTAAACCACAGGGAACGTGTCTGCCAGTGCAAATAGTACCTGTTCTAGTAGACAGAGCTCCAGCCCACCTTTCAGGTGGAGGCCTCCACGTCCCACCCCGGCCACAGAGGGCCCTCGCCATCATTTGTATCCTCAGAGTTTATTTGTACAATATTCTTGGCAATTTATCTTACTCTGCTTCCTGATATATCTTAGCTAAATCTTACAACTTACTGAACTTCATTTTTTAAACTGCAGTATAACTTACATATAGTAATACATCTGCACATACCACTTAAATTTCACATTGGTTAAATCATTTAATTTTCACATGTGTATATAAAACGATGTAATGACCACCTGGATCATTTCCAGCACTCCAGAAAATTCCCTTGTGCTCGCTGGTAATCTCTCTCTAAAGATAGCCACTATTTGGACGTTTATTATGACAGATTTGGTTACGCTCTTTCTAAACTTCAGATCCGTGGAATCATATGGTATGCAGTATTTTATGTATAGCTTCTTCCACTCAACATTATATCTGTGATATTCTTCCATTTTGTTGAGAGTATTCGTAGTTTTTTCTTTTTCATTTGTGTCATGTCCTATTGTATACAATACCATAACTTCTATATTCATTCTAGTGTTGATGAATATTTTGGTTGTTTCCAGTATTGGGCTATGATGATAAAGCTCCTACAACATTCTTATATGTCATTTAGTGTTGGAGATATACCCAGGAATGGAGCTGCTGGGTCATTAGGCATACATGCGTTTGGCTTTAGTAGACACCGCTAAGCAAACATTTCCAAGGGGGTTGGTACCCACTTACATACTCACCAGCTGTGTAGTGGAGTTCTAGTCTGTTTAACTTTAAAATCTTGTCTCCCTGACATGATTTGGAAAGGAAATCATGCAAGCAGCCACATATATTTTGTATTAGCCATGAGGGCTGCACAGAGACCAGAGCATGGTAGGGAGGTGGTAAACACCAAAGGACTTAATCAGGAGTTCACTGAGAATCACTGCAAAAAGACTACGAGAAATTTCAGGAAAGTCAAGATGATCCAAATCCTGAGAAAAGGAACAATATTACTCAAACTTTCCATGCACTGTTTGAAAATCTCGCCCCATTCCTTACCATTTAACATCAGGATATTACTCAAAGGTGAACCAAATGACTGTAGACCACTGAGCCAAAAAGCCTGTTTAAATAATAGAGTCTTGTGCAAACAGTGATCTTTTTATGTGAGAATAATAAAATGATTTTGTCATCTTAGATGATCTAACACACTTTAAAGGCAATAACTGTAGCTCTTTGTTCTAAACTCTCTCATAGGTTCAGGCAAGGGCCTGAAAGCAACTCCTGGCTGGTTGTTGACCATAGATGTGACCCTCCTCCTTTCTTGAAAGACAGCAGCCCAATGTGGTAAAAAGTACATGATTTGGGTTTAAATCTCACCTTTGGTAGATCCTTGCTATGTGACCCTGATCGAGTGTTCACCTCTCTGGGCTTGCTGGCTCATCTTGGTGATGACAATATCTACCTCTCTCTGAGCTGGGAGGAGGATTGTGAAAAAGCAAACCCAGAGGTGGCATATAGATGGGACATAAAAAAATGGCAGCCTTTCTTCCTTTTGATTTCTTTAAAAATTAATTTCCCCCAACTTTGAGATACAGTTGACATGTAACATTACCATAAGTTTGTGTCCAACGTGCTGATTAGATACCCTCACATATTGCAAATGATTACCATGAGTAGCATTGGCTAACTACATGCATCATATCACACAATCACTATGTCTTTCTTTGTGGTGAGAACTTTTAAGATCCACTCTTAGTAACAACTCTCAAGTATATGATACACTATTATTAACTGTAGTCACTGTGCTGTACGTACATTAGATACCCAGAATGTATTCACTTTTATAGCTGAAAGTTTGTGACCTCTGGCCAACACCTCCTTCTTTTCCCCACCTCCTGTTCTCCCAGACCCTGGTAACTGTAGTCTGTTTCTCTGAGTTCAGCTTTATTAGATTCCACACATTAGTGAGATAACACAGGACTTGTCTTTCTGTGTCTGGCTTATTTCACTTAGCGCAATGCCCTCAAGATCCATTCCCGTTGTTGCAAATATCAGGATCTCCTTCTTTCTTTCTTTTTTTTTTTTAATTAAATCTTTATTGTTCAGGTTACATTTGTTCCTCTTTTTTCCCCCCCATAACTCCCCTCCTCCCAGTTCCTGGCTTAATTTCTAGTTGGTTCTTTATCATAGCATCGAGGGTCTCATTAGTTTTCGTGACTCTCTCCTCAAGTTTATTGACAGCTTCTAGCACATTTTTGCAAGCCCTCAAAATTGCGATTTTTAGCTCTATATCCTCCATTTCTGTCATGTTTTTTTGTCTCCGCATTTTTTATGCTTTCTTGGTGCACCCCCTAGTGGTCTTTGTGCGCAGTCTTGTTCTAGTTGAGCCTTGATTGTTGTAGTTAATACTAGAGGGATTTGACCACCAGGCCGACTGGCTGTGTGAATCAGCTGTGTCTGCCGCGGAAAACTTCTGTCCTCTGGGGAGGTGCTAATCTAGCCTTTGCCTGAGGCTATCCGGCAAATGGCTCTGCGCAGGGCTTGGGCGGGGCGGGCTCAACAGGGCGGGCGGAGGGAGCCGTTATGGTGCCCTCAGTCCTGTTCCCAGAGGCTCTGCTTCTCAGAACCCCCGGAACCGCTGCAAACCTCGGAGGGAAAGCTGCCTTCCAACTGATGCCAGACACTCCCGCTTCTCCCGTTTGGGTCCGAGTCCCCAGCGATTCGCCCGTATCTGGAGCTCAGAGTCTGAGACTCCCCCCTGACCGAAAACGACAACCGCGCTCTCAGCCACCAGCCCGCTTTGCGCGCGCACCTCCGCACCTGAGTTTTTTCCACACTGCGCCTCCTCTGAGCCTCGGTGTGCTGTTATTTTTCCTTCTAGTTGAAGAGTCTCTCCTCAGCCAGCCTTCCTGTGGTTCTGGGTGATGTCCGTTCCGTCTTTTAGTTGTATTTTTGAAGTGGTTGTTTGCGGCAGCAGTCTCCGGTGTTTACCTATGCCGCCATCTTCCAGGATCTCCTTCTTTCTCGTGAGTGAATAGAATACTATTGTATATATACACACATTTTATTTATCCACTCATTCTTTGATGGACACACTTGGGGTTGTTTCCATACCCTAGCTGTTAAGAATAATGCTCTAGTGAACTAGGGTGTGCAGATATCTCTTTGAGATCCCGTTTTCAATTCAAGAGGAAGCCAGCATTACTCTAATCCCAAAAACAGATAAAGACACTACAAAGAAAGAAAATTATAGCCCAATGTCCATGATGAACATAGATGCTAAAATCCTCAACAAAATAGTAGCAAACTGCATCTAGCAATGCATTAAATAACCTATACACCACGATCAAGTGGAGTTTATTTCAGGGATGCAAGATTAGTACACTATTTGCAAATCAATAAATGTGATACACTACATAAAAAATGAAGGATAAACAACACATGATCATATCAATGGATAAAATCCAGCATCCATTTATAATAAAAACTATCAGCAAAGTAGGAAGAGAAAGAACATGCTTTAATAAAGGCCATATATGACAAACACATATATGACAAACATCATACTCAATGGGCAAAAACTATAAACTTTTCTTTTAAGATCAGGAATAAGACAGGGATGTTTGCTTTCACCACTCTTATTCAACATAGTACTTGAAGTCCTAGCCACGGCAATCAGACAATAAGAAGAAATAAAAAGGAATCCAAATTGGAAAGGAAGAAGTAAAACTGTCATTATTTGCAGATGACATGGTACTATATATAGAGAACCCTAAAGATTCCACCAAAAAAGCCCTAGAACTGATAAATGAATTCAGTAAAGTAGTAGGATACAAAATAAATATCCAGAAATGAATTTCATTTTTATATACCAACAATAAGCTATCAGAAAGGGAAACTAAGAAAACAATTTCATTTACAATTGCTTTTAAAAAGTACCTAGGAATAATTTATTTATATTTATTTGTTGATTGATTGATTGATTTCAGA
>NW_005370223.1:1304259-1305926 GCF_000412655.1 Myotis brandtii
TTATAACAGTAGCAACATTACAGTTATGAAGTAGCAACGAAAATAATTTTATGGTTGGGTCACAACATGAGGAACTGTATTTAAAGGGCCAGAAGGTTGAGAACCACTGGCCTAGAGGTTTCGTGCTCAGCATTTATTCCCTTATTCCAGTGTGCTTTCCTGCAGGGTGGAGGCGGGGAAGCCTGCTGGGATTCTGGATGAGAATTCATTCCCACCAATCAGCACACTTGTGCGATGTTTGGAACACCGCTTGGCTATTTTCTACTAGAAAGCAAGGGAAAGGAGGTGTTGGCTTTTTGGTAGCAGTGACCCATCATTTGACTCCTTAGTGAGAGTCTGGGGTGACTGTAGTGACACAGGTTTTTTTAAAATATATATTTTATATATTTTTATTGATTTCAGAGAGGAAAAGAGAGGGGGAGAGAGAGAAAAACATCCATGATGAGAGAGAATCATGGATCGGCTGCCTCCTGCACGCCCCTACTGGGGATCAAGCCACAACCCGACAACCCGGGCATGTGCCCTTGACTGGGAATCGAACCGTGACCTCCTGGTTCATAGGTCGACCCTCAACCACTGAGCCACGCCGGCCAGGCCAGGGGTTTTGTTTTGATGGCACCGACTGAGCAGCATTTCGTGTTCACTCCCTCGCTCTGTGGGGTCGAGAGGAGGTGGTGGAAGCTTCCTGATTCCCCACCTTCTTCCTTACGGCAGAGGAGGCTGTTCCCTGGCTGACCGATTCGCAGTGTTGTTCCAGGAGTCATTCGTGGAGTCTCGGCCCCGAGCCCGCTCCTCCTTCCAGTGAAATTCCAGGCAGCACTTGCTGAATCCCTTTCCCATGAAAATCGCTGAAATAGTTTTGTTTTCTTCAATTGCACGCTGCCAGATATCATGACTGCTCCGAAGTCATTTTGGCCAGGTTCTTTTGGTCATATGCTCAGACCTCTCACTGCAGACCCTGGCACCTCATCTTCCTCTTTGGAGACCTGCTTTCTGGCCCTGGGCCCTTGCCTCAAACCTGTGCTGCTGCTGTGAACACACATTCTGATTGGCACCTGCTGGCCTGACGGAGCCACAGCTTTGACTGCCGCTCGAGCTCCTGCTCCACCTGTTTGAATGGACTGCTGGGTGCAAACTGTTGCTCGAGGTGTCCTGAACTCGGGATCGCCTTTGAACTCTATGTCTGGATCTCCTGAATGTTTCCCGTAATAGCCACTCTGTTCTCCCAGCCCCTGACTCAGGTCTTGAGCTGAGCCCACTCTGGTGGTCTGTTCTCTGTGGCTATGACTGATCCATGGCACCATATACCACCGGTCAGATCACAGATGTTCCTGTGGGTCAGCTCCATGGCACTAGCTCTGCCCAGAAGAGTTTATAGTCAGCCTCCGAGTTGTGATATTACTAGGGTCTCCTTTTGGATCACATACAAAAGGTAGAAAATCTTACAGATTACTTGCAACAATAACCAGCAATCTGTCAGGAAGAAGCTGAAGGATGATATTGTGTTTTTAAAATGTGTCTGCTGGAGTCACCATATATTTTTAGCTGCACCATGATTTTTTAAAAAAAGTTTTTATTGATTCTGGATAAAGGAAGGGAGGGAGGGAGGAAGGGAGAGAGAGAGAGAGAGAGAGAGAGAGAGAGAGAGAGAGAGAGAGATTGATTCA
>NW_005370223.1:1306577-1375254 GCF_000412655.1 Myotis brandtii
TAGCTGGAGGAAGTCAGACTGCTCTCTTTAGTAACAATCCAGGAAGCCAAACAATAAACCCTGTAACAGTTGGCCCCAAATGGCCAGGACTGGATCAATAACTGACAGCTTCCATAATTTTTGCCCTTGCTTCCAACTTAGACTGATGGGAGAAAGCAAAGTATGCACCCCAGTCAATCGGATGGGGATACCCCATTTCTAATGAACCCACCGATAGCTTCCCCAGGCAGCAGGCTTCCAGGCGGAGCCCACCTGGAGCCTTCCCTTCTCCCGACTATGAGGCTTCCCATTCCTCTGCCTGCCGTTGAGTTTCTGTCAAAACACAAGTGATGGCAGCTGCCTCTCTTGCTATACAGCAAGCTCTGAATCAATAGCCTTTGCTTGTTCTTCGTTGGTTGGTCTTGCTTTCTTTCTGCACATCCATAGTGCAGTCTTGTCTTCTAAAGGTGTCCGTCTTTCCCCTGGTGCCTCTAAGTGAGCTGGTATTCTCAAAGTCCTGAGGCAGCAATTTAAAGGTTCTCAATCTCTCCACCTTCCTGTTATTAAAAACCTGTGTCCTCTGATGTAAATGCTTATGTAAGGCTGAATTTGAAAATGTGGTTTCTAATTTAAAGTTCAACATTTTCTATCCCTAATAAAATAGTTTTCTTCAACTGTAGGTTACATTATAAGCAAAGATTTAACAATCTTTGGTGCAAAGTGGATTGGACCCATTTTGAATGTTAACTGTAATACATTCACGAATTTGCTTTTATGTTTATTATGTTTCTCCTCTGGGAAATGCAAATAATTAAGCAGATATTCAGAAACCGAAGTGAATAATTTTTCCTTAAGTGTTTCATAATCTTCCTTTGTTTGATTCTGCAACATCATCTCCTCATTATCAGTTGTCATCGTATCACAATCTTTATTACATCTCATTATCTCTCCTTCCCTCATATTACCATAAGTCACTGATTCTAACATGTAGTCCTTAGGCCACCTGTATTACCCAAGAAGCATGTCAAAATGCAGATTCTCGGGCCTCATCCCAGATCTACTGAGCTGACTTTTGGAGTGTGTCCAAGAATTTGCGTTTCAAATATGTTCCTCAGATGATTTCTATATAGACATCATTTTTATTCTATGTACCAGTGTATCTGTTTATCTTCATCATGTTATCTATCTGTATGACTGTCTAAAGACTAGAATTTAGGACCTACTGGTATACTATATCTCAGGTACCTGACAGACATTATTATCTCTTTAATCCTTAAAATGGTCATAAATTATACGCTATATCTCAGGTATCTGACAGACATTATCTCTTTAATCCTTAAAATGGTCATAAATTATACTTTCTATTTTATAGTTAAGGGAACTATGTTTCAAGACAATAGTGAATTATCCAGGGTCATATAGCTAGCAAACCATAGAGCTGGGAGTAGAAGCCACATTGTCAATACAAAAAGAATCCTATAGCTTAACAACAACAAAAAACAAACAAACAAAAAAAACCCAAACAACCCACAAAAACTTTAGTTTTTCTATGGGATTGGTCTTAATGCTTTACTGACTCAATCATCCAATTTAAGTGCAAGTCCCTCTGGTAGCTGAGTGTAGACATAGGCTAAATTGCGAGATAATGTATTTGGCAATAAAACTTAACCATCATTCCCTATATGAGATAAGCTACATCTCATTGGGAGCATTGAGCAAAGGTATAAGTGATGAGTTACACCCTGGACAGCTATGGATGATCAGCTTAGAGCAGCAAGCAATATAGTTTCAGCAGAGCCTTATGATTGTTGAGATTGGGAATGAACTTGAACTAGAGAGATCTAAGTTCATTTTCTGTTGGCAAAACATTTCTAAGGGAAAGTCTTAAAAAGGCTTATAAAAACTTAAAAGGCCCTTGGACATCAAATGGCTCTTACAAATTTAATCAGAAACACACGGATTAGATTTCTCATAAAATACATTTAGGTTTAAAATTATGGGAAAAAGCACAGGGAAAGATGTCTTTTAGGTTTGTCCAAACCAAATGCTAAATGCTTGGGAAAGTTGGAAACAGTTTAACAACAGCAGGACTACACGAGCACATATGTGGCACTGCAGGTGACACAGGAAAACAGAGCCCCATTCTCCTGCAGTGGGCGGGGCCGAACTCACGGAAAAGTGGAAGGCAGCCCTGCTGGCAGGCTTCCCAGATGCTGGGTGGTATGATAAGGGTGGCAGGAAGAGATGGGGAGGGAGGAGGAGAGTTTGGAGGACGAGATGGTCTTTCACTCTCCCCAGGGAAGGCTGGCTAATGGCATTCTTTTCATTCCTAAGTGCTGGCCCATTCCCACCCTTGGAGAGTTTTCTAGGAGCAACCTTGGTGTAAAGGAGGGATATCTGGCTGAGGGGCAGAAGACATGCTTTTTTTTTTTCTTTCAATTCTCACTGGAGGATATTTTTCCCCATTGATTTCTAGAGGGAGGGAGCGAGGGAGAAAGAGAGAGAGAGAGAGAGAGAGAGAGAGAGAGAGAGAGAGAGAGAAAGAGAAACACTGATATGAGAGAGACACATCGACTGGTCACCTCCCCCATGCACCCCCACTGGGGCTGGGGAACCCGCAACTGACATAACCTGCCCTTGACCAGAATTGAACCTGTGACCCTTCGGCCTGGGGGCCGAGGCTCTAACCACCCAACCAAACCAGCCGGGGCAAGAACTGCATTTTAGTCCCACCTCTGCCACTTCCTAGCTGACTAATGTTGTTCCCCCCAATCCTAAAATAAAGAAATGCTCCCCATGATCCAAAGGCTTCCTAAGCCTCACGTTCCCACCCATTAAATGGGAGATAGCGCAAACCTTCGAGTGGTGTCGGGAAGATGTAGGTGAGGTGGTGATTGAATCTACTTGAGCCTAGTGCTCGGCACCTGCTAAGTGCTCAGTAAATGACTGTTACTGGCATAACCCTAATGTCCGTGTTCTAACATTTCTAAGGCAAAAGAAGTCAGTTGCCACTTACAGTGCACAAGGGGAGGGAATGGAAGAGGGATGTGGGAAGGAAGGTTTTCCCGTGCGCCCAGGAAGAAGATTCTAGTACATTTTAGAATTGAATTTAAAACTAAGTTTGGGAATAACTGTTCCCTTGCATTACCAGTCATGGATGCTCCAATGGTCATTTAGTCTTCCAAATTTGTTTTGTTTGGAAATGATCTGGTTTTTGAATAATATTATAAAGAAGTCTTTCTGTGGATTCAGTGCCTTTTCAACACCAAAAGAGAATGTTATTGGAAATGCACACTGTCATGCAAAAACAAAAACAACCCCCCCCCCCCCCCCCCCCCCCGTGGATTCAGTGCCTTTTCAACACCAAAAGAGAATGCTATTGGAAATGCGCACTGAGTGTCATGCAAAAACAAAAACAACCCCCCCCCCCAACAAAACAAAACACACCAACCTATTTGTTGTTTTCCTCCTCTCTGATCTCTGCTTCCACACTTGCTACCTATCTACCTAGAGAACATGGCCCTCCATGAGGGCAGCTCAAAGGGATGGATGTAAAGTTGGCTAGATCTTCAGCTAGACCATCTTCCTGTTCTATTTTTTTCCAGCGCTTCTCCTCTAACCCAACCCACAGCTTGCTCAAAGCTCAGGGAGACTGAATACTCGACTAAATTTGTCCATTTGTGGAGGGGCTTGGCCACAAAAATGTTTTCTTGCCCTTGAAATAGTTTGGTCGCTGTTTTCTAGTTCGTTCAAAAGAGAACTTGAATCAAAATGCGTGGATACAGCCATCATAAAGTTGAGTATATACGCTGGACATTTTATAAGCGTTAAATTAGATACTTGAAAAATACATATGCATCTAAATATATGTTCTGTTTAATAATTTGTGTCCTTAGACCCTTTACATTCTTTTTGTGTTCATGTTTATTTATGTGACCTTGTAGCACCATGTAGCAAATAAAATACCCCTGTCATGCCTGAGAAAATACTTGCTAATCTCTTCTGTTATTGGTTGCATTGCCATTTGTTCATTTGTGTGACTGCACGTATTTCACTTAATTACAGATTTTAAATGAAAGAGAGAAGGCTAAAATGCAATAATTTAATGTTACCACAATAATTCAATTTATTTTATTATACTTAAATTTATGGTTAACTGCAGTTTTGCTCATACATTATACTGGTTACACATTTTGGGGCATATCTACAATGGAAAAAAGTCATCTACTGCTGAGAACCTCTTGTTAAATCTGGATTGCACAAGCTCAGAGCAGTGTGTTACATAATGAGACAATTTATAATCATCATGATAACAGAGGCTGTATGTATTCTGGAAAGAAAAGATAGCAATATCTGTAAGACTGCACCTGCATGGAGGCTATAATTTCTGTGTGGCTGTGACAGACAGTGTGAATCATGGATTATTACCATTTTTAAGGGCTCCATGTATTCCCCATTATTTATTATAGCTCCTATAGGACTTACCCAGTATACGCGCCTGGGCTGAGATAGATATATATTCAGACACACAGATGTGTATGTAGTTACATATTTATACACATATATTATACACACATTATGCTGGTAATTTATGGCAAAGAAAATAAATAAGCCCAATGGCTAAGACCTTGCAAAACACCCAAACTCAGGCAAAAGGAACCTGCACATCTGCCTTTTAAACTTAGAACTAAGTCCCTGGAAGGATTCTCAAAGCTGCTGCCCAGATTTCCAAGGAGAAAGCTCAATCTCATTAATGAACCCTAGCCAAAGGCCAGGGTTCCCTCTGGTGCACACGCACCCAGCGGCCTCATTTGTCATTGTGCTCTGGGCTCTGCTGAGCTGCCTCTAGCCCCAAGTGCCATGATGTGACTGATTCCAGCAAAACCAAATGGAGCTCTTTCTTTGCACTTTTCTGTTGTCATCACAAGCTGTTTATAAGCCCCGTTCTTTTGGTGCCAAGTGATTCCCTGCTGCAAATAAATCACTTCTGTGAAATATTTATGGTTCAATCTATTAGCTATTTAATAATTGTACCTGGCAACAGGGCAAAAATTAAAAGTGTATCAAGTTTGATTTCTGTCTCCTTTTTCCCTTTTGAGATAACCTTGACTATTTCCAGGCATCTCCTTTTAATTTTTGTTGTTGTTGTTAATCCTCACCCAACACTCTTTCTGTAATGGTTATCCATTGCCCAAATAATGCTGAGTAACAAGCAACTATACAACCTCAGTGACCTAAGTAGTGCTTATTGCTTACTCTGGAGTGAGCTGGGAATTAGCTAGAGGGCTCTGCTGATCTTGGTTGGGCTTGCTCACCTACTTGGGGTGGGGGGTAGCTAGCTGTTCAGTGATCTAAGATGACCTCAGCTGGGCCAATGGGCTTTGCCAGGTGTCTCTCATCTTTTGGCAACTGAGTCCAGATATGGTGTTATGATGTTGGCAGAGGCATAAGAGGGAGGGCAAGCTCAATTGTGAAGTATTTTGCAAATCTTGTATCACCTTGCTAACATTATATTGGCCAAAGCAAATCACTTGGATGAGCCCCGAGTCAGGGTGGAGAGCATCGCCAAACTACAGGGCAAAGGGCACGGATATAGAAAGAGATAAAGAACTGGGCCATGCTTTTAATGTATTAAATCCATCTTGCCACAGAAATACCTCTCAGGAAAGGATCCAAGCAACATTTCTATTGAGCTGGAATAATGGTTTTGTACATATTGAGACCACTGTGACTATCTGCTGTTATACATAAGGTAAAAACACAGAAGAAAAGCAACGAGGCTCCGAGATGGAATAAAAATGAACTCAAACTCATTGTCACTTCTCCCAGTGAGAGGAAGGGTCTATTTCTTTATCCCCTTAAATCTGGGCTGGGCCAGTGGTTGGTTATATGACTAATAAAACACAGTGGAAGTGACTCTTGGCTTCTTTTGGGACCAGCCTCTCAGGGGACCGGCAGCTTCCATGCCCTCTCTTGGAATGTTCATTTCGGGCATAGCCTCTCTCGGAACACAGTTGCTATGAAACGGGAGGCTGCATGTGGGCTCTGTGGTCAGAAGGTAGCCTCAGCTTCCAGCCTCTCGGGCTCCTGGTGACTGCAGGCTCAACCAACATCAGATGAATGAGATGATCTGTCCAGTTCGGTCAGAGTTGTGAGAGATAATGAAATGATGATTGTTTATTTAAGCCACTAATATTTGGGATGGTTTGCTATGCAGCCATAGATGATTGAAATGTTCCAAAGTGACTTTCCAGGCATTAGATCAGGGACATATTTTTGATTTGTAAAGTTTTTTTAGAGCTTTTGTAAAAGTTAGGGACTTGTTTTAGTGACTTTCCAGGCATTAGATCAGGTTGAAGGAGGGACATATTTTTGATTTGTAAGGTGTTTTTTTTAGAGCTTTTGTAAAAGTTAGGGACTTGTTTTACCTAAATTTATAGCCAATTTTGCAAATACTAGTAGTTCTCTGGAAATGTTTACGCACTTTATCAAGAATGCTGACTTGCAAGTAGAGAATCACATAAATGTTGGAGGGCTCTTAGCCATTGTGGGTTTTGCCACACCAGCACCTTGGGCTCCATTCTCTCTTCTTGACTGCAGAGAGCACTGCAGAGAGCTCTTCAGAGCAGGAAAGAGGGACTGCCTTTTCTCTTGTCACACACACACACATTATTATTTAAAAAACATAGATGCACTTTTTCTGCTGCCAATTTCATTCTTCAGTGACACCCAGCATGGTTCAGGACCCTGTGTCCCACTCATCCATTGATGAACCTCAATCTCTGGCCATGACATTGGATTTAATTTGGAAAGTATTTCAGTCATGGCTGATACATCACATTGTGTCTTCCCAGGGCAAATAGCATCTTTATTTGAATTGCCACCTGCTGTGAGTTCTCCAGACTTTTTCTCTCTTATTTACTGCAGATGGTTGAAAGTTGACTGGACCATCATTTAACTCAGAGAGTTCTCCCATCTAGCTGCAAATTCCTATCTTATCACTCTCCCCACCCCCAGCTTTATTGAGGTATAATTGACAAATATAGTTGTACATTTAAAAGCATATGATGTGGTGATTTTATATATTACAAAATATTGATCACAATCAAGTTAACTGACACATTTATCACATCACATAGTTGCCTTGTGTGTGTGTGTTGAGAATGCTTAAGATCCACTCTTGGCAAATTTCAAGTATACAATACAGTAACCCCAATCCTATATATTAGCTCCTTTGAATTTGTTCATCTTATAAGTGAAAGCATGTGTCCTTTAACCAACTTTTTCCCTTTGACCACCCCCCCACGCCCTAGCCCTCAGCAACCACCACTCTACTCTCTTTCTATGAGTCTGACTTTCAATTTTTTTAGATTCCACATATAAGTGATACCATACAATATTTTCGTTCTCTGGCTTATTTCAGTGAGCACAGTACCTTCCAGGTTCATGCATGTTGTCAAAATGGCAGGATTTTCTTTTTTTATGGCTGAATAACATTCCATTGTGTGTGTGTGTTTCTCTCGCTTATTTCAGTGAGCACAATACCTTCCAGGTTCATGCATGTTGTCAAAATGGCAGGTTTTCTTTTTTTATGGCTGAATAACATTCCATTGTGCGTGCGTGTGTATGTGTGTGTCACTTTCATTATCTGTTCATCCACTGACGGGCACTTAGGTTGTTTCCATGTCTTGGATATTGTAAATAATGCATTGAACATGGGGGTGCAGATATATTTTCCTTTGGAAATATACCCCCCAACTCCCCGCCCCCTGTTTTTAATCTTACATGCCTCTCTGCTTTCCTTTGTGTTTGGTGCCACTGAGTCTGGAGCCTCTAGCTTGGTTTCTGCAGAGAACAAGGCTGTGGTTTCTGGCAGGTGTCAGGGCCAGGCCAGCCCTGCCTGGTGGCACAGGAGAAAGGACCTGCTTGGAGACCGGCCGTTTCTCCCAGTCTGCCCAGGCAGGGTTGGGAAAGTAGAATCTCACAGCTGCCTTCTCTGGGCGCCTGTGTCTCTGAATGGTGACCCTCTCGGAGGTGCTATGGAGCACATCGATGCAACTCTCATTGGTACTGTGACCTCCGCAGACCCTGAAATTCCATTTTTATAATTTTTCCTGCTTTGCCACACATCACTCCTCCAACTCTGTTTTTTTCCAAATTAGTGTAAATGTTTTGCCTGCTGAAATCTCCCCATTCTCTCTATGGGCTAATCCACTTTTTGAAAAATTAATTTTCTGTATTTTATTTGGGTTTTAGTAGGAAGAGGAGATAAATGCATGTTGTTAATTCTTCATATTTAACCAGAACTCTTTCTTTGAAGTTGAACTGATTTAGCAATATTATGATGTTAATTTATAGTTATCTTTCAAGACACGGTGATGAAGTAGTCTATTTTTAATTTCTGGAGAAACTTCCATGCTGTTTTCCATAGTGGCTGTACCACTTTCTATTCCCACCAGCAGTGCACCAGGGTTCCCTTTTCTTCACATCCTTACTAACATTTGTTCTCTCTTACCTTTTTGATAATAACCTTCTAACAGGGGTGAGGTGATATCTCACGGTGACTCTTAGATAAACCACCAAAGGACCAGGGACTAAAGGCAGACGGCCAGCCTGGAGTGTGAAGCTGGCCACCCACCTGTGTCATGTCTGCTGGTCTCTTCAGCTTCTCGGGGTCTCAATTTCCTCACCTGTAAAGTGGGGAAGATTAGAGACAACAATCCTGTAAGGCCCTGTCTGGCTCTATAATTCTCAGATTTCACAGAGCACCTAGAGGCACTGACATTGACTTTTGGAAAATTCTTTTTTTTTTTTTTAATAAATTTTATTGATTTTTTTTACAGAGAGGAAGGGAGAGGGATAGAGAGTTAGAAATATCGACGAGAGAGAAACATCAATCAGCTGCCTCCTGCACGCCCCCTACTGGGGATGTGCCCACAACCAAGGTACATGCCCTTGACCGGAATCGAACCTGGGACACTTCAGTCCGCAGGCCAACGCTCTATCCTAAGAAACATGTCCCTTAGGAAAGTGGGTGTGTCTGTCATGCTTCAGATCTTCAGCCCTAGCGTTTCTTGCTTACTTTCCATGTTTAATTTGAAAATGAGATCCATGATCTTACAGTACTTCTTGGAGTCACTGCCAATATTTGCTGAAGCAAACCAAAGAGAGCGTTTAGGCTAGTGTACAAAGAGGGACAAATGACAAAAATAGTCCTTCAACCAATGCATTAAAACCCAATTATTTTCTTTATGGTGGAGAGGGATCTCCCAAGATATTTCCTAGGAGTGGAGGGCTGAGGCCCTTGTCCCTTCCCCCAGCCCATATACCTCTCCATTTTTCTGTGCTGTGTGAATAGCCTATAGTGCCCAAGATAGCTCTGTAATGAACACATCCTGGCTTAGACCCATTCCCTCAGGAGGTGCTGGTGGGCTAGACTCCGGGACAAGCTGAGGGGAGCATACCAGATGGCCGGATGAAGGTCATATTGGCACTTGTTTTGTGGCAAAGCTGTGGGGTGATGAATGGTGCACTAAAATGATGAGCATTACATTAGGAACTTGGAAAAGGTATATTCGCTTACTGATGGCAAACACAGCAATGACTCGGACACACCCAATCACTTTTCAAGTGCTATGGGGTCAGCAAAAGAAGCCCAGAGCCTGCTCTGCCGAGAATTTTTTCCTCATAATTTTAAAACTCATGTGCATTTTAATGGAAATCTAATCACATGTTTCAGATTTATTTACAGTTAACTCATCAAGATGTTGTTTTGCAAGCTGGATTCAAGGTCCAAGAAGCCTTTTGAAATTTTTTATAAGCTTTTAAGGACTTTTCGTTTTTTTCTTATAAGCAGGAAACCATGTATCACTGAGAGAAAAACAAACTTGAGCCCCCAAAGGTTCAAGTTCGATTTGAAGCTTAGAAGTCTTGAACACCAGGGATACTCTGAAGTAAAATGGATTTCCCCATGGTTTTTTTCTTAAAAAGTTTATAGGAAAACAGCTGAGGATTTCAGCGGAATACTATCTATTTTTTCTAAAACTAGGGAATATCCTGAAATGTAGCCCACAAATTAGACATGTTATTGCTCTTTTTATTTTTTCCATCATCACTTGCTTTTGACACATTTGTCAGTGCTTTATGACTGCATAAAAGTTGGGTGAAGTGCAAAACCACATTGTAAGTGGAAAGTTCATTACATGTCAAGTTTCTTAGTAGCATTAATGTTATACCAAATAAATAGATAAATAAATAATCGTTGTCCAAAGAAGAGCAATCATTTACAAGAAAATCTGTCCATGGTCTAACTTTTTCCAATTGTTTTGTCCATGCTGCCTGTGTCTCTACAGGTAAAGGGAAGTGGACAGGTGATTGGTTCATTTGTAGATGTCTGGAATTGTTTTTTTTTCTTTTTGTTTAGGGTTGAAGCAGTCCCCACAG
Source organism: Myotis brandtii (assembly GCF_000412655.1). Classification (NCBI taxonomy): domain Eukaryota; kingdom Metazoa; phylum Chordata; class Mammalia; order Chiroptera; family Vespertilionidae; genus Myotis; species Myotis brandtii. The sequence continues at coordinate 1,317,000 of NW_005370223.1, forward strand.
AACATCTAAATATTGAAGAAATCATTGTTTTGATAGTTTGAATTAATATTTCTACACTTTTACTTAATCATATACTTTAGGCTTATATGCTTTACCCATATACTCTTTACTTGATGCGTGTTAGTTATGTAAGTATATATGCTTATATACTTTTAAGCTCTAAATATTTTACTTGTATATTCTTTACTTCATTTACTTTATAGTTATTATTTTACTTGATATTCATATACTTTGCTATTCTTATAGAGTCTGGATTAGTACTTATATTAGAATTCATTTTTTCTTTGTGTAGCCTGCACCTGTATATCTTGTCATCCTTTTGACATCCCAATTGTTTTGTCCATGCTGCCTGTGTCTCTACAGGTAAAGGGAAGTGGACAGGTGATTGGTTCATTTGTAGATGTCTGGAATTGTTTTTTTTTCTTTTTGTTTGGGGTTGAAGCAGTCCCCACAGAACATCTAAATATCGAAGAAATCATTGTTTTGATAGTCTGAATTAATATTTCTACACTTTTATTTAATCATATACTTTAGGCTTATATGCTTTACCCGTATACTCTTTACTTGATGCGTATTAGTTATGTAAGTTGCGACTTTTAAGCTCTAAATATTTTACTTGTATATTCTTTACTTCATTTACTTTATAGTTATTATTTTACTTGATATTCATATGCTTTGCTATTCTTATAGAGTCTGGATTAGTACTTATATTAGAATTCATTTTTTCTTTGTGTAGCCTGCACCTGTATATCTTGTCATCCTTTTGACATCAACTTCTTTATTTGCCCTTGGAAATACAGATCACTTGACAGATTGCAAAAAAAGTCTACCCAACTTTAATGCTAGGAGAGTTGCAGTGAGCAAAGTGGACTGACCTTTCAATTAAGAACTCCTCACTCAGTCCTTGGTCTTTGCAGCGGTTGGAGAAACAGGAATTGCGCCAGGGTCATTTCATTAACATTTGTTGGAGAGGCACCTCGATGGCCCGGGGCTCTGCCAGGAGGGCCAAATGCAGAATGGGAAGTGTTTCCATGTGCAGTTTTCTGAAATATTGGAATATGTGGTATCAATTGTGCTTTTGTGAACCTGTCATTTTCTCTCCTGAAATTGGTGTGTGTGTGTGTGTGTGTGTGTGTGTGTGTGTGTGTGTGTGTTTGGTAGGAAGAACAGGTCAAGTTTACCACCACCTGACTAAGCTTTATGCTCCTTCTCATATGAATCTATCACTGTAATTTCAAATATGGGTCAAGGTAAGATTAATTTTACAACTAATCGCTATGGAAGCAATTCGTCATTTGCATTTTCCTCACTCCCTGCATGTAAAGAGTTGAAAGGGTCTCAAAAGTGTTGTAAACAATATTTTACACATGAAGAATTCTTGTTTATTACTAATATTTTATTGCAGTTAAAAATATGTATAACCGGCAGAAACACACTTTGAAGGAATGAGTAGTTTAAAAAAAAAAAGAACCACAAAGTAAAATTTATCCATGCCATAATCACAGCATCTGAGGTAACTGACTCAAAACTTCCCCAGGTTCACATCCTTCCCAGCTGTTCGGAGGAACTCTATCAGATCTGCCTGGGAGAGCAATACAGAAACTCGGTGGCAAAACACAGCACAAATAATTGCTCATCCTGTGTGAAATGCCTTCCATCCGCTTTGGGAAAACCTCCTTGTGGCAGGAAGAAGCCAGGCAGCATGGAATAAAAGGGTCAGTAGTTTCTGCCAAGCAGGTACCCAAGAGCCAGCTGGCTACCAGGAACTCGTGGGCGGAGCCCCAGATTTGAATGGCAAAAGTCAAAGGAAAAACAAGGATTGCACCAGCTTCAGAAATGAACACTTAATGGCCTCATCGAGGAGGCTGAGGGGGAGTTCAGCACATAAATAAAGATAAACTTAAAAAGCAGGCTTTATAGGCCCCGTCTAGTATGGGTTTCCGCTGGTGCCCAAGGATGCGTCCTGTGGGTGATTATGCTCTTGGATAAGTTCAGGGCTGAGCTGGGCTTGGCTGGGGCGGTGCAGGTAAGTTTCTAGGCTTTTATGTGGAGGTTGAGCTCGTCTGATGATCCGTTCGCAAACTGGGTCAGATTGTGCCCTCCTGTATGCCAGTCACATTCATCTCCATTTTGAATTTGACTTAGTCTGTGACATCGACGTTGCCACTTAGTAATCACATAGCATCTCTTCTGTGGACTAATTCAGAGAACCCAGATCACATCGTTACAAACTCTGCCTCAAAGTGGATCTCTTCAAAGAGTGGGATCCACTCCCCTGTGCACATATTAGGGACATTCAGCTGTCCATGTTCATTTTATGTCATTTTCTCTCCTTTTTTTTTGATATAAAATTAAAATATTTTGAAAAAATGTCATGGATTCCATGTGAGCAGAAGACTTCTAGACGGGTTTTCAGGAAGTAAGTCTTCCTGGAAAATTTTTGTTTGGTGTTTTGTACAAGTCTTTATTTAAGTTTAGTTCAGGTTCGTGATTACAGTAAAAATCATTAGAGGTATTCTGTTTTTTCTTTGTTTTTGAATTTGACAAACAGAAGCCCACGAGCTGCTTCTCTCCTTTCTCCACAATCTAAACAAAATTCAAATACCGCTCTCAATTAAAGGGCCTTTACTCCAAGGAGCCAAAGAACATGGGCTCCTCTATTCTTTCCCCTGAAAAACATTGGGCTTTGTTCTTCGCAGCAGAGGCAGTTGCTGTTAAAGAGACTTCAGTTTAACGTGTAATTAATAGTGTGGCATTTCCCCAGGGCTTTCCTAGGGACCCTTTCTGTATCTGTTTTATATTACAGAGCTCCCTTGCTAAACATTTCCAGATCATATAGATTTAGATAAGACAAGTTCCAGAACGTAGAGTATTTTTTATTTTTACATTTACAGAATTTATTGGTGTAATGAAAATAATACTTTGACAACTCCCCAAGTAATAAATGGCAATATTCTTAACCCCTGAGTAGTGCAGAGTAACTTTAGGTGGCTAGTGACCACCTGATAGCCAACTGTCTTCCTTTCAGAGGTGTTAGCAAATTTGAAATGCCTCGGGGTCAGTCCCGTTAGACTGTTTTCCCTTGATGGAAATTGTCCCCCCAACCCACCCTCCAAGCCCCTCTGGGTGGTCGGTGGCCCTGACATATCTTGTTCCTTTATCTGTAAGAATTAAAGACTTAGGAAAGAATGGACTACAGCTCTGGGAAAATCACATTCTTTGTGCCTGGGCTGAGCATGGGGCATGGTGGGGATCCTGGTGTATCCGGGGAGCAGCCCTTACCCCTAAACCAAGTGTGTTGACCAGTGGGCAGAATGGGTCACCCCGAGTATCAGGAGACATGCGTAACTGAAACATAATTTCAACTCAATCTGGGAACTAACTGTGGTTCACAGTGCTGTTTTTTTCAGAATAGACTGCAGTGAGGTGAGCTGATGGGCTTTATTCATTCTCCCTTTCTTCCTTTTCAAAACATCTTTGCTTTTCTTATAGAATTTACCTCATTTTGCCTCAGAACATCTATAATAATAAAAGCATAATATGCTAATTAGACCAGACAGCTAAATGACCTGTCAGACGTCATTCCAGATGTCCTTCCGGATGAAGCCGCAGCGGGGGCTGAGGCAGAGTGGTTAGGGGCAATCAGGCATGTCATTCCAGATGTCCTTCCGGATGAAGCCGCAGTAGCGGGGGCCGAGGCAGAGTGGTTAGGGGCGATCAGGCAGGCAGGCAGGTGAGTGGTTAGGAGCCAGCAGTCCTGGATTGCAAGAGGGATGTCCAACTGCTGGTTTAGGCCTAATCAGACATCCCCCAAGGGGTCCCAGATTTCGAGAGGGTGCAGGCTGAGGCACCACCCCCACTTCGTGCATGAATTTTGTGCACCGGGCCTCTAGTAGTAATATATTAGGCTCTACTAGGAATATATATGTCTCTAGGCTCTACTGGGTTTGAGCCTGGGAAGGGACTATATTTGTCTCATTGTTTAATCTCCCCAGCTGTTAGCATAGTGTTTTCCATAAATATTTTCCAAATCGAATTGAAGGTCTAAATCTCACAGAACTCTGTACTTCTTGTAATAGTTAAGATAAGTAACTAGTAAGCCATCAAATTTCAGTGCTTTTACCCAATAAATGTTTACTTCTCACTCGTCAAATAGTCCAGCATGAGAGGGCCTGGTCAGTGGCAGTGTCCTCCATGTGGTGATTCAAGGACTGAGCCTCCTCTGTCTTGTGGCTGGATCTGCCCCCCTCCAGGCCCTCCGAATCCGGCCAGAAATAGGGGGAGAGAGTGTGGGAAAGGGACACCGGTGTCTTAGTTGCCTTGCCTGTAAGCGACATGCATCACTTTCACTCATATTCTACTGAGGAGAGCTAGTCACACGATCTCACCTAGATGTGGCCTTCTTGGAGGCTGCCCCTTCTCAGTGGGGCAGAATCCTACAAAATTAGATCTGAAGGGACTTCAGAGCAATTATAACCCCTCTCTCCATTTTGCAGTTGAGGACACATGGACTTAAAGGGGTAAAGAGAATTTTCCAATCCCTACAGCTGGTCAATGGCAGAGTTGGGACTAGAATCTGGGTCTTGCGACTGTCAGTTATTTCTGCAGCATTGCATCCAATCAAAGTGTGATTTCTGTGCTGCTCAGGAATAGTTACCCATCAGGTGCTCGAGAGCAGTGGGTGGGGAGTGTTTTCATGGAAAGTTGGAGTTGTTGTGGCAGCTTTCCTTCAAGTGTATTTAATTCAGCTCCCACTTTTTTCTTCTAGTATTTCACCCTTGACTTACAGAAGTCCCCTCTCCTTATGATAGCCAACAATAGTAGTGAACCGGCCAGGTTTGGAGGTGAGTGAGAAATGGGAGCATGGTCTAGGTCAGTGGTCGGCAAACTCATTAGTCAACAGAGCCAAATATCAACAGTACAACGATTGAAATTTCTTTTGAGAGCCAAGTTTTTAAAACTTAAATTATATAGGTAGGTACATTGTTATTAACTTAATTAGGGTACTCCTAAGCTGGCCTTTGCTAAAAACTTCCTCAATCTGATTGAGGTACGTTCGCTGAGGTCGACCCCTTCCAACTCTCCCATCCACACTGTCTAGTATACTTGTTTCATCTATCTCCTTTCCGAAGACTGACTTCTGCGCATGGGCCACGAAGTTTCAATCGCATTGTACGTGCGTGCCCGCACGTGGTATTTTGTGGAAGAGCCACACTCAAGGGGCCAAAGAGCTGCATGTGGCTCACGAGCCACGGTTTGCCAACAAGTGACTGATGTCCCTGAGAGAGTGATCCTAGCACTATTGGGCAAGGAGGCATGGTGCCATGTGAAAACACACACGCATGTCTAAAACCTCCTAGTGGCCCTAACCGGTTTGGCTCAGTGGATTGAGCGTCGGCCTGCAGACTGAAAGGTCCCAGGTTCGATTCTGGTCAAGGGCATGTACCTTCGTTGCGGGCACATCCCCAGTAGGAGGTGTGCAGGAGGCAGCTGATCGATGTTTCTCTCTCATCGATGTTTCTAACTCTCTATCCTTCTCCCTTCCTCTATGTAAAAAATCAATAAAATATATTAAAAAAAAAATAAAACCTCCTAGTGGTCACCATGAATCTCCTCTTAGAATTTTCTTGAAATGGTTACTAGAAAATATATTTATAAATTCTAGAAAGTATATTTATAAAAATATACTTATGGAAATTATTTGGAAAATATACAAGCATCCAAACATATCTCTTTACTGATTGGCTTGTTAGCATGTTCACCAGTAATGAGAAGGGTCTTGATGGAACAGGAGAGGGCACAGAGAACTTTTGAGAGGGATGAAGAGGCTGTAAAGGTTTGGAGGATGGGATACTTTTGGAGGGCAAACCAGAGTGAAGTACTATGTTAGTGGTAAAGGGGTCAGTCAGAGATTTGCACAAGGACATTGGGTAACTGGGAGATAATGGGGAGGGGAAGGCATGAGCTGGGAAGGTGGGGGAGCATCAAAGACAAATTTATTCTCTTTCCCTGTTTACAATAGCATTGGACCAACAATCATCATAATGTAGTAAAGTATTGGGTTCTAGACCTGGCTCTGTACTCGGTCCTTGAATTTGGGTGGTCACTTAACATTAATTTTCTAACCAAATCTTGTGGTTGTGCTTTAAGTTTATCACTAAAGGAAAGGTTTTCAGTAGCAAGTAAGTGATTTCTGCTGGGCCCTGCCACCCCCACTCCAACCAAATTAGCTCTGCTCTGTGCGTTTTGTATCTAATTTCTGTAGAAACCTTTTGTTTGAAGGACAGGTTCTGTGTCTGAAGGAAAATTTTGGAAAGTACTCAGCCTAGGAAATTTCTCAGGTTTCTTGTAGTTCTGACATTTTGGGACTCTGTGATCACTATGCAAAGCCTTCAAGACTCGGCGGCTGTATACAGGACAAATCATAGGCTTCCATGTTGCCTGTCTTTCGTAGGGATTTGGACAACTACTGCATAGGACACACTATCAAATGCACAAGACAGACTCATTTATTGGGGTCTACTGTGCCTGGCTCTGTTCTAGGTATTACACATAGTTGAATATTTAATTCCCCCAACAATTTGATTAGATAGATACTGTTATTACAATCACCATTTTTAAAAACGAAGAGATGAAGGCTCAGAGAGATAAAGCAACCAGCTTGAAAGAACAGGGCTGGGATTCAAAATCAGCTCTAACTCCAGAGCCCATCCTGTTCTTAGTTCTCATTCTCTGACCTGGACATTCCCTCCCATAGCTCTTGACTCTTTTGCAAATTCCCTCTGCCCTGTTGGTCCCCACGTGGCTCTTCCACAGTGGGGAGACTTCCTCTCCTGAGTAGGTATAACAGCGCTCTGGCTGTCAAGGTGACTTAAGTTCTCACCTGGCCTGCAAATCCTTCACTAAGAACACTGCTGGCCCTTAAAATAATGATGTTCTCTAAATCTGCTAGGGGCAGCTTGAGAATCAAGAGGTGGGAATGAGAAGGCAAACGAGAGCAGATAGCCCTCCCCTTACTTGCTCCACCATAACCACACCCTTGGCTTCTATAATCCCCACGCCTTTGACTTCTGTAATTTCGCTTGCTTCTTGCATCAGCCAACCGCCCAGGCTGCCGTGTGCAGGGAAAGACCCCTGAATAGCCAGAAGCTTATCATGTATAAAAGAAGGTCAGAACCCTGATACGGTGCTCAGCCTCTGGAGGGAACTCCGCTGAGCCAGTACCGGGGCGAACAGAGCAGTTCTTTTCTGGAAAAAAAGAAAAAAAAAAAGAACAGTGCTGGGCCCGGGCAGTCTGCCTGGTGAATGACCCATCACTTACAAGCTCATCAAGCTTGCAGAGTTCCTGATGGACAGAGGACACAGTTCATGTGGCAAAGCCAAGGAGCTGGGCTGTCCTAAGAACACCACCCTGGTTATTCCATGGTAAAGTGTGGTAAGATTCTGGTTGTAGGCCAGGAGAAACCACTTAAAAAAAAACACAAAAAAACAAAACCTTTACATTAAAAAACAGCCATATGTTGAGAGGTATCTGGATTTTTCTCAAAGACTTTCAACCTCCCCCAACTTTTTCTTCTAACTCAGTGTGTATTTAACGGTTTTGTCAACATTATTCCTATTAGTAAATGCCACTCAACCTGCAAACTAATTGTCCAGGAGCAAAATGAAGTCAAAGATGGGCTTGTAATCAATCCTGCCTCAGCCCACTTCTGTGGCTGTGTAAGTTTTAAGGCTTAGCCTATCTCCCTTATGCTAGCTCTTTGACGAGCATAACCTGGTGATGAATTCCAGATGTTGAACTACAGAGTGTTCAGCTGGGTTTATATGCTGCAGTTCTGAGTGAATAAATATATATTTTTTTTCTTTGTGATTAAAAGGCTAAACAGCAGGTCATGCGTACCTAGGCATGCAAAAAGGTATTTATATTTTTGATCAGGTGCAATGCAACTGGGAACTGTAAATATCACAGATTGGTGTAAGGTGTTTGACTCTAAAAGTCTGAGTGGCTCACAAGACAGACTCTAGACTTGCTCTTTTTCCTTTTTCCATCCTCTTTTCAGTTCTTCCATTCCCTTCCTGCCCTGCTCTGCCTCCTCCACTCTCTCCTCTCTTCCACTTCTCTCTCACTTTCTTCTTAAATACCCTTTGAAAGCAAAAGCCTTAGTGGATCACTATTTATTTATTTATTTATTTATTTGAGAGAGAGAGAGAGATCAGTTTGTTGTTTTACTTCTTTATGCATTCATTGGTTGATGCGTGTATGTGCTCTGATCAGGGATTGAACCAGCAACCTTGGCATATCTGGACATTGCTCTAATCAACTGGCTACCCAGCCAGGGCATTAGTGGGTATTCTTTCTGTTACCAGCAATGAACCTAGATAATCAGGGTGATAGGAGGATTGTCTTTCCATCTCAGGAGAGAACTTGAATCATTAGAGTTTATGAAAAGGTCTTGTGGGAAAAGTTTCAGGAGAGATCACCATCTACATTTCCATAGAAGTCTGGAGCCCACACCTTGGAGAGCATGGGTTTCCTTCATAATGCTTTTCTGATTATTGCTTTTGGACTACAGTTGTGCTGGGAGGACTTGTTCTTATTTCTGAGAGAAGGAGGCTCCACTAGATGGATACTCCTGTCTTCCTGCCCCACTAGTTGAAGAGCTTTGGAGAAGAAACAGGGCAGAGTGGCCTAGCCAAGTAAGCCTTCTCTCTGGAAGGTGTGGGATAGATCTATCACCTTGCATGGGATGATGGTATCATAGGTATTTGGATACGTCTAAACTTATCAAATTGTACACATTAAATATGTGCAGTTCTTTGTGGGAAAATAGCTGTAATAAAGGAGAAAATTATTGGGAGAAAAATCCTACTGAAGGGCACGGTCATCTTTGCCTAACTTTGTTCACAATTTTCAACCTCAGGCCTCGTTTCTTTGATTTTGTTTTTCTTAGCTCCTAGAAGATAGATTTTTTTGATCATTCCATTTTATTCATTTGTACATTCATTCAATCAGAAATATCCAATATTGTGCTGCATGAATAAATTGGGAACACAAATGATACATGGGTGGGCCCTTTCCTCATGTCTAGCAGAGAAGAAAGATATATATATAAGGTAAAGATTGCCATAGAGAGTGTTGAGTATTCCAGTAGGGGAATGTCATACACGCCATGACACAGAGCAGGAAGAGACAGAACATGTGACTAGGAGGATTGTGGAATATAATATGGCTGAGCCAGATGAAGGGGTACGGGCAGGAGGAAATTCCTAGCACTGGGAACAGCATGGGAAAAAGCATCGTGAGAAGAAATGGCATTCACAATAGGTGAAGGGAAGGAACCGTGATTAGTTGAGTAGGGTTGGAGTTGAATGGTGTGAGGTGTTAGCAGGGGAGACGAGCACATAGACATTCTATACTTACCCCCATTTATCACACCCATCGCAACTTGTTATTAACTTGTCTGGCTCCCCCACCAGACAGCAAGTCCTGATGTCTCTTTTAGCACTGTGTGAACCCAGCATCAAGCACAGTGCGTGGCACGTAGTGGGGAGACTCAGTAACTACTTACCGAATGCCTGGATGAAGGAGGGCGAGAATAGCACGTAGCAGGTACAGTTATTGGCCAGTCATGCCTTAACCACTTTACTCAATCTTGGACGTCAGCCACCCTCTCAGAGTCAGACCCAGCATGCTTTCCTGGTGGCTGCTGCCCTCTCTAGGGTCAGCTTGTTCCATTGAGTCGGTTCTTGCCAGAATCACTCCCTCGAGAGCAGGTCTCTGTCTTATCAAGGCTTCCTTCCCTACATCATCACCCTCCCTGGAGTCCACTGGAGTTTTGACAACACCAATGTTCTTTTTTGACTTAAAGCAACAATACTACCATTATGCTCAATGGTATTAGTGCTCTCATGCTACTTCATAGAGTTTACCAGATATTTATTCATTATAAAATTATGTCATCAGAAGTTTCATATCTGCTAGAACATGAGCTTCACGAGGACAGGGAGAACTGGCTTCCCCTCCTGGGTTTCTAGTGCCCAGCACAGTGCCTGACGTGTTCACACTGCAGAGCAAATGGATGTCACGGACTCCTGGAGAACGTACTGTCTGCTGCACATGTTGTGGTAGTTACTTAAACAAGTGTGCTCTTTGGTCTCTGTTCCCATGGACAGATTTTTAGCTTTTGTGGGGTACGACTTTCTTCGTGTCCAGGAACATAGGGTACTACTGGGTTCTCTTGGACTTGATATTGAGGGGCTTTGAATTTTATTTCTATGGCCTGTGTGGTATCACTGAGTCTCTCCTTATGCTGTGATCCTGCATCCCCCACAAGGCTGACAGCCTTCTATAGGCCACACCCTCTGTTTTGAAGGGGGCTGATGTCAGTCCCAGCATGAGGCAATCTCTTAATTCCAGCTGCTGACCACTGAGGTTTTGCTTCGGCTCTGCATGCCAGCTCTCCTGGTTGAGTGCCCTCTAATATATAATTAATGATGACTCTCAGCAGTTCACATTTTTAGAAGTCTTTCTAGGCATGATCTCACCACCGAGCTGTGACGCCTCACTGCCGTGGGGCTCCACGTGGCCCCTGGGGACGTTTCTCAGCCCAGCCAGCCTGCAGACCTGGTGTTCAGTAATGTCACGTGCTTGGGGAGTGTGCCTGAATCCAGCCGCTTATTCCCACCCTGCCCCCTCAACCCCGAGGTTTTGACCCATAAAATATATGCACAGTGATTTCAAATGAAGGTTAAAGTATCCCCTGGCCAGCCTTCGATTAACCTAAAACCCGCCAGATATTGAATCTTCATTAGGGCGACTAACTGTCTAGTTTGCTCATGACTGAAGGATTTCCTAGAAAGTGGGACTTAAGTTGTTATAACCAGGGTGGCCCTGGGAAAAGCCAGGCTGGTTGATCACCCTAATCTCAACAGAGGTTTAGACTGGAGAATGCAGTGGGTCCTTGAATTGAAGAAAGCTGCACAAGGAGAATAGGACTAGCCTGATATGTCCACTGGGTTGCAGCTGAAGGTGACTTTGATAACCCCTTGAACCTGAAGTTGGTGTTTGAAGTAAGGGTAGTCTTGTAGGTTGACTGTGTCCTCCTAAAACTGTAGAGTTGGTTAACTCTTGTTATGGGCCTAAACTGTTTGCATTTTAGGAACCCTTGGAATCAGAAACTTAGTATCTTAGTTTGGGTTTGCTCAGAGTCAGAGCCTGAATTGAGGATTCCAGTGCAAATAGTTTATTTGGGAGGTGAAGGAAAACGCTGTTAGGTGAATGGGGAAAGAGAGAAAGCCGGCAGCAAAGGGCACCTTAGCGAGCTGGTTACTGGCTCTGTGTGATGGGAACTTAGCCTTCAGTTTTGTCCTCGAGAGCAGAGTTCCTCAACCCTGGCATGATTGCCATTTGGGCTGGATAACTCTTCGTGGAGGGGCTGTCCTGAGCATTGTAGGGTAATTAGCATAGATGTGAGTAGCACGCTCTTTCACCAGTGATGATACTGAAAATGTCTCCAGACATTGCCACATGTCCCCTGGGGGGAAAAGTGCCCTGGTGGACAGATAACCTGTGTTCTAGAGCACGACCTCAGATGACCTCCACCTCAGAGGTGAGGGAGGTGAGGTGTTAATGCACTACTCTCTCTCAGTCAGTGGTTCAGGGCTGTCGAGGGAGACTTTGGAGAACACGCCTATGCAAATGCTGGCACTGGGATTGGCCAGCGCACACTGGAGTGGGACGAGGCATCTGAGCGGCACTGGCGGCATCTGCTTCTGACTGTCTGCTCCATTCACTCCCTCTCTGCAGAGTAGCTGTCTTTGTTCTCTGTCCACAGGGTGGAGTATGACGTCCAACCACCCCTCGCTACACCTGTGAATCCCAGCAGTCTTTAAATTTTAATTCCAAGTTTGCAGGACAGACAATCTGATTCTCCAAATTGGGGTAAGGTGTTCAGTCTGGTCTAATCAGCTGTGACCATACAGTACAAACATGGCATTTGAGGGGCCCACTCCTATTTCAATCCAGTGCCAACAGGCAGCCAAGGAGACTGGCCATTGTGGATAGCTGGGTTGAGGCAGGGATGGGCAATTATTTAAATGAACACTTACCGGGCATCTCCTACGTGCAACACTAAGTGAAGGTGGACAAATGACGTGTTAGAGTGCCCGGAGAATGTGAGCAGAATACTGAATGTAAAGATAGAACTGATACCTTTTGGGGTTACATGGTAGGAAATAGTTTCACCCCCTAATACACAGGTGAATAGTAGTGCCAGGGGAGCTGGAAGAAAAACAGAGGTCATTGTCTTTCCATGCGTACGCTCTTCATGGTGAACAGCAAAGTGGGCATTTTGGTGAGCCAGATTCCTTTTCTAGCTGGACCTCAAGAGCAACATAGGCCTCACTACCAAATTCTTCGAGTCCTTCTCTTACCTTAGAGGAGGGTAGCATGACCTGGTGGTAGGCAGACTGCCAGGGTAAAGGAGATGGTATATGACATGGTGGGGCGGGGACAAATATCCGTGTCTGACAGCCTGGTCTGTCTGTTGTGCTATAGTAAAGAAGGCAGGGGCATGGGGAATGCTGACTGCCGGCCCTTCTCATTGCCAGCCCCATTAAAAAAATTACAGTTGACATTCAATATTATTTTATACTGAATATCAACTGTAGCATAGTGGTCAGACAACTACATAATCCACAAAGTGACCCCGCCTCCCATAACTCTAGTACCCACCTGGCACCACACATAAATCATCACAACATTATTGACTATATTCCCTATGTTGTCCTACACATTCCTACGACCACTCTGCAACTAGCAATTAGTACTTCTTAATCCCTTCACCTTTCTCACCCAGCCCCCCAAACTCCCTCCCATCTAGCAACCATCAGTTGGTTTTCTGTTATTTATGTGTCTGTTTCCATCGAATTTAGTTTGTGCTTTAGATTCCACATATAAGTGAAATCATGTGGTATTTGTCTTTCTCTGACAGCCTTATTTCACCTGGCATAATAGCCTCCAGGTCCATCCATGCTGTCACAAATGGTAATTATTATTTCTTCTTCTTCTCCTCTTCCTCCTCCTCTCCCTCCTCTTCCTCCTCCTCCTCCTCCTCTTTTTATAGCCAAGTGCTATTCCATTGTATATGTACCACAACTTCTTTAACCACTTGTCTATTGATGGGCACTTGGGTGGCTTCTATATCTTGCCAGCATGGCAAGATGAAGATGATTAATAATCCCTTTCCTAAGTAGAGCAATGGGGTGGCCATGAGAATGCACCTACCTTATGGCCCGCCAATCACAGGAAGGTAATTGACTAAGGACCTAAGCTCTGAAACTCATCTGTACATTTGTGCTGAGGCCATGATTCCCACCGACTGCTCCCAGCCAGCGGCTGAGTGAGTCAGGGAGACTGAGGCAGGCCCAGTCCTGGGAGATCCTCTGATGGCTGCAGAGCTCCCTGGCTGCCTTGCTAAACCTTCCTTAGACTGCTCCGCACACCCACCCTCCCTTGCTAGACTTCCTGGCTATCTGAAGGCTCTCCCAGCGGTACCCAGCTTCCCCCCGCCCCCAATTTCTTCTCTTAGATATTTCCCCTAAGATAATCCTTGCAATATAATCCCATCTTGGTGTCTGTATCAATTACAGACGACCATGTAACATAACGTGTACTTCAAACTGAGATAGTTTTGGAATGAAAGAAAAATAATGCTAAAAATAACTGCAGTAATCCAAAAGTTTTTGAGTAAAATGCTAAAAATAACTAGTAACCCCAAAGTTTTTGAAGAAATCCTTATTGCTTCGATTGAGATTCTTAAAGATGTGAGAGAAGCTGATGGCTGGGACTTCACCTGGTGAATATGAAAATGATAACTCAACCCATCAAATTCCAGAAAATGTCCAATTTAGTTCAGCTAACATTTGTCGAGTGACTCATGTGCCAAGAAAGCAGGTGGGCGTAGAAAGAGCAGTAAAATGGTCTCGGCCCTCATGTAGCCTGTGGTCTAGAAGGGGAGACCAGCATGGCTGGATACTTGCACTGAGATGTGATTGTCATGAAGAGTTGGCAACGGGACTAACTCAGCTCGTGGAGAAGGGAACCAGCTGCACCTGATAATTCGCAGGCCCTTCCTGGGAGGCAGTGTTGGTGCACGCGGGCGGCCTGGGCAGGCGTTGGAGGTCTGGTTGTGCCAGTGGAGAAATAAGAGGGCCGGACAGCCAGTGCAAGACAGACAAACAAGGCAAGTGCAACTTCCTTCCAGCTCGAGGTCAAGTGCTATGTCTCCCTAGCACTTTTCTTTCTCCTTTTTAATTAGCAAGAAAGCAGGTTCCCTCCCTCTCCCCACATGCCTGGGTGGGAGAACAGCTTTGTAACGCACACAATGTGTGTTTTCTGAGAAATTCCTGTTATATGTACATGTGTACCCAATCAAATCAACCGAGTGATGCTGCACCCTCCAAGGCAGCTCGCATTCAGCGAACTCTGGCCGCATGAAACGAGCAGGCGGGGTTGGGCTCCTCTGGGCTCGGGGTAGCCGCTGCCTCTGAAGCAGCTGGTGCTACCAGGCTTTCTGGCAAAGCTGCTTGTTGCACAAGCGGGGCCAGGAAAGCACCGTGCAATGCAAAAAGGAACTTGAACAAAAACACTTGAATAAACAGATTCCCGGTTTACCCTCTAGCCTTTTCCTTGGCCTCAGGATGCCGGACAAAAGTCGAGACCAAAGTGACAGCTGGGCTACGATGAGGCCAACAATATGTCACCTGATCAAACGGGGGCCTGGGGGGATGGAAAGGCCACGGTGCTGCCGCGAGACAAGCGCCCTTGTAGCTCCGGCAGCGTCCTTCCTCCCTCCTCCTTTTTCCCACACGATGCAGTTTATTCAGTTCTGCGCATTGGCAATCGTGAGACCAAAGGATGTCTCCAATGCCCGGCCCCCTCCTGCGGGAGCCCTTGTCAGCCCAGGGAAGGAAGCCCCCCACCTCACGTGTTCCTGTGGCCACAGGCAGCCCGTGGTGATGTTTGCAGGACGACCCAGACTCTTGGGTTTCAACTTTTAACTCCGATTTGCACATTGCAGAGGTAGTGTGTGAAGTTCAGACCCTTGCTCAGGTGGTACCAGTGAGAAAAAATAATTGCGGTCCCTTTGGATGAGGCTCGTGGATTCTGGCTTCTGAGCTTTGGTATCTTTCCTGCTCGAAGGCATTGCCGCATGTAGGCGTTTCCCGCAGGGGGATTGACGGGCTGGTGGAGGAGCGATTTGGGTTCCCTGGCCTACCCTGGCCCTTCTTGCCAAACCAGGCTAGTCCCACTCTGTGGGGTATGGACAGGGCTGATCTGACTGCATTAGAAGATGCTTTGGAGGCTGGGTAGCAATCACACAGATCCTTTGAAATGACTCGTCAGAAGGCAACAACACCTTGGGTAAAGGTGGTACAATAACAAGCCCTGAAACAGGAAGTGTCCCCTTTTCTAGAAACTCCATGCCCCCACCTCCTGGCAGCCACAGCTCTCGGGCGTGGAGCTGCTGCTCAAAGGCAGCCATGGTGCCCAGTTTGGCTCCCGAGTGGAAATCGCAGTGCGATGGCTGAATGTGTTGCTCTCAGCTTCACAAAGCCTCTCTCAGAGGGGACGTGGCCCGTCCTCAGGCGGCTCTGGGGGTCCAGTGAGGGGAAAAGACATTTTCTTGGCGTGTGGCCCACTTATTACTTCACACTCTGGGCACGCTGTGATGTCAGACTCTACCCTGAAGCCTCGCAAAGGGGTGAGCCATCCCCAGGAAGCCCGGGAGTCCAGGGGAGACGGGTCAGTTCTAGGAGCTTAGGGGGAGAGCTTGAACTTGAAGACAGGGCTTGCATTTCTGACCCCTTGTGGGGAAAAAAATCCAGCGTTTGTTAACACTCTGGAGGAGGCTGGGAAGAGGGACGGTGGGGGTGCCCCTGCTCACAGCAGCTGCTGCAGGGAGGACCCCCCCCCCCATTCAATGGGCCTGAGAAGCGGGTGCTGGCTCCTGCTCAGGCCAACAAACTGTGAGGGGACAGGGTGGGCCGCAGCTCTCCAGCAGAGCGGGGCCGGACCTGCTCCTCGGCGTGCGCCTGGACGTGATTTGCTTCCTTCAGTACCAGACCGTGGGCTGCGTGTGAATCGACAGAATAAAACTACCAGCAGAAAGATCTTGTCTGGCTTCTTTCCAGACATCATCCCTGGGAGCCCAGCGGGGCTCTCACATCTGCTGTTGTGTGGATTCAAAGAAGAAAAGTCAAGGTGCACCCTGCCCTGGTCCAGAAAGAATTGAAGGCCATTTGGGAAGTCACTCACCACCCAACAAAATGACACATGGCTCACCCTACAGGGAGGAATGAGGGATAAGGCAGAACACTGACGTGAGTCAGAAATGAAGGGGGGCATGCCGTCCTCAGCTTCTTTATCGGATGCCACGAAAATGCCAATAATAATTGCACCTGCCTCAAAGGGTTGTGGTGAGAATGAAGTGAGTTTAAGTGAGAAGTGCTAAACATGGTTCCTCAACATGTAAGCACCCCATACGTTAGCGATTATTGTGGCCACAGTTATTATTTATAACTAGAGGCCCGGTGCACGAATTCGTGCACCTGTAGGGTCCCTTGGCCTGGCCTGTATCTTCTCGCAATCCGGGACCCCTCGGGGGATTTTAGACTGCAGATTTCGGCCCCATCCCTGTAGGCCAGGGGCCTCTAGTATGCATATAAGATCTTTGCTTAATCACTTCCCTCCCTCCCCCCATTTCACTCTGAGATTCATTAGTCTGTTCCATGTTTCCATGCCTGTGCTTTGAGTATCTTCCCCCTGGTGGTCAGTGCGCATCATAGCTACTGGTCGAATGGTCGCTTAGGCTTTTATATATATAGATGTGAGGCAAATCTAGGTGGCAATCATGACTAGTGGGTAAGGACATAGGCTTTGCGGTCTGTCGAACAGAGACTTGAGCCCAATACTGGATTTACTGCCTCTGTGACCACAGACAGATCACATGACCTCTTGAGGCTTCCATTTTCATACCTTTTCCATGAACATGATAGTACTGACCGCACAGGGTTGTTACGGAATGAAAGAAATGGGAACATCATGCGAGTGCTATCTAGAGTCGCCATAACAAAGCACCGCAGATGGGGTGGCTTAAACAACAGAAACGTGTCCCTCACACTTCTGGAGGCTGGAAGTCCAAGGTCAAGGTGTTGGCAAGGTAGGTTTCATTCTAAGGCCTCTTCTTTTGGCTTATAGGTGGCTGCCTGCTTCTTGCTGTGTGCTCACATGTCCTTTCCTTGGTGTGTGGGAGAAAGGGAGACGGAGGGATAATCAAGCTTTCTGGTGCCTCTTCGTATAAGGACATAATGCTGTCAGTCAGAGCTCTACTCTTGTGACTTCATTTAACATTAAATACTTCCTCACAGTCCCCATCTCCAAATACAGCCACCCTAGGCTTAGGTCTTCCATGTGTCCATTTTTTTGGGAGGGGACGGCATGGGGGACACAAACATTCATTCAGCCCATAGCACATGTCTGTCAGGCAGTGATGTTCAGATCACCTGCGTGGTTCCAAAAGCTCAGGATAGGCTTTGCTAGTATTTAGTGTTGCTTGATGACCCACTGTGTGCAAAGCATGGGGTTGAGCCCTGTGGACAGTGGATGAAATAGTGAGGTGGAATCCTCAAAGGAGATTGCCATCTGGTCTAATAAGCTGACAATATCCAGAAAACACAGGGAGCAATGGGCTGGGCTGCTGAGGAGGGGCTGAGTCTGAGTGGGAGCACTGAGTTCTGAGCCCAGGCCTGAGTTCTGGGGAAGAGCGCTTTCCTGTGGTGGTAAGACTGTGCACCAGCAGGGCCATGCCTCAGTTGGTACACACCTGTGTGGCTATTTTGATTGTTAAATGTGGAAAGACTTCAGTCCTCGTTAAATGGCTTGGGCACAGTTGGGGCCTCCAGGTCCCTGCCCAGTCCTTTGCTGAGGGCTATCTGATTGATTGGTGGGTTAGTAAGTGTTTGGAATATCACAGCTGTGGGAGAGTGCACTCTGGGAGAGACTCACATCAAGGGACTGCTGGGGCAGAAACGGGGAGTGGGGTAGGGGGGGTGGGGTGGGAATGGTGGGGATGGGGGAGTGGGAGTGGCCCATCAGGCTTTTTCCAAGGGCTTATGTAAAAACAAAGCTATATGGAATATGATGCTTCTGTTTGCATGCAATCCCATATAATAAAAGGCTAATATGCAAATTGTCCCCCTGGGAGTTTGACTGACTGGGAGTTCGACCACTCACTGTGGCATGTGCTGACCACCAGGGGGTGGCGCAGAACGAAGGAAGGCCCTGGCCAGCAGCCAGCAGCCAGGGGAAGGAAGGCCCTGATCGGCCCTGATCGGCCCTGATCGCCAGCCATGCCTAGGGACCCCACCTGTGCCCGAATTTTGTGCACCAGGCCTCTAGTATTTAATAAACTCTCAATCTTTAAGACTGTAAAATAAAATAAATGCAGGTGATAAATAAATAAAACGATTAGGTTGACAGCAGGAGTTCAGAACCTCTATTCAGGGCCTCCCACTCCTGACCCATTTAAAGGTTTGGAAGCCAATGGAATGTGGCTGCATGGAGACCCAAGGCCATTATCACTGAGGAAGTAGGAGAGGTGGCAGACTTCCTGGTTCTTCCAGTGGTGAGGAGGATGCTTGCATCTCCCTAAAATCCACAGGTGGAAGCCCTGGCCCCAGTGGAATGCTCTTTGGAGATGACGCCTTTGGTAGGTTTAGGTGAGGTCCTGGGGGTGGGGCCCTCATGTTGGGATTCGTGCTCTTATAAGAAGAAACCCCAGAAAGCTTGCTCTCTCTCTTTCTCCACAATCCCAGGAGAAAGCTCTCACCAGAAGCTGACCGTGCTGGCACTTTGAACGTAGATTTCCAACTTCCAAAACTGTGAGAAAATAAATGTCTATTGTTTAAGCTACCCAGTCTGTGGTGTTTTGTTACAGCAGCCTGAGCTAAGACAGGCACCCCAGTTTTTATGCATTGATGAGTCAGGGAGAAGTCTTACTACTTTTTCTGTACCTTCTTGTCCACTTTTCATGTGCTTTTATGATAATTCACCTATCAGTTTCTGTTCTCAGGAAAGGCCTGATGCAATCAGCAACATGACATGGTAGGGACTGTTCATGATGAAAGAAGAACCTCTATCAAGGGGAATTGCATTGGAGCAGGCACCAAGATTTTGGCCAAAGAATTTTCTAATTGTAATACACCAAGCATCAGGTCCTAAACCTTGGCCAGACTCATAGCCCTGCTGGGCACGCAGTAAGCACTCAGTAGATGTTTGAGGGTGATTTAGCTCAGCTGTCAGTATCTGTTTATCAACAGCCTAATTAGGACGTCCTGTGGAGGGGACAGACTATTTCTTTGGGGCATCCTCTTCTCTAAGCAGCCTCGTAGTAGAAGAAACAACTACCAGGGACCCTAAGGCGCAGGGGCTTTCTCTGACTCCTCTCAACCAGTTGTGGAAACGACTCACCTACCCATGGCCCATGGCATTGTGGGAATCTGAAGGGACTGAGGTTTCCTAAGCCCATCTGACCCTGTCAGCTGTGTTGCTTGTTTCAGCAATCTCTATTGTTTTCTCAGAGCTGTTCTCTGAGAAAGACCGTTCAGGATGTCTACACTCAGAATTAGACCACAGAAGAAAATGAACATAACGAACTCTTAAAATGCCTTCCTGCCCAAGCATTACTCTCCCAGCCAGTTTCTGTCTGACGCTTTCATCCTTCTCGGATTAAAACAAAAACAAAACTAGGTTATAAGGAAAGGGGACAACTCTTTCAAGTGGTTAGGTTGCCAAGGTACCAAATTAAGTGACCTCCTACAGGCTTAAAAGGGCTAAGCTGGTTTCTTAAAACACTTTTGCATAGAACTTTAGACTTTTCAGACCATTTTAGCCTATTATCTAGATGATCTTAATGACAACTGTATGTGAAAACGCAGTGAAATTTAGGGCCAGAGGCCCAGGGATTTTAGATGCTTTCTAGAAGATCCTATAGTAGCTTGTTGACAGCCAAAAAAAGCAGGCCCAGAGACATGGCTGCTGGGGATGTGACAGCCCATGAGCCTGAGACCTGGAGATTCCCATCCACTCCCAGACAGAGAACAAGTGTTTCCTTTTGTCCCGTTAGTCAGGGCACCAGGAAGGAATGGTGGAAACTGCTGGTGGACCAGACATTGTTTACCTACAGGGGAAGAAACGATGACATGGAGTGTGGATGGGTTGGGCACGTCAGATGCCTCAGAATTACTGAAGCGTTTGTTTTTCATCGTTAACAGCAGCAGCAAACATTTATTACGTGCTTGCTCTGTGCAAGCCTCAAGGCAGCATGCAGCAGTGAATGAATCGGGGGAAGTAAGACACAGTTATTTGAAAAAACACAAATGTCAACACGAGATGATATTTGTTTAATGCTGAGTGAGTGGTAGAGAAACAAGAGCTCAAAACGTGTGGGAGAGACAAAGTTCTCCTGAGATGGTCAGGGGAGATTTCTGGAGATAGGATCTCAGAAGATGCAGAAAAGTAGAGAGAGCATTAATGGTTGAGACAAAGAATGTTGGGAAAAACACAGTCGAGAATCTAAGGCTGCTTGGTTGGAGGGCATGAGTAACTCATTTGGGGGGAGTTGATTTAGGAAAAGGAATGGGAGATGATCTCGGAAAAATACGAAGGGGGTCCTAATCTAAGGTGACAGGAGGAGATCTGACTTTGGGTGGGGAGCACACGGTGCATTATACAGATCTTGTAACATAAAAACCCACATCTGAAACCTATGTGTTCATGTTGACCAATGTCACCCCAATCAAATAAATAATTTTTTTAAAAGAAAAATAGACCAGGGCTGGAATATGAGGCTAAGAAGGAGTTGGGACTTCAGACCAGGGTACATTTTTGAGTGACAGGGGGAACCTCTGCAGCTGAGATATCCCTCCAAATTTTTATCTGCCACACGTGGGGGTAGGACCAACCCATTCCACGTCTCTGCCCTGCTTACCAGCCTTGATGTGGCTTCTTATTTAATACCCTAGTTGTAAGACTTCCATTCATTTCCATTTTAGGTTGTAATTTTCATGTGATTGTGCGAGGAGGCGAGTCATGCATTTACCTATGCCGTCATCTTTCCTGGAAGTCCTTGTGTGTCTTATTAACAATTAACAGAGAAATAATTCAGTCAGAGGTTTAGACTTAAACCTTGCCCATTTTTCTCAGGTACAACACTCTCTAGCACTGTATTTGAAGCTTGGATAGCAAATGAATCTATAGAAAGTTTTGCCCATATCCTAGGGCAGTGATGGTGAACCTATGACACGCGTGTCAGAGGTGACATACGAACTCATTTTTTTGGTTGATTTTTCTTAAATGGCATTTAAATATATAAAATAAATATAAAAAATATAAATCTTTGTTTTACTATGGTTGCAAATATCAAAAAATTTCTATATGTGACACGGCACCAGAGTTAAGTTAGGGTTTTTCAAAATGCTGACACGCCGAGCTCAAAAGGTTCACCATCACTGTCCTAGGGCATGGTATAGCATCTCCATAGGCTATATCCTTAAACAGAGCCCTGAATCAGGAAGACACATGCATGAATACGTCTAGGACTATCCTGTTACCTTAGACTGAATTTATCCTACCAACTAAATTTTTGCTTCTTATAAACATAGCGGAGTAATACATATTAACATTAAAAAAGTAAGCTTGTGATATCATTTTGCTTATGAACAGACATAGAACGTATGCTAAATTTATGAGACGTGCAGCAGAATGTTACAGCGTTTTTGAGCCACCACTATTTTACAAATCTGGCATCTGCAGGCCTCAAAAGGCTGAAATGTTTTAAATTTATTTACACCCTGCAGTTTCCTTGGGGAACTGTTTTCCATAAGCTAATGAGGCGCTGGTGCAAGGCCTCGCTGTTATTCCTGGCAGGAACACTGAGACACATCGGCCTGCTGCCCTGCTTTTTCCCTCAGTAGTCCAGGGCAAATAATAAATATGGGAAAATACATCATCCCTTTGAATGCGGGAGCCAAGCTGCAGGGCTGCCAAGGTTAAAACAAAGCCATTGCGAGCCTGGAGCCTGTTCATGGTTTGCACCACATGTGCCTGCGTTTTTGGGACACCCTGAACGTGGCCTTTATCATGTCCGATTACTTATTCTGAGCGCATATGCAGCCTTTGAAGACGTTTCTGAAGACGTTTCCTTTTAGTGGATTAAACCCTCTCCTGAGGTCGGGGAACTTGTCTTCTCGATGATGGGTCAAATGGCATTTCATGAGCACCTCCATGGTGCCTGACCCTGGGTTGATGTTGGCAACAGTGAAAAGAGAAGAAGCAGGTATGACATGACGTCTTGCCTTCACGAATGCTCAGGGTCAGCCGGAGGGGTGTTTCAGATTACAAGGGTTGCTCTGATCAAGGGCAGTAACCCTCAGGGGTCTGCCCAACTTACTAAGGATTTCAACACAATGGAGGCCTGGACACACCCTTGGCACCTACTAGTTGCCCACCGAATGAATAAATGAATTAAGGTTGGTGCTTTGTTTCTGGTCTCTCGTGAGAACAGTCCAGCTGGCATTTAACAGGGGAGTTAAACTGGCGTTAAATTATTTAAATAGCCACAGAGCTTTCTGAACCCCCAGACTTAGCCCCTAATGCATGCAGATATTCCCACCTCCAGCTGTCCTCTGATATCACCCTTGTCTAGCTTAGCTCCATCTGGGCAGTTAAATCTTACTGATTTAATTGGACACATTCCCCACCTTCTCTTTTCTGCTCTCCTTTTTTTTTTCTCTCTCTGCTTGTCAGTCAGTGCTGGTTGAGGTCAATCTGCATGTATTTCCTGAGTTTGGGGAGGTAGTAAAGAGAATTTAAATGAAATCCATTTGATGGCTCATAAGAAATAAAGACCTCTTCAATAATTAGACATCCCTCCATCTTTGCTGCAGTTCTTAGGTAGTCTGGTGGGCAAAGGATGAACGTGATGATTTTGAAAGTCCTTTTCCAGTTTTAGGACTTTACCAGAATACCACTTCATGCCCGAGGGACCGTGGCACACCGACCAGAGCTGACCCGCAGCAAGGCTGTAGAATGGGCGAGAGTTTTCTCTCTTCACTGCTTGATTGCTTCCCCCAACTATCTATGATATATCCTTGGATTTTGCCCTCGCTGGCTACCTGTCAAGGTGGTGTTGGAGAACCAGAATGTTAACTAATAAGGGCTTAAGGAATTGCTAAAATAAAAGAGAGCAGCAACATGGTGACCATGGGAGCTAAAGCCCAGGTTCAGGGTAATTGCAAATTAGTCAGCGTGCCTGTGGCTTTTGCATCTACTATGTGGGGCACACATGGCCCTATGCTGTCAAGTACGATACCCCCTGTGCCTGCCTCTGTGAGACCACAGACCTGAGTTCTGGAGTTGCTTCATTCTGCTGTGACTGAGAACAGTCATTTCAACTTAGAGTCTCCACATAGAGAGATGGGACTGGAGAGGAGACCAGACGCCAGGCAGTGCCGAGTTGACATCTCTGGGTGATAGGAGCTTCACATATACTACATCTATAATTGCATATTTAAGACAACTTTATGAGATGTATATTTTTTATCACCATCATACAGATAAGGAAACGGAAGTTCTGAGAATTTAACTTATTGCCTCAAATCATGTAGCTATTAGTGGCTGAATCAACAGGCACACCATTTTTTTTGCCCCTGATTATACCCCATTCAATCCATCAGGTCTGTGAGCTGTCAGCAGATGACTTAATTTTTCACTGACCTTTGTGGGTAACCATCTCGCTGAGCCTCTACAGCCTCTTTTCCAGCTGTAGTACAATCAGCAGCATGGTTATGGGAAGGGGCTAGGTGCCCTTTACTCAGAACTCCTGGCCCTGCCCTCCCACAACTTCAGCCTCTGCACATACTATCCCCTTTGCCTGGAATCCCTTCCCTGCTCTCATCATTGGGAAAACATTAGTCTTCTGTAAATCTGCTCCCTTAGGGCCCTGTGTATTCCTTTCTCATGCTGTACTCTTCTAATTTGTATATATGTCTATCTCTTTATCTAAAATAGAAAGTCTTGAATTTCATGGAGGCCTTCTTAGGCCTCCATATCTGGCATAACAGATGTTCAATAAAGATTTAATAAATGAATGATGCAGAGAGACAAAATTCTCATCACTCCTCTCCATGTTTTGGGGTGACTCACAACTAATTCTTGCCTGAGCATGGGAGAAAATGAGTCCTGTGGATGTTACTGCCTATTATGTTCAGGCAAAGGCCAATGGTGGACTGGAAGTGTCAGGGTATATGGCTGATCAAGGTTCTTCAGAGGAGGAGTGATGACAGACTGTTCCTGATCAATAAAGCCCCCCAATTAGCAATTCCTTTAGATTGATAAAGTCTTTCTTAAAATGGAAGCACCTCCTAGAGGGTTAAGTCTACTGATGGTTCAGTGACATTTATTTTCTTCATATTAGTTATTATTATTTTAGTAATTAAAAACACACACATGAGATTCAAACTACTTTCAGCCTATCTGAGGAGGTGATCTCGTTTAGGGAAACAGAACAGGGAAGGTGATGGGAGACTGGCTTGGGGGGTGGAGCCTAAGAATCCTATAGGTAAGGCAACCCTTAGGGAGTCCTCTTGTCTGCATGATTAGTACCCTGACAAAGGGACTGTAGGCCACCAGAAGCAGCAAGAGGTCATGGGGAACAGTGAGGGGCGAGAGTGGAAAAGCGGGGGGAGGAGAGAAGAAGCCAGAGAACAGTGTCATAGCTTTGATGGTCAAGAAAACCTTGTGAGGAATGGTTTCCTCCCACAACGGATGACTGGGTTAGAGCAAGGCTTGGCAGAAAACTGACAATGCTTGCTTGTCACTGTGAGTAATTGCCCTTGGAAAGGAGGCCCTCTGCTGGATGTAAATGGCACCTCAGTGAGCATAAAAGTAACCTATGCTCAAAGACACCTCCATTACCTGGAACGTAACAGACCAGATATCCTAATTAACTGACGTGTTTGGGACAATCTACAATGAAGAGAAAGCAGCAAGAGAGAGCAAACTAGCGTCTAGTATTTATAAGGGCTGTTTATAGGGGCCAAATTATAATACTTTTATCTTACTAATGAGCACTGATTTTCAGAATGAGAATGGTGAAGCCTTGTAAGACTCTGATTTCTCAAAGTTACATCTTGTGGTGACGATGCAGCTGGCAGGTGATGAGACTGTTCTTTGGACAAATGCATCGGAACTTGCACACACACACGGGGTTTGCCCACTAAGTCAAAGTTGCTGACGTAGGAATCCGTGCTACAGTTTTATCCATGTAATTCCCATCATCTTGTTATTGCCATCAGGGCTTGTGGTACCTTCTTCTGAATATCTCTAACTAATTCAAATCCTCTTCTGTCGACAGTGGATGGGATCTGTTAACACATCCCAGTGTCATGTTTGGGCAAGAAGACAGTTGACCAGGCTGTATAACATCAATTTTGATACCAAAGAATTCATGGCTTTGAAAGACGAAGTCATGAGGTTCTAATGGGTGGATCAGTCGCCGGCACTGTGACTGCAACTCGCTACAGAACCCAGGGCTCCCTGTGGCTCAGGAAGGGAACCTTCTGAATAGAGCCTCCCCAGATCACGCCCCAGCTCTGCTGTAGCATCACCATTATGGTGCCTTAGCAGCTCAAACAGCAGCCGGCACCAGGACCTTTTCTGCACATCTCTCAGAAGATGACCGAAGCACAGGGGAGAGGTTTTGGACCGACACTGATGCATGTTCATGGGCTCCTATCGGACCTGTGGGAAGGCGCTGTGCTTGCAGAGTAGTTAAAGAGCAATGCAGCATGGGCTTTGTGATTTTCAGAGCGGGATTTGAATTCTGAGGCGAGCTGGCCCTTATGAATCACCAGATCCCACATAGTCTCAGTTTCCCTATCAGATGGAGATAACAACCTTACTACGAGGCTAAAAGAGAAGACATGGAAAACGCCTCTTCTTTGGACTAATTCCCACTTATTCTTAATAGTTTTGCTTAGACATGCTTTCCGTCAGGAAATCTTCTCTGACCTCTAAATCGTGTTAGGCACCCCTTGCAAGACACGGTGCTATCTCACCGTACTCCTCAGGGTGCTTCAAAACATTTGTTTTCTAAGCTCCACACTCGAAGTAAACTGTGTCTTATCCCCTTCACCTATCACAGTAACTGACACACTGTTGATTGTTCATACTCAATTATTTGTTGAATGAATAATGTAAATGAATAAACGGCAGGTAGTATTTGTTCCAGTCCTTTGGTGGCTGAGGGAAGAGGCTCTGTGGTGTGGCAGAACAAGTCTGGACATAAGGTTTTTATGGGTACAGTGGGGTGCTGGGAATGATCACCCAAGTGAGGCAGCTCAGGAGTGTCACCTGACCCTAGACCAGTGATGGCGAACCTTTTGAGCTCGGCGTGTCAGCATTTTGAAAAACCCTAACTTAACTCTGGTGCCGTGTCACATATAGAAATTTTTTGATATTTGCAACCATAGTAAAACAAAGACTTATATTTTTGATATTTATTTTATATATTTTTAAATGTCATTTAACAAAGAAAAATCAACCAAAAAAACGAGTTCGCCTGTTACCTCTGACACGCGTGTCATAGGTTCGCCATCGCTGCCTTAGACCCTCTGCTTCCCTTAGTTTTGGCCACATAGTTTTAAAGGTAGTTACCCAAGACAATCAAGTCAAGAGGGGAAATTACACTCATTATAAAAAATGACAAGTATTAAAATACTTGGTGCATGTGGTCGGGGGTTAATAGGGTTGATAGTAGAAAATCTAGGTATTTTCTTTTTAGTCATCTTTAGAAGTTACTAGGTGGAGTTGTTTATTTCAGGCTTGATTCTGCTCAGGGGGTTAGAAGAATGGCGTATGAAGAATCTTGGTGTAGCTCTGGGCAGGAGTTAGGGATTCTGGACATTTGATCTGCTCATCCTATAGCAGTGTGTGTGGAGATGGGCCTGGAGTCAAATGAGTAGAGTCTATGTGACATCTTATTCTTCCGCTGGCTGATTACCTAATCTTTCTGACCACTCAGTCTTTCTGAGTCTCAGTTTTTAAAGAGCACCGATTTCACAGGCTTGTTATAAAGATGACAGTAATGCTGTATCAAGGTAAGAAGTTTTATAAAGCAGTAATTTCCAGTAGTTGCACAGGCTGAACCCACTGAGCGCCGATGAGAGCAATTTCTGTTGTGACAGGTACCGAGAAGCGTGGCCCTTCTCGGCTGCCATGAGGAAACCAGCCACCGGGCTCTGGTTGGCTTATATGTAAATAGAAAAGTAATACGACCAAAGTAAACACCAGTGGGAAATTGCATTTGTATAATTTAAAAATGGTTTATTTTTTAAAAATTCAAGTCATTTGTTTTCATTCAAGCCATTTCCTCTTGGTTTGAGTGGGTTATTGCTTTGTTGTTAATTGCACTTTGCGTAGCATTTTCCCCCTTCTATTTTAAGACCAGATACTATTCCTTTGTTGATATATATAACCGCTGACCTTATTACAATTTTTTTCCAGATAAATCGTGATTTTTAAGATAAGAGGGACACTAACACAAACATGGAACGTTGGTCCCCACGCGGAGCCTTGGAAAGTAAATGTTCTATAATTGGTTAATGGGGACACATTTTAGGCTACGGTTCTGATTTGCCTTTTCAATCTATTTGCAAACTCACTGGGAAAGGGGGAGGGGCTGAGAGTTTACTTGCAGATTTGCAGGGAGTGTTACATTTTAAAGAGATTTCCAATGCATTTTGATCCAGACAAGCTTCCATTGGCTGAGAAATTATATGAATGCACCCAAAATACTTTTGCAGAGTGTGGTGTTGAGTGCCATTTTATTCCCATGAACTAGAAGTTCTGTACAGAAGGTCAGGATTGAGAAATGCTGCCTGACATTTTATATACTTATACTAGAGGCCCAGTGCACAAAATCGTACATGGGCGGAGTCCCTAGGCCTGGCCAGCAGTCAGGGCTGATCGGGGTCAGGCCAATCAGGGCTGGGCTGGAGAGGAGGCAATGGTTGCCGGGCCGGGCACAGAAGGAATGGACACTGGATGCCAACGTCGCCATCGTCGGCGCCCAGCCACCACGCATTTTCCAGCCTTCCCTCCCGCCCCTTTCCCTTGCCACCACACTGCCACTGTGGCAGGCGGGCAGCCGGGGGGGGGGGGGGGGGGAGGGGGGGGGGCGGGCCCCCCCCCCCCCCCCCCCGCCCCCCCCCAGCCCTTGGCCCTGGGAAAGTGTACCTTGGTTGTAGGCACATCCCCAGTAGGGGGTGTGCAGGAAGGCAGCTGATCAATGTTTCTCTTTCATCGATGTTTCTAACTCTCTATCCCTCTCCCTTCCTCTCTGTAAAAAATCAATAAAATATATTATGTGTGCACGATGAAAGCGCTTTAATGTTAAAAGTAAATATTGGCTTTTAAGGCATAAGCACTCAGATTAGCGAATTTAAATGTAGTTATGTATTTGTAATGGTAGCCAGATTGTTTGATAACGCCTGTCTTCTCTGTCTATTATCAAAAAACACTTGGAATGATTTTCTCCTATTTCATGAAGTTTGTTTCACAAGAGGAGGTAGATGTTTTAAAATATGATAACAAGTTTATAAAACTTCGGTTTCAGATGTGAAGAATGGTCTGTTTATCGATGAGAACAGCACATGCCCAAAGCAGAAAGGCTTTTATTATCACCATCCAGGTTGACCTGCTTTAAGGAGCAATAGCTGAAGTCTTTCTGATGCTAGATAGGAGGAGTGAATGTCCTCAGCTGAAATGGAATTGTTTTGCTTATCTTCCCTTGTCTTCATTTATTTGCATGTTTACTTATTGAGAATGTACTTATCTTCTTTATCTGCATTTTCTCAAGGGAATTTGAGCTCCCTTCCTTCCATCCTTCTCTCCTATCAAGGCCCTACATTCCACTCTCCTATTGGCATCTGACTAATCAAAGGCATCTAATACAGAGCCATCCTCTGCCAACTAGCAGAATGCAAATGACTTGAGTTACCATGTCTTGCAGATTCTTACTTTGCAGCATCTAATGATTCTGAACCCTCATTTAGTTCCTTTTTCAACATCACTCTGACTGACTCTGGTCCATACGTGACAGGACTAACTGCTCACCTGTGTAATGCACTTCACTTCCCACAGTGCTGTCCGATGAACTTCCTCACGTGGCACTTGTATTTCACCATTTCCCTGCTTAAAGCACCACCAAGCTTCTTCATTACCTGCTGAATAAGTGCCAACTTCTAGAGCTGGCATTGGAGCTGCTTTATAATATGGCTTCAAACTATCACCCATTCATTGAAAAACAAAACAAAACAAAACAACAAAAACCCAACCACACACTTCAGAGCCTTCCTCACGGACACTGATGCGTTCTGGGGACATAGTGACAAACAGGACAGAAAGTGCCTCTGCTTGAGCTCTCAGCCAACAGGCAGCATCAACTTGCCAGGCATGGAATGAACCGTCTTGGGAGTAGATCCTCCAGCCCCTGTTAACCTCCCCAGATGAAGCTGCATGAAGCAGAGATGAGCCATCTCCAACAAGCTGTATCCGAATTGCAGATTCATGACCAAAATGAATGATTCTTTTTTTTAAAAAAAGACTCCAGTTTTGAGTGGTTTATTATTAAGCAATATATAACCAGAACACTTACAAGGGAAAGCAGGACAGACTCAGGACTGCAATAATTCTAGCTGGATGCTTCAAAAAACTGATAGGCCTTTATTTGGACCCTTATTAATCACCCTATCCCTGCTATGGTGTCACCTTAGAGTCCAGGGGTGGGGAACGTCTGGCCCGTGGGCCATATCGTTTGGTCTGGCCCTGCTGAGGCAACTGCAGGCAGGACTAAAAATTCAATAAACCTAGAAGCTTTTTTCATAGCAACATAATTTAAAAAATATATATTTTTTAAAAATTTATTTTAGAGAGAGAGGAAGGGAGAGAGAAACATTGATTGCTGTTCCACTTATTGATGAAGTCATTGGTTGCTTCTTGTATGTACTGTTAACGTAAAAAAAAATTGAAACCTGTAAAGAATTTTTGTGAGTTTATTTGAGCCAAACTATCGACATATGCCCGGAAGCAGAACCTCAACGAATTGAGATAATGCTCCCCTAGCAACATAATTTTTAAGTTGATAATTTTCTATGGCCTGGGAATGATGTTATAATATCCAAATGGCCCTTGGCAGAACAAAGGTTCCCCGCTCCTGCCTCAGACAGACAGTCGTAGTGACGAGGAATCTCCAAAATGGCAACAGGGGGAGGTTCTTACATTGAGCGCACCAAAGGCTAGAAAGATGAATGGATGTGGCCCCAGGTCACCAAAGGCTAGAGAGATGAATGGACAGCAGCCAAGTATGTGGAAAGTTAGCAAGATAATTGGATAGAAAAAAAGCCCTCTGCTCCCCATCCTCATAAGAACTGTGGGCTTGAGCAAGAAGATGGGATAGTCTTTGAGACAGGAGTCCACCATTCTCCCAGGTTGCCTGGCATCTGAATCAAACCTCTTTCTTTTTGCACCAGCACCCGTCTCATGAGTTTGGCTTCGTTGAGACAGGCAGTGGAACCAGCATTTTCCAGTTACAACTTTTGGTGACCCAGGTGAGACAGTGTGGAACTCAGTAAGTCCTGGAGGTCCTGGGCTAGGGTCCCAGCTGCCTGTGGCAGGCTGACCCAGGAGCAGGACTGGGGGGATTCCCCATCCGCTGCTGAGAGCTTCTCTTGAGGAATTTCTCTGCCCTCCTTCTCAAGGCATCCGTCTCCTGAAATGCTTGGCTGGTGAAAGAGAAAGGGTTTCTGGGGAGCAGACGGATTCCAAGACTGA
This sequence comes from Myotis brandtii, assembly GCF_000412655.1. Taxonomy (NCBI): domain Eukaryota; kingdom Metazoa; phylum Chordata; class Mammalia; order Chiroptera; family Vespertilionidae; genus Myotis; species Myotis brandtii. Next base: position 1,347,952 of record NW_005370223.1, read on the forward strand.
GTAAGTCAAACCAGTGTGCACACCGAGGGTCCTCTATCCCTGCTGCATGGGCTTTGTGCCACCTGGGCTTTGTGCCCATCTGAGTTTGGCCAGGACCGCTTGCGGTATGGTTGGCAGGAGATAAGATCCCAGGACTTGCTTGTGAGTATACGCGTTTGGACGAATGGAATTATGGATCCAAGTTTTATTCGTAGGTTCCTACTTTGTCTGGGGTCTTTCTATGGTTATGGTTTTGGGATTGTACTTTTGTGCCATCAAGGATTGTTCTGTTTCAACTTCTGAAGAGTCACATGTTAGTGGATTGGTCCATTAACAGCTATCCTCCAATGACTAAGAAGGAATTGGTTTTCTATTGAAATACTGCTTGGCCTGTGTATACTTTAGACCCCTAAATGGTTCCCTTAATTACTGCATCATCACACAGTTGGAATTGTTTTGCCAATGGGCAGGGAAATGGGACAAAATCGCTTATGTACAGACATTTATGTTTTTACACAGGAAGGATTTAGCAAAGGAAGGGAACAACCTAACGATGCAGAGAAGGGAATTGGCTTCAAAACCTCTCCCTGAGCCCCACCCGTGTGGTTCAGTGGTTGAGCAGTGATCTATGAATCAGGAGGTTGCGGTTCGATTCACAGTCAAGGCACATGCCCGGGTTGTGGGTTTGATCCCCAGTAGGGGCATGCAGGAGGCAGCCAATCAATGATTCTCTCTCATCATTGATGTTTCTGTCTCTCTCTCCCCCTCTCCCTTCCTCTCTGAAATCAATAAAAATATATTAAAAACAAATAAATGAACAACAACATCAACAACAACAAAACCCTCTCCATGATAGTAAGACACAGAAGAAAAGGAAAATGAGATGAGTCTCTTTAATGCCCTGAACCCAGAGCACTTAGGATTAGCAGCAGGAAGATTTACCCTGATACCACCCCTGCTGCTGGATACCCCTGAGGGGTGATAGCCCCACCCTTGTATGATGAAGGCATGCTCTCTCTCTCTCTCTCTTTTTTGAAGACCCAGCAGGGCACCTGATTTGGCCAGGGAGCATTCCTATCTGGAGCAGGACAATCTCCTTTGAGGCAATACCCTGAAGGTGGAATAAACCAGGAAGGCCAGCCTACTGGCTACTATTGGGCTCATATTCCATTTTCCAAGCTTTGGTTCTTTCTGTATTTAAAAATATATATTTTTATTGATTTCAGAGAGGAAGAGAGAGGGAAAGAGAGATAGAAACATCAATGATGAGAGAGATTCGGCTGCCTCCTGCACACCCGCACTGGGGATTGAGCCTGCAACCTGGGCATGTGGCCTTGATCAGAATCGAACCCGGGACCCTTCAGTCCGCAGGCCGACGCTCTATCCACTGAACCCAACTGGCAAGGGCTCTTTCTGCATTTTGGAACATCCAGAAGAATTCTAGAATGGAAGGGTTGAAATGAGCATGTGTGATTTGTCACCCTGCCCCAGGGTTACATGGCACTTCATTCATATGCTTTCCAAGTTGGTTTTATTGCCTCTTTAACTTTTCTCTTGAAAACCTCAAAAGAAGGAAAGCATCAATCTCAGCTTTGTGACAAGTGAGTCATTGATATTAGTCAAGAAAATGGAGAAAAGAAATACTTTTCCTTTAATTTAGAATAAAAAGGGATTTTTATCTATTTTTTCTTAAATTTACTACTTTCTACATTTTATGTAATGAGGTCCACTGCATTTGGAATAATTTCCCAACAGATGAAAGAATTTTCATTTCTTCCAATACGTATGACAGCCTGCACAGCAGAGCAGAACAGAGCCCTTACCTAGTGGTCTAGCTCAGTGGCCAGTGGATGCCAGGTTTCTGTGATTGTGGGGACCTTGTCTTGAGTGGCTGGGCTCATCAGACTCCACAGAAACAAGTGTTAGGGTTAAGGTGGCTACCAGCCTGGGTATCACCTATAAGTGCCGAGGCACTTGGTACTCATTACAGAGATGCCTGGATTCTTCAGATGGATATTACATGTGGAGGACATTTTTCCTTAAAGGGAAAGTTATGACTAATGAAGTCTTTGCTTGAGAAATCATTTTAGTCTATTGAATTATGTGTTCAATTTCAACATCTGCCTCAAGGAGGCAGATAGATACGCTTGTGAGTGGCTGAGAATTAGAGTTGAAGAAGAATGGGAATTTACACGAATTGGCTTTATAAATCTTTCTAGTTTTGAAACCCATGTTCTCTATTTAATGCAAAAAAAAAAAGTTAGGGTATGTGTTTTGCTAAATCCTAAGGTCAACAGAACTTTATAGGACAGGCTAAACTGGAGAATTACCTCCTCATGGCCCAGAAACCCCGGTGAGGCAATGTTTTCAAAGGGCAGCCTACAAACCGTTTGTACCAGAATTACCTGATGTTTATACAGAATTACCTGGGCCTCATTATAAACATAGTGAACCTGACTGGGGCTGGGCAGGAATCTGCTTTTCTAATAAGCATTTCCTGTTATTTCAAAGGTCCTGACATCTCCTGCCCTTGCAGGAAGACAGATGGTTTGTGAGTAACCATCTTAAAAGTAAAAAGAACCTCAGGAGACACTGAGAGATTAACACAGTACCTTCCGCTGTCTCCAAAATGACCTGTCATAAACTGGAGTGTACAGAGAGGTCTCAGGGACTCCATAAGTGTTATCTGATAGAGTCTTAGAATGGGAATTGTCAATATTTGGACCAACCATTTTCTAATTTAAGTTTCTACCCATGATGTTCCTGTACAAAAGGGCTACTCAGTAGAGGTTTTAAGCATTTTCAAGATATTGTATTATCAGAGACCTTGCCTAGCCCAAGGGTGAGAAATCAAAGGGCATGGGTATTTGCCTCTTTACGAGAGTACTTTGACACTTTAGAAGTTGAGGACAGGATATTTGGTTCTCTGTGGTATAACGAAAACTTTTGGTTACCAAAATGTTTTCTTAAATTGTTACAAAATGGTCCCCCATTGAGAGTACTTTGACACTTTAGAAGTTGGGGTTAGGATATTTTGTTCTCTATAATGAAAACTTTTGGTCACAAAAATGTTTTCTTAAATTGTTACAAAATGGTCCCCCATAAGTTACACCTCCCTGAATTGAACCTGGCCTGGCCTAAAGACTTGCTTGGGCCAAAACAATTCAGTGGAAGTAACATTGTTCTGGGCCAGTGTCTGCCTCGCTCTCTTGTTGTCCTGTCATGGAAAGAAGCCCAGGCTGGCCCCCTTGAGGATGAGGGGCTGTGTGAGCCATCACAGCTGCGAATGGAGCCCTCCTGGAGTCTCCAGCCTCAGTCCATCTGCCAGCGGACTGAAAATGCACGAATGAACCCCGAGAACGCACGGAACAGAGACAAGCTATCCAGCTGAGCCCAGCCAAGGTGACAGAATTGTGAGCAAATCAGTGGGTGCTGTTTTAAGTCGCTAAGATTGGGGTGATTAGTCATCTTGAACTTGAGTAAATGGAGAAAGAGGAATGAAGTTTGGTTGGTAGCTACTTAGAAGCCTTCAGAAGACTTTCCTGTCTGTGTTCAGAGACAGGATCCCTGCTGGAATGGAAGCCCAGGTAGCAGCCCCCTTGGCCTCAGTGACCTTTTCTGCACACCGATGAGCAGACTCTTGGGCTGCTTGCTACTTTTCCTCTTGAGCCACCCCATGTGCGGAGCAGAGCCTCACCACCCCCACCTCCACCTGGGAAAAGACAAAGTGTGAGATGCTGTGCTCCCTCCACCCATGATGAATCTGCCCAGTTTTCTATCTAGTCTCCCCCACGAACTCCATCAATCCTCAATCCCTGCTTCTATCTTTGGAGCCCCAAGTCTAAGGTCACAATTTATAAACCCTACGTGCCACACAAATATGGTACAGATTGCTGCTGTCCACCAAGAGTCATTCTTGCCTTCATTTCCCAGCCTCACTCACATTTACATGTGTCCATATAACTGAATTCTAGCTAATGGCATGTGAGTGAATGTGATATCGGCCACTTGGGGCTGGCCATGATCTTCCATGTTTGCTCCTCCATTCTTCTCCTATTCTGCCCACCTGGAATGGCTATGCCCAGGATAACCTGGGAGGCACGGTGGAAATGATAAAGCTGCCATCAACTTGAGTCCCAGAATAACTTCATGGAGCAGACCTCTCTCCCTCAGTCTGAAACCACCCTGGGTTGTTCTGTAAATGAAAAATTAATTCTGTTAGGGCTGAGCCTTTGCCTTTTGGGTATTTATTTTAGCATTTAACTTATCCTAACTAATAAACCAAGATTACTGAACACTGGTGAAGTGTTCAGTGAAGAATTTCAACCTAAGACATCGATACATTGTCAGGGGCTTATGGTGGAAAGGACTCTATGGTGAACATTCCAAAGCAAGTTTGTGTGTGTGTACATTTGAGGTGGAAAGCAAATCCTCTCCTGACAGATCAAAGTATATCACTTAGCTCATGCTGTTCAACAAACTACCCCCCCAAATATAGTAAATTAAAACAATACCTTTTAATTAATAACTAATTATACTATCAGCTCACTATTCTATCAGCTGGGCAGTCTGGTCTTGCCTGGGCTCACTCATGCAGCCAACCAGCAGGCAGCTTGCCTGAGGGTGAGTGGTCTGGGACGGTGTCATGGCCAGAGGGGATCGGTTCTTCTCCACTCAGCCTCTGCCGCAGGCTAGCTGGGGGGTGTCCACACAATAGACTCAGGGTTCTGAGTGCAGCCAGGGAGGGCAAGCACCCACCCACAAACAAGTTTAAACCTCCTGATTGTAGCAGGGTTGCTATTGTCCCAGATGGCCAAAGCAAGTGACAAGACCAAGCTCAAGTTCAGGAGGTGGAGAAATAATCTCTTCTTTTGGGTGGGATGAATGAGAGGAGCTGCAAAATATTGTGGCTTTCGGGGTGGTGTGTGTCAATCTATCATCCAGAATTATGACAGCACTGAGCACCATCAGAGAAGGTAGAAGAGCACTGATGGGAGGCTAGAGTCTGGTGCCTTTGTTGCCGCTTCTTCTTCTTCTTCTTTTTTTTTTCTGTGGGGCCTTGAAAAAGTTACCTCCACTGTCCCCACCCCAAATGCAGGAACGGAAGCACAGAAAAATTGTTCACCGCAATAATCTCGGGGGCTTTATGCAATACTCTAATTTCACCTTTCTTTCCCAGCAGAGGGTTCAGGTTCAAATGCACGGTATGAGAACTAAAAACATAATTTCATGTGTTGTTTTTTGGTGGTTCAGGGGCACCTCCTGACCAGCCAAACCCTGAGCAAGACTCAGAGCAAACTGGGCAGGTGCCAGTGCCAAGGGTAGTGCCAGGGCAGAGCCGTGCCAGCCCAGCTGTGGCCACTTCCATCTCCTTTCAAGTTGACCTTGGGTGAGTGGGAGGTGGGAATCCATTTTTATTCCTGCTGTGCTTCCTGCTGGTTTTGATCCTTCCGGCAATGCCCAGTGCAGGTTGAATCTCACTTCCACTGTCGTCCGCAGGGCCAACTTCTCCTTTTATAGGTGTTTGCTTTTGCGGGGGCCGGGGATTGATGCAACCACATTTTCCAAATACAAATAAGCTGGGGTGGAAGGTGCCCTTGAAAGCATTGGTGCCTGGAGCAAAGTCCAGGAACACCGTGGAGCTGTCAGCTCCTGGGGGTCCTCCTGCTTTGCCAGGGAGTCTGACGGACAGGGAGGGACAGGTGGCAATGGGATAACCCTGTGCTTTAAGAAAGCAGCAACCTTGCCCTGGCTGGTTTGGCTCAGTGGACAGAGCGTCAGCTTGCGGACTGAAGGGTCCCAGGTTCGATTCCAGTCCAGGGCACATGTCCAGGTTGCGGGCTTGATTCCCAGTAGGGGGCGAGCAGGAGGCAGCCCATCAATGATTCTCTTTCATCCTTGATGTTTCTATCTTTCTCTCCCTCTCCCTTCCTCTCTGAAATCAATAAAAATATATTTTTAAAAAGAGAAAGAAACCAGCAACTTTGAAACCTGCTTGAAATAAAAGCCTTTTAATGGCTGGGAAAAATAACCTTGAGGGGGAAGGACATACAGAAGTGTCCTCCAGGGGCGGGAGCAGAATTGTGAATTTTGTCTTCTACCCAAATACACAGTGATAACGCCCAGAGATCCTGTGGCTCTTACATGCCCACACCTCCTGCTCCACACCTTCCCTCCATAGGGGTTTATTCTAGGGGGTTCAGCTGGAATAGTGCCCTGCACGCAGCCTTTTCCCTCTCACCTCTCTGCTAAACTAACAGGCAGAGGAAGTGCTGGAAGGGAGAAGGAGCCATAGAAAGTCACCCTCCGTACCTAAGATGGGGAGAGGCATTCCTGTGGCCAGAGTGGAGGAGCTGATGGAGAGAGTGGGTCTAGAGCAGTGATGGCGAACCTTTTGAGCTCGGCGTGTCAGCATTTTGAAAAACCCTAACTTAACTCTGGTGCCGTGTCACATATAGAAATTTTTTGATATTTGCAACCATAGTAAAACAAAGACTTATATTTTTGATATTTATTTTATAGATTTAAATGCCATTTAACAAAGAAAAATCAACCAAAAAAATGAGTTTGCGTGTCACCTCTGACACGCGTGTCATAGGTTCGCCATCACTGGTCTAGGGCCTCAGGGATGTGTGAGTCCCACTGCAGTGATAGCCCTAGATAGCCCTAGCCCCCCCCTCCCCCAGCCCCCCAATCCCACAGACTGTCTGTCACTTTAGAGCCTGCTGGTTGGTGCCAGTAGGAGAGCTCAAGGTGCAAAGTCTGGGGCTCCAGAGCTGGGCGTGATTCTCTGTTTGAAAATAACAGTGAGGACGGTGTTGGTATTGGTGGAGGCAGCTGTGGTGAAAAGGAAGAGGATGAGGAGAAGAGAGGGAAGGGAAAGATTAAAACGGATCTTCCCAACCTGGCCCTACAATGGGAATTTTTTGATAAACATGGAGACTACTTTCATTCTCATATTGCTTCTTCTAGCAATTGAAATAGAAAAATCAAAGCCCTGGCTGGGTAGCTCAGTTGGTTAGAGCATCGTCCCAATACACCAAGGTTGCGGGTTCGATCCCTGGTCAGGGCACATACAAGAATCAACCAATGGTTGCATAAATAAGTGAAACAACATCTCTCTCTCTCCCCCGTTCACCTCTCCCTTCCTCTCTCTAAAATCAATAGATTTTTAAAAAAGGAAATAAAAAAAAAGAAAAGAAAAAAGGAAATCAGGTAGGAAACACCAACTGAAGAGCATGAAGCTATTGGCACAATTTCTGCCCCGGAGGAGACCCTCAGGAAGGCCCAGTTTCTTTGAGAATCAAAAAATAAAACAGAGTGATCACAGTTCTAACTATGACTCATAATTTGTAATTATGACTCAAGTTCTGGTTCAACCATTTAATGACTGCTAGGTCGATACAAAATAATGCCTGTGAAGGAGAGATCATCACTGTGAGCAACCATGGTCATTATTGATAGCAATTGGGTATAGGTGAGTCCGTTAAGAGACCAATCAGGAAAGCATTTAGGATGTAAGGTAAGAAGGTGAGGAAGTTGGAGAGTGTGGGTAAATATGGATTATTGAAAAAAGGAAAAAGGTCACAGACAACACAATTTAGTTTGCCAACTCGAAAAAAAAAGTCATTGAATGAAATGTCTTAGAGGTGTGCCGTCCAACCACGGCTTGAGATGTTTGCTGACTCAGTCTGTCCAGAGCTTGCCGTGACGAAAGCTTAGGAGTAACTAGTGTAACCAATACATCTCCAGCCATATTAGTCTGTGTCCTGCAAATAAATGTACTTAAAAAAATGTCCCAATTAATTTTCTCGAGTACCCATTGGCCTAATTGCAGGAAATTAGTCTCTCTCAAAAGTTTCCAAGCTAATTGTCGGACAACTTCATTACTGCATGATTAAAAAGGCTCAATCAAGTTGTTGCTCTCAGAACAAAGGGGCAGACTGCTTCAAAGGCAAGTTCTGGGTTGCATCCAGAAGGCAGGGACTCTTTGTTACTTTGAGCAGGGAGTTATTTTCTCAGCGTCCAGGCAGTGACGTTGGTCGTTGCAGGTTCCTCATTGCCATGCAAACCATTTCATCATTTATTAAGTGCTTAATGTGTACCAGACACTTTGCTGGGTGCTATAGTAGATGTTGTACAACCAAGTTCCAAAATCAAATTGGCTTACGGAGCACAGAAGTCTAATTCTCTCTCTTTGTAAAAGTCCAGCTGGCTTGTCAGCTCCACTCTGCAAAGCCCCTCAAGGTCCCAAGTTTCTTTGTTCTTACTGCTCTGCTGTCCCCAGGCTGTTTTTCTTGTCTGTACCTTATAAGGTGGCTCACCGTCACTTTACATGCCAGCCACAGAAACGCACTAGACTTGAGTTAGGAGTGATTATCTTTGTTGATATGCACTGTTTTCCTAGCATAGCACCTGGTTGGTGGTATGTTTTCAATAACTGCTGAATAAATAAATCAGTGCCAGTTAGAGCATCTCTTCACCATCTCTTCCTATCTGAAGGTGCTGCCCACCGTAAGGGCTGTGCAGTTGTCAATGGAGCCCGGCTCAGATCCCAGGCCAGCAGGGCCCTCCCTCATGCCCTATCTGTACTGATTGTCTCTCTACTTCCTGACTCCATTGGAGTGTCACTCCAGGGGGATGGATCCAGTTTCTGACAGGCCATGGAGGGGCTAAATGATACAACTCAGAAAAATGGGGGGGGCCACTTCCTTATGGGAAAATGATACTATAATAATGTCTGCTTCTGGGGATGTCCCTTGACAGGATGTAAAATTGTGTATCACTTACAAACCTATAATAATAAAAGCATAATATGCTAATTAGACTGGACGTCCTTCCGGACGACCTTCTGGATGAAGCCGGGGCTGCGAGGGAAGCCTGGATCCCGGGTGCCAGAGGGAAGCCGGTGCTGGCAGCAGGGGAAGGAAGGCCTACTCTTGCATGAATTTCGTGCATCGGGCCTCTAGTATTTCTAGAATACTTTTTACTAGGTCCAAAAAATTCTTGGGTTTTAATGGGAAGTATATATGATATAATCTCAGATTCAAGTGGCAGGAAACCTGCATCCGTTCCTTACTTATCTGTTGAAAAGTCACATAGTGATCTTAGCATCTACCGTTATCATTCTGTGTTCACTAAATGGTTTAATGAAGGATGGTGGGAAAGAAGAGATTTTTAAGGGATAGCAGGTAGAGAAGTTATTGAGAGAAGGGTTCACATACTGGGCAGTAGTGTCATGACCTGAGTAGACTGAGGAAAGCCTTGAATGCTGGGGGTTTAGAATTCATCCTGTAGGTCAGGGGCTAACAAATTCTAAAAGCTGCTGGGGGCCAGCAGGAACCATAGTGGGTGAAGGGCCAGGAAAGGTGTGAAGGTGCTGGTGGGAGCATGAGGGACAGTAGAGAGCAGATACCAGGGACAGGGCAGCCACTACTCAACGCATTGCCAGTTGGGAACATGGGCCCAAAGTTGCCACCTTCAGAGTTTTTAAGAGAAGCCAGATCTGTGTGTGTGTGTATATGTGTGCATGCGCACCTGCACATGCATGAAATCTCTACTTAAAAAGGTATCTAAATCAAGTTTTTGAAAAACACAGTGTGAGCCTAACAAAGCCATCTGAGCTGGGTTCAGCTCTGAGGCTTCCGGTTTTCAGCTTCTGCTTGAGACATTGAAGGTGCTTGAGCTGGGAAGTAACAGTGGAAGGGGCCTTATAGGTAGGTAACCACACAGGTGCCACGTGGTATATCTCTACAGGGGAATCATCTGGAGACAAAAAGCCAGCCAGAGGACCGGCACACCAACTCCTGGTCCATTCAGGGCACACTGGGCACCAGCTATGTGCCACGCTCTTGGACAAGGGCTGTTTGGAAGAGAGCACTAAGGTGGCACCTGCAGGAATAAAACAAACATGCCCCTCTCTCTTCCTCTGTAGCCCTGCTCCCTACAGTGCATGGACTCCCTGACAGTCTCTGTCATCTTGCCCTGAGCAGATGGCTGGTTTGCTAGTCATCTGACTGTTATTTGGGCCTGACCTCATCCCAGGTCTCTCTGTCTAATTCCTGAGTCTTACTTTCCACTTCATGGCTTATATCTTGCTTTTCTGTCTCAGAGACCTGACTTGGTGACTCATCCAGTCCCTCATCTCTTCTGAGACCAGTTCCATGACTTAGATATTTTTCCAGCTTTATTGAGATATTATTGACATACAACATTGTGAAGTTTAAGTTGTACACATGCTAGTTTCATACACTTATATACAACAAATGGTAACCACCACAGCATTAACTAACATCTCCATCACCTTACATAATTACCATTTGTTTTTGTGGTGGGTTGCTAAGAGTTACTCCTGTGGGAGTGCACTGACCACCAGGGGGCAGCTCCTGCATTGAGCGTCTGCCCCTTGGTGGTCAATGTGCATCATAGCGACTAGTTGTCTGGTCATTCCACTATAACGGTCACTTAGGCTTTTATTATATAGGTTCCTAGTGCCTTGCATAGTAAGTGCTCATGAAATGTTTTAGTGGCTGTTTAATATATCAATTAGTTGGGAAGAAGCCAACCAACACATCTAGGAAAAAGTAGTGTAAGTCAGCCTCCAAATATATATTTTTGTTCATTCAGACATACATTTAGTAGGTCTAACCCACAGACTCTAGCTTAGTTGCTAGAAACATCTAAATAAATGACTGTAATGGAGATGTTAAGACTATGCACAGATTAACATTTTGATTTTTCATGCTGACGTATCAGGGTTAGGAATTAAAACTCTGTTCAGTAAGATTTCAAATGGCATTAGATCTACTTCTTGTCTAGTTGAAAAGATAGATCAAAAACCCTTCAAAGCTTTGAACAGACATATGGTTGTTGTTTTTTTTTTTTTAACAGCCAGGTAGACTACAGAATCTTGACTTTAAAATATGCTTTTAGTATTAATACTTTTAATATTTAAAATATAGATATCACATCTGGGAATAAAGAAAGAACAGATAATGAATTTTCTTGTCAGGGATCAGCGATATCCCATCTGCAAAAATAAGTCAAGAATGCTGGTTGGAGAAGCATAATTATAGCAGCACAGGGCCGGGAGACTTTCTGATAGGAATATTCACAGCAGCTAGTGAGCCCAAATAATAATAAAGAAACATTTTTCCAAAATGATGATGGCCCAAATTTTTGCATCTCCATAGTAACAGAAAATGCAATATTTACACCTTTATTTACCTTCTGTTCAGCCAAAACATGCATTGCATTTGTCATGGTAATGCCTACATCATACATGTATGTATTGCTTCAGATATGTGGCCTGCTGTTCTAAAAACAACAAACACATACCAAGACATGAGCGTCATGTGAAACCTCTACTCACTTTACAATGTTTTGGTGAAAAAATATGTCCTGCTGGACCTTGACATCTTTTCTCAAGGACTGTTTTCCAGTTTCAGTGGCAGAAAACCCAGGTGTCTCTCTGCTTCTTTCTCTGCCTCCAAAGTTACAGTGAGAATGACGTGGACATGTTATCACAAGTGGATGTGGAAAGTTCAGGGTAGGAGTGTCAGTGATGGGACACCTTGGAGGGGATTATGGCTTTGACAGAAAAGGGAAGGCTGCTCTGTGGGTACAAGGCCTGACCCTGTGGAATAGGTGAGTGGAGGAGACAGTCATCTGTCCCCAGAGTGATTTGAGAAGCCTTGAAAGGCCTCTTTCCTCCAAGAGATTTCTGCCTGAATGTTCACTGAGGCCTGATTTCAAATAGTGAATTTCAGTCACAGAAGCAATGTTGCCTCTTACAGTGTAATCCTCTAAGACAGTGGTTCTCAACCTTCCTAATGCTGCGACCCTTTAATACAGTTCCTCATGTTGTGGTGACCCCCAATTTCATTGTTACAAATTGAACATAATTAAAGCATAGTGATTAATCACAAAAACAATATGTAATTATATATGTGTTTTCTGATGGTCTTAGGCGACCCCTGTGAAAGGGTCGTTCGACCCTCAAAGGGGTCGCAACCCACAGGTTGAGAACCGCTGCTCTAAGAGTATAAGGCCTTAATCCCAAATAGCCAGTATTGCCTCGGCTCACATAAATGGATACAATGGCTTGCCCAAGCCTGAAGAGAATTGGATTTAGGACTAATACTCAGATGGGAAGAGAAGAAAGGTACTGGGGATGGGGTGCTGCTGGGGTGACTTCAGAGTTTGGAAACACTGGACACTGGGTGACAAAGGGATGGGGCTGTAGGTACTGAAATGGAAAAGTGGCCAGAGGAAGGAAGAGATAATTAAAAAAATATTGATTGTGTAGGTTACATGTCCAATACAAGTCTCTTGAAATAAATTTACAATTTTATCTGTGGTTGCCCAGATTTTTAGCTTTCGAATTTACTCTACTATTGGCCTGACATAGAAGTTTGGGGTTTGGAAATAAATACAACCTCATAGACACACACAGCAGTCTGATGATTATCAGAGGAGAAGGGGAGTAGGGGAAGTAGAAGGATATATAGGGGGGATAGATGGTGATGGAAGGTGACTTGACTGGGGGTAGTGAACACACTAATATACAGATGATGTGTTATAGAATTGTACACCTGAAACCTCTATAATTTTATTAGCCAATGTCACCCCCCCATAAATTCAATAAAGCAACAACAACAAACACGTTGGGGTTTGGCTGAGAAGCAAAGGTTCCATGCTGTGTTGTACAGCCTCTTTTTCCATCCTCTTCTGAGCACTTCACAATTACATCTTACCCAACCTTGCCTCTTTGGGATGACCAGAATATCCACAAGAGAGGACATACTCCCAATGCTTACCAATATTTCCTGTTGGAGGGTAATGCAAGGCTCCTCGATATTTCAGTCCAGAAGTGTAGCACTTTTACTCATGGTCCATTGGCCAGAACTAGCCACATGGCCTGCCCCCAACCATGGGAGGACATGCTGGCAAATGTGGCTGAGCTCATGAATATTCAGTGAGCAGTAAATATGTCTGCCATACTTGTGATGTCTGGTAACCAATGTTCTTAGACTTGTGATTCCAAGACTAGGGGTGGTTAGGGCAAAGCGAACAGTCGAGAGATCGAAATGAAATCTTCTGAAGGCACACATAAAAGTAGATAAAAGACGTATGGGCCATTTTTGCTAGGAAAGACCCTTTTGACAACTGTCCTCGGACAGGTCAGACCAGCTGGGGACCTGCCACAGGGCTGAAGCATCTGGCCAATCATACAACACGTTGTGTATTATTCTGTCAGTACAAAATAGCTCCTGGTGTTCAAAGGGTCATGGCCCGAGCTTCTCGACCATTCCAGGTCCTAATATGCCCCAAATTATTGCTTTTGCATCTTAGTGGTCCTGCTTGGGTTCCTGATACCACAAACCCCTGTCAGTAAACAATATGTTCTTATGTAAAAATATTGGAAGCTGTCATTCCAGAAAAACTGCCCATCTGTTGTAGAGACCCAGGTGTTCTGGAAAATTACTGAACTATAACCAAATTATAGAAACCAACCTCCCGAATTTCAACAGTTGCTGACCTGGGATAGTGTGATGATTAGTCCAAAGAAATGTAATGACACCATTAGAGTGGTGAGTGTATCAGTTCTGAGAAACAGCATGAAACATCAGGCGGGGAAGTAGGAAACATCAAACAAGACCGTGGTGACTAAGTGTGCCCTCGATGGTGACAGAAAAGAGGCCAAACTGGCCTACGGACCTGGATGAGGGGAGAGGTGCTGTGATTTGCTGGGCCTCCCTTCCCGTGGGAAGCTGCCTCCTTGTACTGAAGCACCAGCATTTAGTCTGATACGGCTTTCCCAGGCTGCCTTGCAGGGTTTAGTTTAGCTAAATTAAACATTTAGCGAAATTAAATGGTGCCCTCGGGTCTCCGTGGTTGTGTGCATGTCATCACTGCTTCTAAAATAAGATTGTGAGTCAAAAGAAGGCCCTGTGTCTGTATGTCTCTTCGGTCACAACACTTTCTATGGAGGAAGATATTCGTTGTATCTGACCCGACATCTTGGAAATTTAAACCTGGAGCTGCTCTTACGTCTAATTCAATCACTTATTAGGAGAGATTTAAGTTATGGTCACCTTGGAGTTGGGGGAAAAAAAGCAGAAAAGATAACCATAGTTTCATGTTCATGAGAGAAGCACCATGTAACCAATATTCTCTCTCATCACGATCCTCTGGTTTTTGGATTGACTCATTACTCAATATTAATATTTCCAAGGGCTCCCTTCTTCGGTCCTCATGACAGCTCGGACGTGCAGGCAGACCCGGCAGGAACAGCGCCATTTTGCAGCAGCGCAGGTTCTCTTCCCTTTCCTAAAGGACGCACAGTCTCTCCCCAGGGGCGTGTGCACTGGAGAAAGGAAACCATCTGACATTTCAAAGATTCCTGGACACCGGCTCAGAACTGACGTTGGTTCCAGGAGACCCAAAATGCCACTGTGGCCCGCCAGTCAGCATAGGGCACTGGGGTTTTAGCTCAGGTCCAGCTCACAGTGGACCCCCTGGGTCCCCCCTTACATCCTGTGATTATATCCCCAGTTATGGGGTGCATACTTGGAATAGAAATACTGAGCAATGGGCAGGGTCCCTACACCTCGGAAACCTTCCTCTAAGCCAGCCGTGGGCAAACTACGGCCCGCGGGCCGGATCCGGCCCGTTTGAAATGAATAAAACTAAAAAAAAAAGACCGTACCCTTTTATGTAATGATGTTTACTTTGAATTTATATTAGTTCACACAAACACTCCATCCATGCTTTTGTTCCGGCCTTCCGGTCCAGTTTAAGAACCCATTGTGGCCCTCGAGTCAAAAAGTTTGCCCACCCCTGCAAGCCCACTCCCCTCCCTCAGCTGCCCCTCCTAGCTCCCCCTCTCCCTCCTTAGGGAGCATCATGCGTCCCTTCTCTTCGCTCTCTGAGCATTGTGGATGTCCCCTATCAAAACATACATCTGCTTTTCCCACTTGAGGGAACCAGTGAATAAGTAACCGAAGCTTAGGCACATGCTGACATTTATCCAAGAACACCCAGCTGAAAATGACAGAGCCTGGCCTTGGACCCAGATCTCAATCCCAAGGTCAGGGTTCCTAGTAACAACATCAGGGGGCCTCACCCCTAACTGCTGACCTCGCTCTGACCCTCTTGTTCACACGGTCTAATGTGGTTTCTTTGTCCGTGCTTTGCTGGCAGAGTGGCAGTGACTGCCGGGACTGGCCGCATCATTTGCAGGACCCAGTGAAAGAAGGAGAATGCAGGAGGACTTGCTCTAAAACGACGAGGCATGCCAAGGCGGAAGTAGTAGAGCATGAAACCAAGGACGGGCCCTTCTAAGTGTGGGTCCCTGTGCACAGGCCACACATCCACCAAGCTGGCCCTGGTAATTACAAGGGGCACATTCTCCCCCGCAGGAGGCAGATGTCATTGTTGACTCCATGAGCCATGGCCCTGTGCACAGGCCACACATCCACCAAGCTGGCCCAGTAACCACAAGCGGCACATTCTCCCCTGCAGGAGGCAGATGTCATTGTTGACTCCATGAGCCATGGCCCCTGTCATTTGAAAGTGGCTATTCCTGGGTGGGGCTGGATCAGGCACCCCCTGCTGGAAGGGCGTGGTGTCACACTTCACAGGTTTGAGTTACGGACAGTAGACCCTGCTGAGCATGGGCTAGTCTACACACAGGACCTTGCCCTCCCTCCCCTGCCTGGAGCCCTCCTCACAGGGACGGTGGGCAGTGGGAGGGTGATGGAGATGGGTGAGCCATGTGGCCTTTCATCTTCCAGTCCTGGGTCTGGACTACCCGCTGCACTCTGTTTTCGCTTCGAACCCCAGATAATCTGTTTGCACCGAAACCTCAGTGAGCTCTGCTGACTTTTCATAGAGTTCACAGAGAAAATCCAGGGTACAGACATTTCTCATGTCAAAACAACTTAAAATCCCTCACCAGGCACTGCCTTTCTCCCCCATCCGCTACGTAGCCTTGCTCCCTTGTCTCCCCACTCTCTGCTCCTTCCCCTCACAAACCCCAACCACCTTGGCCTCTCCCACATCTCACCTCCTCTTTATTTGGCGAACTCCTGGCCTCTGTTTTATACCACACAGGTCAGCCTGCCCTGGCGTCTAACTTCAAATGAGACAGGAACAAAGGGCCCTTCAGCCAATGGGACCCTCTCCATGTATCAGGCGATTTAGGGACCATCTTTGCTATTTGAGTGCCACTTGGGGTCTCCTTCTTCACCTCAAGTGATTCATCGATGTTATTTCATGCACTTACAGTGAGTGAGTACAATTTGCTTTATCCTTGTTACGTTACCATGGCTGGGGGCTGTGGCAGCGTGGGCCGGGCATGTCCTTCAATGAGTTGGAGTCTTTTTCCTGGGGGGGGGGGATGCCTCCTGCAGGTCCGAGGGCGGTGATGGCACCGAGGCGCAGTCTGAATGGCTGGTACCATCTGTTCAGTGAGCACTTCCTTCACTGCTGTGAGTCTGCTTTTATTTTGTAGACTTTAAATTTTGGTCCAGGCAAGTATCACCACCAGAAAGAAATGCTAACCCGTGTAAGTATAGAATTCCGTGTATTTTGGTATTGTCAGGAGAGAATGCTTTCTATTTGGCAGGCTTTTTTCCTTAAATAAGAGAAATGCTTTTTTTTCACCAGAACGAGATGCTGACTTGAAAGGAAAAGAACACAGGCAAGAAATATTAGCCGTTTGGGGAAAGAGACAGAGACCGTCTGCTCTTCCCCCGCAGGAAACATAACAGCAGGATTAGTGTTACTAGGTGTAGGCCAGTGAAGTCAGCTGGCTCGCAGTGGGATGGAATCCTGTTCCTGGAGAGAGCAGTATCCATGTGCTGACCCGGTATGCTTGGGTTTAGTGGAAGAAAAACTGGAAAACACAAAACCTTAGAATCTTTCCCGATCAGGGGCGTAGTGCAATGTGGGCGAAGTTTTCATTCTCACTTCTGGAAGGGTGCCAGACTTACCCTTCCCTGGAAAGTTCAGCGTGTAATACTCTCAGAGTCTCTCTCCCTCCTTATTTGAATGCCAGCCCCAGCCCGTTCTCTCCTCTCAGTTCAACCAAGCCAGTAGCCACCCCAGGCTTCTTGGGTACAGGGGCTGGCCTTGTTTACAGCAGTGTCTCAGGCTTTAGCTTATTGCCTAGCGCATAGTAGCTGCTCAGTAAATACTCGTGGAATCAATGAAGAAATAGAAGGAAAACCGAATAGCCCTTTCAAAGCAATCTCCATGTAAAGCACAGGGGCTTCCATTCTGGAGCGGTTTAGAAGACCAAGGACAGGAAGACCGAGGAACTTTATTCATAAGCTGGGCGCTGTGATGTTGAGTGTGGCTGGGGCAGGAGCTCATGCCTATCTGTACTGGGGTGTCCTGGTGCTACTTGCACATAGCACGTCTTTGTCAAGGTCCTGGTCTGGGAGAGGGGCAGGAGTCGGAATGCACTGGTGGCTGCCAGCCCATAGGGGGCGCTTTCAGAACTAGAATTTAAAGATTGGTGATGTTCATCACGAAATAGGATTCCATGAGTTAAAGGGGACCTTAGAAATAATCGAATTCAACTTCCCCTTTATCCCTTGCCATCTTTCTCTCTCTGCCTTCCTTTTTCAAAGACAGAAATGAAGCCCAGAGCAGCGAAGAGACTTGTTCGAGCCACAGAGTTAGTTGGCAGCAGATTCAAGAACGTGCCCCTGACCAACTACCAACTCAAGAGTTCATTCCATTTCTCCTCTGTAACCTTATTTCCAGCAGTGGGTCTTACACTTTTGGGGTCACTTTTTGATAAGCTAATGGAAGCTCTACCACTGTCTCATAAAATAGGTATTTTCTGGGTCACACGAAATTCTGCATATTCTAGGATCCTTGTAACTCACTATTTTTTCCCTCCCAGTTTTGTTTCTTTTCACCATTGGCATTGGGCACATGTTAGACATGTTTCTAGAGTAAAAACGTAATTCTCAGTATTTTAGATTTGGCATACTTTAAGGGTTATAGAACCAAAGGCAATGTCCCCATTTTATGGGGAATTGGTAAAGAAGCTATAACTACAAAATACGATGGAAAAAAAAATTACCAAAGGACTAGTGGGGTTGAGTATCAGGGGAAACTTTTTTTTCTAGTAGAAGAACTGTTAGGATGTGGGGTCCTTGTCTGAGGCAGGGGACCACCGCTCCGTTGCAAGCATGCCTGGAAGCAGTCAGAGTCCACAGACCTAGGGGAACAATGTCCGTTTGGCAGGGGGCAAGTACAAGGTGACTTAACAAATCTTTTCCATTCCTAATTTCTATGATTCTGTTAAATGAAAATATGAGTCAGAGACCTCTTAAAAGGCAGGGAGGGCATTTCACAGCTGGCCTCATCACAAAGATCAGAATAAAAAAAAAGAGAGAATTAAACTTAATATTCATATCTGGGATTTTAAAGCTTCAAACTCTCTTAAAAACTTTCGTAGGAGGGGCAGGCTGCAAGCAATGGTTTTTCATGATGTTGCTTTCCATCACTGGGCGCTTCACAGGATATAAGAAAACAACCAAACCAGTTCGGTCCAACATGTCCTTTCTCACCGAGGGCCACCTGACCTGCTGTTCTCCCACACTGGGCTGGGACCCCTTGTGTCCAGGAGACGTTGTTGACCTGGTCACATTTGGCCTCACACTACCAGGCTGAGTGGGGACCCATTGAAGTTCGCTTCTCTGTCCCTTTGACACGTCCTCATCACACTTTAAGCCTTTCCTTGCTTTCTGGTATGACAAGATGCCCTGGGCTCCTTTTCCACTTCCCCTGCTCCAGACTTGGGATAATCTGCTTTTCTAAGGAGCCCCGAGCTTGCGGTGCAGAACAGTACTTAGGAGCCAACATCTGGCACTAGCTGCCCTCATGCCCCAAAGGCCTCGCGGGGGGCAGAGTGTATATACATCTACACATAAATGATAGGTGGACATAGATGTATGGGTGTGTTTATATATATGTACACATGCACAGACACACATTACATACGTACATACAAGCTGCCCTATGCAGCCTCACCCTGCTTGCTTTCGACTCCTTTAGGCCAGGTTACCTGCCTACAGGGATGTTCTCATCCTACTTGATCTGCTTTATTTTTCATTTCATTAATTATCTCTTTATTTCTAGTCTTTGAAATGTTCAATGACTATATTTTTTGTTTCTAAGATTTCAAATAACTTTTAAAATTATGTATACCAGATCTTCTTTTTTCATTTTTGTGTGTTTTATTGTACACATTTTTGATCAGTTTTAATGGCATCTTTCTCTCATTTATCTCTCTGACCATCCTAAGTACACTTATTATTTATTTTATTTTTTTTGTGAAATTCTTTTATACAGTTTATTTCACCTGGAGTAAATTTATATTCTGGTTTGTTGACTAACGTTTCTTGGCATTGATTTCTTGTGTTTTAGTATTTCAGTTTGAAGATTTATTTTAAGTAGGAGCTTTTACTGTTGTTTTGTTTTTTCCTCTTTCTCACTGTACAGTGTTTTTTGTTTTGTTTTTGGTTTCATATTTGCCTTTACCTTTGGCCTACCAGACCTTAAAATTGAGCTTCGATGATCAACTTAGTTTCTTTCCCTGAAACTTTGTCTCTTTGCTCCCATCTCCCTCAGCTCACAGCTTCTTGCGAAGATATACCCTCCATCTCAGGTCAGTACCCTTTTATTTTCTAGCTCCTTCTATAATCAAGAAAACTCCAGTCCCAATGGCTTCATGCAGAGAACCAGGCTCCATACATAGTGCAAAGGGAGCACCTCTAGTTCTTTTTACCCTGCCTTACTTCTGGAAGGTCCTGGCTACACTGCTTCTGACTCTAGAACCCAGCAGACCCAAGCTTCAACCCTGACTTTAGATATTTTGGGCCTAGATATTGCCTTATGGTTTCATCCCTTTCATTTAAAAAATATATTTTTATTGATTTCAGAGAGGAAGGGAGAAGGAGAGAGCGAGAGAGAAACATTAATGATGAGAGAGAATCATTGATTGGCTGCCTCCTGCATGTCCCACTGGGGATCAAGCCCGCAACCCCGGGCATGTGCCCTGACCAGGAATCAAACTGTGACCTCCTGGTTCATAGGTCAACGCTCAACCACCGAGCCACGCCGGCCGGGCTCTCATCCCTTCCAGTTTTCATTTATTATTTGGAAGAGTGGGAAGTCAAGTCATGAGATTTTGGAGTTATCTTGACTAAGAACTTTATTCTTATTTTTTAATGTAGTATAATTCTGTGAACCATGGGCCCCATTTGGTGTAATGCGACTTCTCAATAACTTCCAGCCACGTGGAATCTCTTAGTTATTCACGCCCTTGACTTCTGGAAGACAGGAATGTGCAGTCCTTCACTTACTATTTTTAGTATATGAGGGTCTAGGATCAAAGTCTTACTGTTGGATGATCAACCACATTTGGAGTTCTGAAGATGGTGAAAATCAGTTCTCTTCCAGATTATTCCAGT
Organism: Myotis brandtii; assembly: GCF_000412655.1. Taxonomy (NCBI): domain Eukaryota; kingdom Metazoa; phylum Chordata; class Mammalia; order Chiroptera; family Vespertilionidae; genus Myotis; species Myotis brandtii. The sequence continues at coordinate 1,368,426 of NW_005370223.1, forward strand.
TCATACTGAGTGCCCTCGGATGGGCCTAAGAATTCTCCCTTTTCTGCTTGTACCCTCCCTTCTTCTCCCTTATGATCCTTCTGTATTTCCCAAGGTTTCTTCTTTTTTCCTCCTACCTTCTGTTCCTCTCAACAGACTGGGTGCTAGTGGAGGTGGTAGTGCCATGCGTGCTTTAGGTCCTGCGTAGAGAGGAGAAGGCATGAAGAGAAGTAGCTGTTTTCCAAGTATTCTGAGAGCATGACTCTGTAATATTATTTTGTTAAGTGTCTTGGCCTCTTTTCCCTGCATTTCAAAGACTCTCTTCTATCACTCTGTGGCCACGCTCTCCAAAAGGAGATGGTTTTGCTCCAAGTTCCAGAAAGGGTGTGTGAAGGCAAAGAAAATCCCATCCTGTCATACTTTCACAGAATTAAATTGGACCCCATAAAGTGTCACACAATAAATACCTTTTTGAAAAATTTTATTGTTCATTCTATGTTCTTAGACTCACCAACTAAATCTAAGGTGTATTCTGAAACTTCGAACTCACCCTACAAAATAGGATCAAATAGGCACATTCTTGACCACAGTTGAGGAATAAACCATAGATACAATGAGGTAGAATCCAATTAAAAGCCTACCTTGAACTTTTAGAGGGATTTTGACAGCAGTGGAATCACCTGATCACCTCAAGACAGAAGGCTTCTAGTTCAATGGGAGTCAATGTCATTTCTCCAATCATCTCAGAGCCTAATAATGTGGTGAAATGAGGTTGTTTTACTTTATTTGAAAAACATTTCATCTCAGTTTTTGCAACGGTCTCACATAACATCTGCTTGGTACCCCCAAAGCCTGGAAACTCTTCTTTTGTTTCTCGCCCAGCTTCAGAGGGTCAGTTCCCTCAGCTTGTACCGTCTCCGGAATCAGGTAGTCTCATGAGAGAATCCTTTCCCAATACTCAGATTGTATTCACGTTGGTCCTGATGAAGAATAACCACTTTTAAACAAGTGGGGCCATGGTGACAGAAGCAAAGGGCCATCTGTTTACCCTCACTTCCCAGTCTCCGGAGGATAGAAGTTTTGTTAGAGTCTGATGCTGCAAAGCATTTGGAAAGGTATCTCATCAGGGATGAAGTTCTGGGGGAGATGAAGCAGATAAACGTCCTTTCTGACCTATGTCACTAGTAATTGATCATCTACTAGAACACACTCAGGAGGACGGGCACCTGAGAGCAGGAGAGACCTTTCTCTGACCAAGAATTCGTAAATCCAAAGGCTTCCGCGACCTCTGAGACCCTGCCCTAGTTTGGGTGGCTCCTAAAAATAGGCCATATTGTAATGACACATGGATGTTTTATAGTCCCATTTATCTAGGTATGACAATATTAATTGAACTGTCAAATTGCTGGAGTCTGAGCTGCTGGGTTGAAATACTTGGAATTACATAGAAAGAAATTCCCAGAGGGTCAAGACAGCTGGACTCAAGGTGGAATGCAAAACGCACAGGAGTAGTGCTGCCTGTCGGCCTTTATCTGGTCAGAGATTCCAGGGAGCTGCTGGGCTCCTTCGTGCTTGAATGATTATATTAAGAAGCCTGGATCTTGCCGAGGTGTCTCAGGCAAACATGCTGTGTGCACAGCTGGTTCTGTTACCTTCAAATACCAGTTAGCTTTGAATTAAGGCTTTGATGAAAGATGTCAGTGTTGATCTTGGGAAACTCTCTACGCATTAATTCAAGAAGTGTGTTAGCCAAAGAGTGTGGGGCATAGGTTTGGGGATGTACTGAGAGGGGAGAGGGAAACAGCTTTATTTTCCATGTTATCTGCCTCTGGATAGGAAAAGGTGTCAGAACCTGCCGCCTTCTGAAGTTTGGGGAAGGAGTTGAGACACAGATTACCATTGATTTCAAAAAATATTTCGTTTCTTCACTCCTGTATCCAGCATTCAGCCTTTTCTCCAGGGTCACGTGGCGGGGCAACTCTATAAGAAACAAGAGGGGAATGACTTTTGTTTGTGTAAATAGCAACACGGAATTGTAACTGCCCAGGGTCCTCTGAAGAATAAATTCATCGAGTTAGTCCAGCGTTTGCAACTGTCATGAAAAATTTTACACTTGAAAACCTCGCCCAGTTTTGTTATTTAGAAACGTGCTGTGCTGTGAAGCACTCGCACCTCAGGGACGCACTCCTGGAAACTTGTCATCTCAGGCCGGTGAGTGAGTTCTAGCCTCTGTCCGGTAGGTCCAAGAGAGGTACCACTGTGTGGAAATTCTCAGTAATGTCTGTGCCTGCTTCCCTCCGGAAAGCTGTTGGGAGAGTGAATATATCACTTCCCCATTTTCCACTCACTTGCCTTTACCAGTCTAACCCCCAGTTGGGTCTTGTCAGTTTCACAGTATCGACTCTAGACCTGCCTTTTTATGGACTCCCTTCTACATGAGATGGTGTATGCAAAATTACTTGGTAAATTGTAAGCCTCTTTTAAATTTAGTTGTTGTCTTGCCCTCATATCTTTGTTTCCTCCATTCTCTCCATGTGGGGCCTTCTCCACTTCTCAGTGTTCATCCAGAAAATAAAATAAAATAAAATAAAATAAAATAAAATAAAATAAAATAAAATAAAATAAATAAAATAGTCATCTCAAGACCTAGCTGTTTAATGAAGCATCTCCAAGGCACCTCCCAGTCATGTACCAGTCAGGTGGGCTTCCTGAGGTGAGTCTGGGCACAGTGACTACCTGTGGGGCCACCATTACCCAGGTGCTGCTGTTACCACAGAGCCCCCAGGTTGCCCTGTGCTCCCTGGAGCCCTCCATGTGCCAGAGTCATACCGTGTTCAGGGCGGAAATGGAAAGTATGGCTGTGTCCTCCTTTTTGTTAACTTGTTATTGAGAGTTCAGAGGAAACACAGCTGTATGTTCTTGACTCACATCTACAATCCTTCGTATAATTTTGATAAATCCAAGTTAGATACATTGTGCTATACTCCATTCTAGCAAAAAATTTAAAATTACATATGTGTATCTATGTATATAAAATGTGTAAAAGGATATATACTAAAATGCTATCTCTGGGCTGATTTTTATTTTCTTCTTTTTAAAAAAATATATTTTATTGATTTTTTTACAGAGAGGAAGGAAGAGGGATAGAGAGTTAGAAACATCAATTAGAGAGAAACATCGATCAGCTGCCTCCTGCACACCCCCTACTGGGGATGTGCCCGCAACCAAGGTACATGCCCTTGATCGGAATCGAACCCAGGACCCTTGAGTCCGCAGGCCGACGAGCCAAACCGGTTACGGCTATTTTCTTCTTTATAATTGTATTTTATAAATGCTTCATCAAGAATAAGCACGATGAAAGTATTTATTCTTAAGAGTACAATTTCGGTTACTTATGTTTTCCCTTTGATCAATGGCTGGAAAGCGGCTGGGAGATATGAGACAGCGAAACATGCAAAGGTCCTGGGACCGCCTTGCAAGCTGAGATACTGACTTTCTTTCTGGTGTGAAGAGAAAAGAGGATTCAGTCAGTGAAATGGAGTTTGAGTTTCTTTTAACTTTTGTTCTGAATGGGATATAGTCCTGTTACAAGAAGGCATGTGTGACCCCATGCTGCTGTTCCGTTGTCCTCCGGAGAGAATGATGTATTTTGGTGTCCGTATGGAGGAAGTGGAGCATGCTCATTTGTCTCTGTAGGACCATTTACACTTTTTACCTTTTCTGACATCATCAAATGGAAATTGCCTTATGTTCATGATCTGAGAGGAAGTCTGAAGAGGCTGATGGAGCCGTCGGCTAGGATGAAATGGAGGGGACTGAGCCCAGGATGGTTATTCTCGCGGGAGGTAGAAGTCTGAGATGATTGGTGGTTTTGTAAACAAGAGAAACAAGCACAGAGAGCATGGCCTCACCTTGGTAGGCGCACGGTCAAGTTGGAGGTTGGATCTAACTCCTTTCTATCTGCAGAGGAACCCAACCTCACAGACTCCGCAACAGGTTGCTTGTAGGTGCAAATGGTTAGTTAAGCATTGCAGGTAGGTTATTCGAATTATTGGAAGTGTCAGAGTTGAATTGTACTTCCCAGACTGGCACTGTATTACTTTTATGTCAAGCCTTAACAGTCTTCAGTTATCGATATCCTTTTGCGAATAGATAACTATGCCCATGGCTTTTGTGAATGTATTTCTGAAAAGTGCAAGAAATGTTATTTACTTTAATCAGCAAGCAGGTTAAACATTCCTCCTGCAATTTTATTTAAGTGCTTAAACTTATTTCCCAAACCCTCATGAATACCAAAGGGTAAACTCAATGTCCGCACACAATTAGTGAGTTTAGATATACAATTCTCATTTGATCATTAAAATATGTATGTATAATAAATAGTCTCTGAGCTCCACCACCCAATTTCTCCCCCTGCCCCCCACCTTGACCATGCCAACCCCTATTTCATTCGAGCTTTGTGCAATGACCTCCACCCCTACCAGCCTTTGTGTCTGGCCAGGCCCACGTATTCGTAACTGAAATATCATGAATTCCAGATGAGAGGGATCCAAATTTGTGAGGTTATTCTATATGCTTATTAATTCCACTGCCCCACACAGGTGGAAATGTGGTTTTGAGAGATGTTGGACACTGTGAATTTTCCCCATGCATTGCAAGGATGGAAAAAACATGTGCTAAATAACTCCGAGCTGACCGACGGTAAAAACCCGTGGTACTCAATAGCTCTTAAATTTTTATAATGGCCTGCCTACCTTTGGTGGTCTTGTTACTGGGCCTCAGTAATTGTACTTTGGGACTCTGTCTGATGGTGGAAGCATGAGGTAACATTGCTTTAAGATTTCTTAAATGAGTTAATACCTGGGAGGCACCCTTGCCCTTTTTCACCCAGTAAACAGCATTTCTTTGTCTCTGAGCTTATATTAAATGCATTTAAAAGGACAAAAGAGGTTCTAAAGGGAATAAAAAATGCACTGGACTGAGACTTAAAAATGCTAGTAAACGTCAAATCCTGCATTCAAACTTATGGTAGGACTCTAGGTGTGGTCTGCATCATCTGTTTAAAAGAACGCCAGCTGCCATAGGGGGGAGCTCTGTGCAGACGTGGGAAATAAAGTGGAAACACTGGATCAGCATGATGCCAAACAGCAGGCTTCTTTTTAAAACAGGTAATTGAAGCAAAGTGCTTTTAAAGTGTCATTTAATTAAAACTTCCAACTATTCACTTATTGGACGGTGTCTTTTCTTTCTAGGTTCAGGGTTAAGACTATAGGTTCTGTAGTGGTTGAGCATCAACCCCTACACCAAGATATCACTGGTTCGATTCCCAGTCAGGGCACATGCCAGGGTTGTGGGCTTGATTCCCATTGGGGGCATACAGGAGGCAGCCAGTTGATGTTGATGTTTCTCTCTCATCAATGTTTTTAATCTCTCTCTTTAAAATCAATAAAAACATATTAAAAAAAATATTGGTCCTGGTGTCAGACTTTTTGTCTTCAGCTTGGTTGAACATGGGTGTGTTGTTCACTTCTGTAAACCCTGGTTTCCTCATCTGGAGACTAGGGATGGCAGTGGTATCTGTTTTCTAATATTCTTATGTGGAGTAAATGAAATAATCCTCATGCAACATTTAAATAATACGATGCCTGGATTCAGTAAATATGGTAACTAATGGGTGCTTCCCCATCGACAGAGGCTGTTCTTATGCTCCGGACTTGAAGGATGGGGTATATTTGCAAAACATTTCCACACAAAATATCTCATTCACTTCTTCCCACTGTCCTTTGCGGGAGGCAGGGCAGGAATGATCATCGCTCTGTATTATTCAAGATAAGGTAAACTGCAGTAACAAATAGGACCTCAAACCTCCAGGGGCTTAACCCAAGCCATGCTTATTTCTTGCTCATGAAATAGTCCAAGGAAGATATTTTGGTTAAAGGGCAGCTTGCTTTCATAGGGTAATTCTGGGGTATATTTCCTGGCTTTGCCACTTCAAAATGTGGACCTCAAGGTCTCTATCATTAACCACAAGTGGTTGGTAGGAAGAGAAAACTGGGGGACACAAGGTCCTGGCCTGAATATGGCACCAACCCCTTCTGCGCATATTCTGTTTCGCTAGGCATGACAGTCACATGGCCACGCCTAACCCCAGAGGCAGCTGGGATATATACTCCAGCTGTGTGCTCAGGAGGACGATGGGACAGACTTATGGTGAACAACTGGCAGTCTCTGACACTTACCCATTTAACGGGATGAATCTGCCAGGGAAGCAAAAGTGATTTGCTCGCCATTGCCTATGGATATTCGTAGCTATTGCCAATATATTGGGATAGAATGTGAGTCCTAGCTTGAATCATATGGGTGGCGGTGAAGAGTGTGTAGAAGGAAAAGAAGAGAGAGCTGAAGCAATAGCCTTGACATTGGGCACCAGGATGCCCCACCAAGAAGATGCCCCTGCAGCCTTCACTCTCCCTTTGCTCACATTTTGGGCCCTTTCTCCTTCCCAGTTGTAGATGCCCGGTGCGCCGCCGCTTGTCCTCAGCGAGGGGGTTGCAGATCTCCAGATCTCCGCAGCGATAAAACAATAGCACCTCTCCGGCTGCTATTGTTGCAGGCAGCCTGGCTGCAGACCCAAGGAGAAAAACCTTGAATCAATTTGTCTCATGAAGGCGAAGGGGTTGGCTGCCTGCCCTTCACAACTTGTTAAAAATGAACACTTAGATTCTGGCGGGGGGTGGTGGTGGAGCTAAATCTGTGGGGGTGATTCCTACCCCGTGATCCTCTCTGCTGGTTTTTCTAGGCTCTGGGATGTCAGTGTCACCCACTGGGATGTGTGTGTGTGGGAAGTGGG
>NW_005370223.1:1375300-1377563 GCF_000412655.1 Myotis brandtii
TTTCCTCCTCTTCTCTACCTGAAAGGCTTTTGAAAAGGAACACTTTACATTTCTGGAATTTCTCCCAGAGACCTTGTCTCTCTCAGCCGGACTCAAACACTCTCCCAAAGGGTGATCGTTTGGTACAAGAGTCTCAGAAGCCCACGGCTCCCCCCTTGCTCTGAGGGGTGGTTCCTACCCAGGTCACATATGCCTCAGATGCGCCCGCCCGTCCAAGGGGCTCCCCCTCCACCCTGGCCAGTGGCCGACTGGACCAGCCAACACGTTTTGTTTTGCTTGACAGGAAAGCTGGTTGAAGTTAAGCAGGAGACATGTTTTTGTTTCTTTAATAAATAAAAGTAAGGACCCCGTACATGAATAAAAGTAAAAGCCACTCCCCTGAGGGTTTCTGAGCTTCCAAAAATAGTCCCGAGCTTCGCCAAGGCTCATGCAGCCAGAATTTCCATGGAAAGCTTTGCCGGGGAAGAGGCAGTGCCAGTGGGCATGCACAGGCCGCAGTCCTCCCCTGCCTGTCCCGGGCACCGCGCGTTTAGAAAACAGAGTTTTGAAATCGTGTTCCTTTTCTGGTCTGAGATAAAGGCAACAGAGGCAGCAGCACTATTTACTATTTATCACGGAATCCAAGTTGAGGGCCTTGGGAAGATGGGGAAGTGAATGGCGAGGTGGATTGAGGATGGTGGAGTGTGTGGGAGTGTGTGTGTGTATGGGGGCGGGGGAGGGTTGTCCCTGTCAGCCAGTGAGAATGTATTTCTTAAAAAAAACATGGGGTAAGAAAATTATACTAAGTACACTGATGTTTCACAAATCTGTTTTCAAGTAGCTTCCCCTTCCCCTGAATAATTGATTATCCGTGGCAAGGTGAGCTGGTTAAGTCAGGAAACGGTCTTCTAGCATTTTCTGCTGGAGACCCTTATGCTCAGGCTCTGCCCCTCAGCTGAGGGCGGCCCCTGCAGACAGCAGGTGTGCCCATCGCTGGCCTTGTCCACTGGGGCCTGGCCGGCTCGCTGCTTCTTGGGCAAATTGGTCTGAGTGCTAAGCATTCGCCTGCTTAGCAAACTTCACTACCGTGCAGGGTTTCAGAGAAACAACTAGAAAGACAGAGAAAAAGAGCCGCTCCGGCCAGGGAGGATGGCACCTTGGAAGTTGCTGTGGATTGGAGAATAAGCCTAGAAGGTTCAGGAACGCAGATTTTCCTTTGTGTTGGAGATGCTGGGAGGTTGATGGTAATGCTTTTGGCTATTAAACCTTCAGCGTTGCTCGGGAAAGAGTGCATCGCTGTTTACAAACAGTTTTTATACCCAAAGCTATTCACCGGAGCAAGGTGAGTTTCAAAAAGGGTTTCAAAGGCAAAATGAGAAAATCCTCCAAGGGATACCTCAAGCCGAAAAAAAGAGACAGACACTTTCCCTGCTGTATCAAGACATGAGTTTCCTCCTGTTCCCTAATTGGGAGGGGTGTGTGCGGGAGGCAGCAGTGTGTGGGGGGGTGGCAGTGTGTAAGGGGGAAGCAGTATGTATGGAGGCAGCAGTGTATGCGGGTGTAGCAGTGTGTACGGGGGCAGCAGTGTGTGTGGGGGTGGCAGTGTGTAAGGGGGAAGCAGTGTATGCGGGTGTAGCAGTGTGTACGGGGGCAGCAGTGTGTAGGGGGTGGCAGTGTGTACGGGGGCAGCAGTGTGTATGTGCTCAGAGTATGGAGGTTGTATTTTATCTACACTAATAAAAGACAACCATGCAAATTGACCGTACCTTCACTACACCTTAAGCCACTCCCACCAGCCAATCAGAGTGACTATATGCAAATTAACCCAACCAAGATGGCAGCCGGCAGCCACAGAGCTGGAGCGAGCAGGAGGCTTGCTTGCTCCAGTGATGGAGGAAGCCAAGCTTCCCTGCCTGCTGTGACCAGCTCTGAGCTCCACTCAAAGCATCAAAGTTTCAATTATAGAAGGTAAACAAACCCCAGATACCTGCTTTCAGCCAGCCGTGGCTATGGAGCTGGAGCAAGAAGGAGTGGGTTGCCCCTGGCGATGGAGGAAGCCAAGCTTTCTGCAGGCCTCTGCTAAATGCAACAAAGTTTCAATTGTAGAAGGTAAATCCCAGAATAAAAAAAGAAAAAAGAAAAAAAGGAGAGGCAGCTTCCATTGCCAGGGGGCTTGGCCAGCCTGAAAACAGCCATCAGTACCTCACCCAGGCTGGCCAAACCTCCATGGGGTGAGGGTCCCCACTGGGGTGGACATCCTCCGAGGGGTCCCACACTGCAAGAG
>NW_005370223.1:1377678-1383997 GCF_000412655.1 Myotis brandtii
ACCAGAAACTTGACAGGTACTCCTCAGTTTGAAAGACAAAAAGCAAACTGGAATAAATGATTATAAATATTATTTTAATTTATACTTTTTTGTGGGCAAAATAATCATGACATTGAAGGGACTTGAGGAGCAAATCCCCCAAAAGTCATCTTCTGCCTGTGGTGGGGGCGAGTGGGGTCAGGAAGGGCCTGGGATGAGTGGTCATCCTGTCCCCCCTGAGCAGCTGGGTTAGCGGAGGCAGTTCGCTCTTCACGCACAGATGTGGGGTCAGAGAACCTGACCCTGGATCCCAAGTCTTTCTGCAGAAACTCAGCAGCCCTGCTCCATGAGGTGATCAAGAGTTTGATAACATAAGATATGTCATCTTATTTCCTTGATTACATTGGGCACTGGGGGGAATGTATAGAAAAGCTCATTTACCGTGAAAAATAATACAAGCCATAGTTTCCTTCTTGGGTCTTCAAAAAAATAATTTTAAAAGAACCGCCCCATCTTCTTTCTTTCTTGGTTTGTTTTTGTAGCTGAGAAAGAACCCCTGCAGTATACAGGCAAATTTCCCCCGGAGTGGAGGTGCGTGCTTACCCGTGGGATACTGAAACACGGTGAGGTTCCGTGAAAATGTCCATTTTTCATCTTTCTAGTGTTGGCTACCTTTCTTGTTCAGTTTTAGCTACATACACTCTTAACAAAGGAATCCTCTTTTATGTTTTGATTAGAGGCCTGGTGCACGAAATTCATGCATTGGGGAGGGGTCCCTCAGCCCAGCCTGCGCCCTCTCGCAGTCCGGGACCCCTTGGGGGATGTCTACCTGCTTGTTTGCTACTCCTTACTTACCACTCGGCTTGCTGCTCCTTAGTGCTGCTACGGAGGCTGGAGAGGCTCCCGCCACCGCCGCTCAGCTCACCAGCTGTGAGCCCGGCTTTTGGCTGAGTGTTGCGCCCCCTGTGGGAGCACACTGACCACCAGGAGGCAGCTCCTGTGTTGAGCATCTGCCCCCTGGTGGTCAGTGTGCATCATAGCGACCGGTCATTCTTGTCATTCTACCTTAACGGTCACTTGGGCTTTTATTATATAGATTCCCAACCCTTCAGATATTTGTTTTGTTAGAAAAAGATGGTGTCACTCAAGCAATGTTTTCGTCTCATGAAAGAACATGTCACTGTACATGTTCAAGAGCTCAAGTCCACCCAGGTATCCATGTCTATGTAACAGGAAGACATCTGGATAAAGGTTAAAAAAAACCAGTTTACAGAAGAGATTGTGTTTTACAGAACATCCGGTTTTCAAAGGTTAGTGCATCCCGGCAATGCTTCCTTTTCTACAATAGCACCCCTCCTTCACGCTTCCCGTCATAGAAACACCCGTCTCAGGAAACAAGCCCATCTTAACCCTGTGCTGAGCCTTTCTCAACTCCACTGTCTTCAATTTCAACTGATCATTCTCACTCGAAGTGGCTCACCTGCTTTGACCTGTCCTCATAAGGAAGTTACTTCCCCTCTCCAGGGACCGTTGCCCGTATCCTCAGGTTGGTGTGCCCACATGTTCAGCAATTAGAATCATGGACTGTTGCATGTCTTGAAGGGCATCTAAACTTCCCTCCCCATTACAGTTTAAAAAACTCTGAGCCCAGAATGGTAAAGGGACTTCTCCCATCTCGATGTGAAAATAAGGACCCCATGCTCTGTTGCCTAAATATTTCTATCACCACCTCTTTCTCCCCACAGCCCCTGCCCTGGTTCAGCCTTCATCACATTTTCTTGGGACCCCCATCAGCAGAGCCTCTTACCTGGCCTTCCCTGACCTTTCCCCTCCCACGTGACACTGGCCCGTCCTGCTGGAGTTCATCTAGAATAGGAATATGGCTAATGCCACTTCTGTGCTAAGGTCCCCATCACTTTAGGATGAATGCCAAGTTTCTTAGTTCAATGCCCCGGCTGCTCTGGGACTTACCCCTATCTATGTTTCTCTCACCTCATTTCCTATCCTTTTCATCTCACTTGTTAGTTCTCTTTAATATTGAACTACCTACTTGCCATGCCCCCACCACCAAGCTGTCACTCACCTGGGAGGCTGGGCTCATGTTATTCCCAGGTCAGCCAGATGTTTTGGTGGCAAGTAAATGAAACAAACCCTGATGGATGTAGGCAGCAAAGAAATTTATTAAAAGGACATTGGGCAGCTCACAGAATTGTCACAAAGGCAGGACTAGGTCAGAGTCGACCCAGGTGAGACCACCGGTAGCTGAACTCACGCTCCGGAGCAGGTCTACTGAGGCCCCACTGCTGCTGCCTCTACAATGCAGTCTGTTCGGCCTGCCCTGACCCTGGGGGCTGGGAAATGCATTAGCACCTGCTCCATGGAAACAACACCTTGATATGGCTGCTTACGGTGCCAGAAGTGATTTTTTTGGGGGGGGGGGGGAGGGAAAAAAAAGGGGGGGGGCAGTGTGTGTTTCTTCATGCCATTTGCTCCCAGTTTAACATTTTGGCACATGTATCTGTCTGTTTAAGCCTAAGTCATATGCCTGCCCCCAACTACACAGGAGGAGGGAAAGACAACATGAAAAATGGTTACTTTCTATGGCGGGAATCCCACAGATCTTAAAATAGAGGGAAGTTCCCCCAAAGTAAGGGAATTCAGATGCTGAGCAGTCAAAGGAGTGACAGTTGTCCACTAGGATTCTTCAGCACTTGTGACAATTCTGTGAGCTGCCAGGGTCCTTTCCTGGCTTACCTTCATGCACTGACCCACCTCTATTCAGCCACTTAACTCTTGCTGATGGTTTAATCTAAGGATAGCTGTCTTTGCCTCAAGGAAGTCTTCCTTGCACCCAGGTTGGGGTTTGTCTCTCCCTTAGTTCTTGGGTATATTGATGCTTTATCACTTATGACACTTCAATGTGTTCCTGTTTAGGTATTTATGTCCACCTCTGGTTTTTAATCTCCCTCGGGGTAGGTACTGTGTCTTAGGTATCTTTAGATTCCCAGTGCCTACCCCAGTGCCATGCCCGTTGAATTCGTTCATTCATTTGTTCACTGTTTGTTGAACCGAATGGCCAAAGATTACACAGGTAATTAGTGCTAGAGGTGGGAGTAAAACCCAGGTGTCTTGACTTCAGTGTTTCTAAAATAAGAGAAACAGGAACATTCCTCTCCTTCCATCCTTATTAATTTCTCCCCAGGGTTTAAATTCTGCCTGTCTTCGTCATTCCTAGTGGATTCCTTTTCCAACCATTGCCGCGGTGAATGGTTTAAGGGACCCAGGGATGTTGATCTGTAAACGGTGATCCTGTCCTGGATCTGGAGTAGGCAAATGCAGAGAACTTTTGGGAAAATATGTGCAGTTACAAGTTGGCCTTGAATAACTTTGCCACAAATTGAATTAGGTTTCCTTGGAGCAGAAGGCCTAACATAACAGTTCAATGCTTTGGCCCATGGACCCTCCGGCCAAGAAGTGCTTGCATTTTTAAGAGAAATCCAAACACCGCTCATGCTGGTCATCCAGCAGCTTGGGTAGATGGGTTTATACTTCAGCAGACAGTGGGTCCCTGAGTAGAAATGTGGGCCAAGGGCCAGGAGATTCCAGTTCAATTTCCAGTTAAGTCATCTCTGTTTATTTCTCACAAAATACATATTTAACAAAATTTGATATTGAAATGTCACGCTTAAAACACTCTCTAGTAAACAGAGGTCTTAAAAGAAGAGCTGTTGCCAGCACCGCTTTTTGTGAAAGCTGTGTCCAATTTAAAGTTTATCTTACCCGCGGGATACAGAATGGGTGTGCGTGCTACAGAAGTCACCACACATCCGAGCAGGACTGGTCAGACATTTTGGCAGCCTTTCCTCTGGACAGGAAACCTACCAGCGTGGGGGTCGTTCTGCGCACGGGTGAATACATATGGATACGAACACGAGGCATTGGAAACTAGGTGTGTGACCTACCACCCACTCCTTTCTGCCGCGCCCACCAGTCCTGTTGATTTTACCTTTTCAGTGTCTCCTTTCTCTTCATCTCTTTCCCTTTCCTGGTCCCATCCCCTCCCCCTCTGATTAGTCTGCACCCATGATTGCCTCTCTCCAACCAGACCCCACTGTTTCTCTCGCACCACCACCTCTGCTGCCAATCCATCAGCGACCTCCTATTGTTTCCAGGATAAAGGCAACAATCCTTAACATGGGCTTGCTCTCCCAGGGACAGCCACACTGGGCTGTCAGTCCTGAGAGCTTGTGCCATGTCCCTGGTACCCCAAAGACACTCTCATGCTGTTCCCTCTACTTGAAAACCTCTTCATGAGGCTCTCTACCCCCAGGCTCTTCACCTCATTAATGCCCACCCATCCTTCCAATTTCAGCTCAGAGGTCACTCTCTGAGGAAACCCTTTCCTACCCTCCTACCCACAGTGGGGATACCTGTGTCCACACTTGCAACACTGCAGGGACATTCTTTTCCTTTCAGCGTCTATCATCACTGGAACGTACACATGTATTTCTGTGATTATTGAATAATCTTGTTTCTCCTAATGCTAATGGGAACATTGATTGAGTATTGACACCATTTTTTGGCAATTTCCAAGTCCTGTCAATGCATTCACATATTTCATCTTCACAAAACCTGAGGAAGTATGTCTTATTACTGTCCTCCCTGAGGGTTAAGTAACTTGCTTACAACTACGCAGCTAGTCAGCGAAGGGTTGGGATTTGAGCCCCGTCAGGCTGACCCCACGTATACACATTTTATTAAGGCAGTGTGTTGCCTTCCTACTTCTCAGCCTTGTTTCAATATTGACTCTTAAAGGACCAATTTAAGATACCTTATGGTGATCCTTTCTCCATCAGATGTTAATGCGACAGATAAACTGTTGTGGTGGGCAGCATGGTGGGCCCCCAAAGACATCCACATTCTAAGCCCTGGATCCTGTGAATAAGTCCCATGACATGGTAAGGGGCAGTGAAGGCTGCAGATGGAATTAAGGTTGTCAATCAGCTGACCTGAGGAGGGGGAAGTTACCCAGTGGGCCCAATGTAACCACAAGGATTTTTCTAAGAGAAAGAGGAAGGCAGGAGAGTCAGGGTCAGTCAGGGAGATGCAGTGCTGTGTAAGCAAGACTTGACTGCCATTGCTGGCTTTGAAGATGAAAGAGGGCCATGAGCCAAGGAATGTGGGCCGCCTCTGGAAACCAGAAAAGGCAAGGAAACAAATTCTTCTTGAGAGCCTGTAGAAGCAGCACAGCCCTGCCAACGCCTTCATTCATCAGCCGGCTGAGATCTATTTCAAACTTCTGACTCCCAGGACTGGGAGAAAATAAATTTGTGTTATCTTAAGCTACCAAGTTTGTGGTGATTTGATACAGCAGTAATAGGAAACTAATACAACCACATGTGTGTGTTTATATATACATACACATGTAAACACACACATTCATAAACAATGACATAGAATGAATAAGGTTTTTCACCACCTAGGAAGCAATTTCCCCCCTTGAGGGCAATGTTGTCTGCGTTGTGAATGCAGGTACTGCGCCACAGGAACAAGAATGATCTCTGGCTTTGATTACTACACTAGCTCCTGTTCCCAGCATAGTGCCTAGCACATAGTAGGTTCTTACTAAGTATTTGTTGAGTGAGTGAGTGAGTGAGTGAATGAGTAAATGGATGAGTTATGATGAATGACTTGAATTAAGGACCGTAACCCGCCTTATGAAAAATGAAAAAGGTTACATGACCCCATGTTAGGAAGTGGGTAATTCAATGTTTTTGAATAACTGAGACTGTAGTGCTGAGAACAGCACATTCATATCCACATATTTATCAATGTCCAAGGGCTCCTGTTGCATTTGGTTAAAGTGATAGAGGCACCAGCAGAAAGGCGCTTGGGCATGTTGGCTCTGGGGTGTGCAGTGGGCACAGCAATGGGCAAAATACCCCAATTTGCCTGAAGTCTGGGGGTGTAACTGGATGAAGTAGCCTCACATTTAAGGAAAAGGAATCAAGATATACTATGAAGTGGGTGAAACTTCTTGGCTTATCAATATTCAAGCTTCTTACATACCAGGCTTCTTTTTTTACACGGTCTTTACAAAACCTATGCAGGGTCAGTATTTTAATCCCCATTGTACTGATGAGGAAGCTCAGAGAGGCCAAGAGTCTTACTAAAAGCCTCTTCACGACAATATTTTTTTTTCTATTTTTTCAAAAATATTATAATAAGTATTACAAAGGGTATTACCCCCATTGTACTGAGGAAGCTCAGAGAGGCCAAGAGTCTTACTAAAAGCCTCTTCACGACAATATTTTTTTTTCTATTTTTTCAAAAATATTAT